>NC_091459.1:130885438-131485438 GCF_027789765.1 Dendropsophus ebraccatus | reverse complement strand
TGTACCAGCGCGAGACTATCTTGTAGCCAGCCTCTTGGAAGCGTGAGCTGATGGAACATTTATGTGCCAGAGTGAGGATGTCTGTGTGCTGGGCAGGGGTCAACGTCAACCGCAGGTCCTCTTCCCATTTAGTCAGGAATGGAGGGGGGTCCTGGTCAGGCGGCGACACCAATTCGCTTTAGATTAGGGACAAGGAGTGTCGGAGAGGGTCCTCACCATCGCACAATGATTCAAAGTACGTCTTCGAAGAAGCTAGTTGGTTAGGAGAGGGCAGTGTGCGAAGGTAGTGCGCGAGCTGATTAGCTCGCCAGGAACCCAAGGGGGGCGGGTCAGACCTAGCAACCAGGTCTGCAGCAGTCGCCCAAGACGTATTGGTGATAAATTCCGAAGCGACGCCCCTCCCCTCTCGGATCCAGGCTCGAAAGACTGGGTCCAAAAGGCCGGGTGCGAAGTCCGGATGTCCCAAAAAGGGCATCATCGGGGAGAGGTATGGAATGAGGCGGGTGTGAATCTCAGCCTCATTGCACACCACAATCAGAGGACCGATGGATGGGTGGGTTCTGAGGTCGCTTAGGAAGCGACGTGGCAGCCAAGGAGAGTGTCTCAGGGGGATGTTGGTGAAGGACTGTTTAATGTCTACCCATTGTTTAGTAGACCTGTGCCGGGTCCAGTCAACTACTCTGACCAAGGAGGACGCCAAGTAATAGCTCTGGATGTCCGGCAGCCCCACACCTCCATGCATCTTAGCCCTACATAGTAGCGTCCTTTTCAGTCTAGCCGGTTTGGAACCCCAGACAAATTTAGTTTGTATAGATGAAAGGGCCTTGAAGTAGGATTTCGGGATCTTAACTGGCACACACTGAAATGCATAGAGAAGCTTGGGCAGGAGGGACATTTTAAAAATAGAGCACCTACCAAACCATGTGAAGGTACCCGTACCCCAAGTTTGGCAACAGGATTGAATATGAGCCAATAGAGGGGGGAAGTTAAGTTGGTAGAGGTCTGACAGGTTAGTTGGAAGGTAGATACCTAAGTATTTGATGGCTTTCCCAGCCCACCGGAACCCAAACGAGGAGCAAAGGAGGGAGACCGCATCAGGCGACAGAGAGATGTTGAGAGCTTCAGATTTGGAGTAATTTATTTTGAAGTTAGAGAGAGAAGCAAAGCTTTCTAGCTCATGTATCAGGATGGGTAGAAAAGTAGTGGGCTGTGTAACGTAAAATAACAAATCGTCAGCGTATGCCGCCACCCTGTGCACGGTCCCCCCCACCCGGATCCCCCCCCAGGTCCGGCGAGGCACGAATCCTCCGGAGGAAGGGCTCGAGTGTGAGAACGAAGATGAGCGGGGAGAGGGGGCACCCCTGGCGAGTACCGTTAGCTATGCGGAAGCCCCCTGATAGGATGCCATTCACCCGGAACACGGCTGAGGGGTTGGAGTAGAGCGCCAGGATCCACGACAGGAAGGAGGGGCCGAGGCCCAAGGCCCGGAGCGTCTCCTCCATGAACACCCAATTGACTCGATCGAAGGCCTTCTCGGCGTCGGTCGATAGGAGCATCAGAGGGGTACCTCTAACGTTGGCCTTGTGGACCAAGTCAATTGAGCGGATCGTGTTATCCCGGGCCTCACGACCGGGTAGAAAGCCTGTTTGGTCCAAGTGGATGGCATCCCCCAGCGGCTGCGAAAGCCGCGTGGCCAGGATCTTTGCGAACAGTTTGAGGTCAACGTTCAAAAGTGAGATAGGCCGATAATTGGCGCACTGTGTGTGGTCTTTCCCCTCTTTGGGGATTACGGCAATTATTGCCCTAGTCATATCAACCGGGGGTACCTCACCGGAGGACAGGAAATTGAAGGCCGCTAGGAAGTGAGGGGCTAGCAAGGGCTCCAGGGATTTGTAGTAGTGGAGCATAAGACCGTCCGGCCCCGGGGCCTTCCCCGACCGAGTGGCCTTCAAAGCTGCTTGCCACTCAGTGGAGGAAATAGGGGCCTCAAGTCCCACCAGAACCTCCTCCGAGAGTCTGGGCATGCCGGACTCCGCTATATACGTCTGAATTTTGGCTCTGAAATCAGCACTACTGGTCAGGGGATTAGTCCGGTCACATGTATACAGGGATGCATAAAAGTCCCTGAAGACCTTGGCGATGTTGGCAGGTAGGTGCTCTTTACCGTTCTGGGGAGTGGAAATAGAAGGGACGTACATACGGGAGCGTTGGGCCCTGAGCGCCCTCGCGAGTGTCCGACCGCATTTGTTCTCAAATTCATAAAAATGTCTCCTACATCTAGTAAGAGTTGCTTTGGCTTTATCATTCAGGTGTGTGCGCAGTTCCTCCCTCACCCGCATCAACTCCCCCCGCACAATCTCTGAGGATGACCTCTTATGGGCAGATTCCAACTCCTGTAGACGGCTCAGATGTTTTGCAGTTTTAGAGGACTTCTCCCGTTTCAACCGGGCCCCATGCTTCACCAACACCCCTCTGGCAACACATTTATGGGCCTCCCAAAGGATAGCGGGGGACATTTCCGCCGTTGTATTGAGTTGGAAATATTCTGCGAGTTCCTTCTTCAGGTCAGCTAAAATTGCTATGTCCTGAATCAAGGAAATATTCAGCCGCCACTGCCATTGCACGGGGTAGGGCATGGGGAGGGAGATTTGTAGGAGGACCATCGCATGGTCGGAGAAGGTGATATTGTCAATTGAGGAGTCCAGAAGGAGTGCCAAATCCCTATGTCTAAGTAGGAAATAATCCAACCTGGAATACATATCATGGGGCGTGGAATAGAAGGAGTAGTCCCGATCACGGGGATGGCACAACCTCCAGGAGTCAATCAATTGGTGATCATGTAGGAGCGAGGTGAGTTTTTTAAGCGTGGCCTTATTCAGATGGGAGAAGCCTTTAGAGGTGTCAAGGGAAGGGTCCAAGGCCACATTGATGTCACCGCCCAAGACCAGCACCCCCTCCGCAAAATCATCAAGAGCCTCGAGGTAGAGCGCCAATGCAGTAGCCTGGCCTGTGTTTGGCAGGTAGAGAGAGGCAAAAGTGAATACCTGTGAGGAGATGCGGCCCTTGACAAACAAATAGCGGCCCTCTTCATCACAGCGAGAGTCCACCAGTTCCCAAGGGAGGGAGCGTGCGATCAGGATAGAGGTGCCCCTAGCCTTCTGGATCGGAGAGAAGCTGTGGTATGCAAAAGGAAACCAAGAATTAGACAATGAGAATTTGTGTGATGACATCATATGGGTTTCTTGCACAAAAGCAACATGTAGGTTGCGCTTTTTGAAGAGATTTAGCATAATGGAACGCTTCCCGCAGTCATGCAGCCCCTTCACGTTGAGGGACCCGACCCGAAGCACCGTCTGGGATCGCTGGGCCATGGGGGATAACACAACTAGACACACGGGGTGATAAACAAATACACGGAGGGAGCGGGGAGGGGGGGGGGGACGGGTTAGGGATGAGGGAAGGGGGGGAAGTGGATGGGGAGCGAGGAGGAAAGAGTGAAGAAGATTGGAAGGGAAAGGTATGGGAGGACAGATGGAGAACGAGGGCCGGCCGCCTAGATGAGAAGCGGTCGACACCTGAGAAGGAAGAGCACCAAAGTGCAAAACAAAGACAGGAGCCGGAGAGGGCCCTCTGAATAGAAAGGAGGAAAAGAAAAGACGGGAGTGCAGAAAACCATTAGGGCCGGCTCCGGGCCAGCAACATCTGTAGGACAATCACTGGAACCGCCACGTCCAGAGGTCCCCCCGTTAAAAGCGGGGGGAGGAACTCCGAGCGGGCGGGACCAGGGCACAACATATCTTAAATCCCCTCACTTCGGCAGGGATCTGTAGAGAACAAGGACAAAGAAAGCAAACGTAGGAAACATATCCCAGGGTGACAAACCCCCCCTCCACCCACAACAGAGAACGGCAAACGGCCAACCCAATAAGCAGTGTGACAGTCACAAGACCAACTGTCCCTAGTAGCAGGGGGCTCATCCGGGAGGCACTTGTACGGGACCTGAATCTGCAAGACATCAGCGGGGAGGCTGGGGTATATCACTACTCGTAGGCTCTGCAACACAGTAAATCTTAGTGTGCGGCAGCGGGAGCACATCTTTTAGCTGGAAGAAAGTCAGGCCTCCAGAGGCATCCCCTGAGACAGATCTATGATTGCAGGGTCCTGAAGCCTGGGAGAAGAGGGGGCGCTCCTCAGAGATGGTGATGACCGCCTGCGGCGGGGTGGCTGCCGGTGTGGTTCCGGTCTGTCGATCGCCAACCAGTCTGGCACGGATACCGGCGGGATATCCAGAAACGAAAACAGCTGTGGAAGGTCAGCGTGGCGGCGTAGGGTGAAGGTAGCCGAGCCTCTGCGCACAAGCACCTGTATGGGGTGGCCCCAGCGGTATGTAGCCCCAGACTCTCTAATGGCTGTCAGAGCAGGTTGTAGCAGTCGTCGCATATAGAGAGTGCGCGGAGAGACGTCCGGGAAGAGTCTTATCTGTACCCCCTCATACTGAACAGTCCCGGAATTCCGCACCGCCTGGAGAATGAGCTCCTTGTCAGAGTAATAATGTAGGCGACACAGCACGTCTCTGGGAGCAGTTACCTCCCCCTGCTGGGGCCTGGCAACTCTGTGGACCCGGTCTATAGTGAAAGTGGAGTCCCAATGGGCGTGAGGTAGCCATGTTAAAGATCTCTGTGACCCGAAGGTGGAGATCGTCCTCCTGGAGGCGCTCGGGGAGACCCTTCAGGCGGATATTATTACGTCTCCCTCTGTTTTCTTGGTCATCCAGGAGGATGGAGAGCTGCTGGGTATGTGACCGGGAACGCTCCATGTCACGTTCCAGGGAGACCACCCTGTCGGTTATGGCGGCCATAGTGTCTTCTGTGGTGGAGGTGCGTTGTGCCAGCTGCTCCACCTCTGATCTTACTGAGGCGATTGCTTGCTGTTGGGCCTGCTCAATGTGAAGGACCACTGTGTCCAGGTCATTGCGGGTCGGGAGTGCCTGGATCAGCTCCCGCAGGAGCTGCAATTCAGTGTGGACAAGAGTACCTTGCTGGCAGTCTCCCGCCTGTGAGCCGAGGCCTCGGGGCGTCTGGGGGAAGAGCGGCCAAGGAGTAGAGTCCAGTTGGTCCTGCGGGTCTGCCTGACCTGCTTGTGGCGCAGAACCGGAGGCTGAGGCTGAGCGAGAGTCCCGCGCGGTCTGCTGTGTAAGCGTCGGCGCCATGTTGGATTCCTCCCCGCCTGCACTGTCGGGCCGCGTGACCTGTAGAAAACGGTCAATCCGTGTAACGGAGCTGGTGGAGCGGGTCACCGGGTGGCTGGGGGTGTCCGCACCTTTGTCCTTTTTGCTAGGCATGTGGCTGGTGGCCGGTTAGTGAGGGGAAAACGGCAGAAACAGCGCTGCTGAACCCGGAGCTCTGCGACGCTGCTTCCTCACGGCTCCATGGCTAAGCCACACCCCCCCACAGTTTTCTTTTATTGTTTTATTGCAAGTTCAATATGTGTCATGTTTTACATAACAGAGAATATCACAGAGGTTTTCGATCTCGTGGATGAGAGTGGTCTTCACCCCGAATAAAGATGTATAAAAGCCAAAAGAAAACGTTGGTTTGTTGGCTGGTTTGTTCACATGATCCTAAAAAGGAGACTTGTGGGGAGACTGCTGGTAGAAAAGTGCTGATCAGCCACTTAAAGGGGTCTTTCAAGATTAGCTGATTGGTGGGGGATCTGACTGCTGGGACTTCCTCCAATCATGAGACAGGGGACCCCTTGTCCCCCATGTGAATGAAGACGCAATGTACATGCCTGGCCTCTAGTGTTGAGGGAACCTCTTAAAGGGGTAGTGCGGCGCTAAAAAATTATTCACAGAATAACACACATTACAAAGTTATACACAGCCAATCACGGCTGATGACGCGGCCGCGTCATCAGCTGCTCAGCCGCGATTGGCTGAGCATAACTGTGCTCAGCCAATCGCGGCTGAGCACAGTCATGACGTGGCGGAGGGGGGGCGGCGGCAGCGATTCGGGCGTGCGTCCGAAGATGACGTTTGGCACAAGATGGCGGACGGCCTCAACACGGATCAGGTAATGTATAATGCACCACGCACTTCCGGGTACACGGGAGGGAGTGGTGGGACACGGGGAAGGGGGCAATTTACACACAACATACGTTACAAAGTTGTATAACTTTGTGATGTGTGTTATTCTGTGAATAATTTTTTAGCACCGCACTACCCCTTCGAACCTGAAGATTTTGACAGGTTTGCTCATACATACAGTGTCCGGGAACCCATGGGCCACTGATGGGTTTCTTATTTTGTATGCATTACCTATGCTCCCATAGGGTGGGTTCAGTCCGTCACTAGAACGCGCTCGTGGCTGCACGCCTCTCCACCATTCTATGCACGGGCAGATTCCGCATTCCGCATTCCACCGAAAGAATTGATATGTCAATTCTTTCGGTAGATAGTGGAATCAGCCGGCCCATAAAATGGTGTCTATGGAGCTGGTGGAAAGGCGCACAGCTGTGAGCGCGTTCTAGCAACGGAATTCAGCAAAATTTATCCGCGAGAATTCCCTAGTCTGAACCCACCCATATATTGTACTTTCTAAAACTGCACCTTTACTTTCTGGCCACTAGATGCCGCCACTTAGTGTTCCCTCTGTTCCTTACAGCACATTGAGGTCAATGGGGTTAATCCATTGTTTGCTCATGCAAGAGTATAATTGCCAGCCACGTTCTTCACTCCTAGCCAATCCTTGGCTTATTCTAGAATGTTCCCATCAATGGGACATTAACTTGTCTCAAATTCTACCCCACCAATAGGGGATTAGCCCAGTTTTAGCCCTTCAGTGGAGAGTTGAGGTTAGTTCTGGGTGTTAGTCAATTTGGCCTGCTAAAGTCTTAAAGGGGTTGTCCAGCGCTACAAAAACATGGCCACTTCCTTCCAGAGACAGCACTACTCTCCAGCTTGGGCGGGGTTTTGCTGCTTATTTCCATTAAAGTGAACGGAGCCTAAAGGGGTTTTCCAGCGCTACAAAAACATGGCCACTTTCTTTCACAGACACCCCCACTCTTGTCTCCAGCTTGGGCAGGGTTTTGCTGTCAGTTCCATTGAAGTGAATGGAGCTTAAAGGGGTTATCCAGCGCTACAAAAACATGGCCACTTTCCTCCTACTGTTGTCTCCAGTTTGGGTGGGGTTTTGAAACTCAGTTCCATTGAAGTAGATGGAGCTTAATTGCAAACTGCTCCTGAACTGGAGACAACGGTAGGGGGAAAAGTGGCCATGTTTTTGTAGCGCTGGATAACCCCTTTAATTGCAAACCACACCTGAACTGGAGTCATGTTGCCTCTGAAAGAAAGTGGCCATGTTTTTGTAGCCCCTTTAAGAGAGGCAACTACCACCCAAAAGGGATATGTCAATCTATGTCTGGAGTGACTGTTCTATTCTCAGGAAGTCCTTCAGGACTCTCCCTAGTGTGTTGGTCAAAATTGCTACAAGCTGAAGTACCACACTTACATTTCTTGGGTAATTTTGAGTGATTAGCTCCACCCTGTTCTTCAACCCCGCTGCCCGAGTTCCTGGATCTGGCACTCTGTGATGTCTTCCAGCAAGAGGCAGTATTCTCTAAAGGTCTAAACCAAGGAATGGGAACCTTTGGCCCTCCAGCTGTTGCAAAACTACAATCCCCATCATGCCTGGACAGCCGAAGCAAAGCTTTAGTTTTGCAACAGCTGGAGGGCCGAAGGTTCCCCATCCCTGGTCTAAACTGTAAGTACTGGTATTCTCCTAAGAAGTCAAGTCCATTAAAGTCACCCTGACAGGAGTTCTGCACTGCCTAGCCCCTTGGTAGCCCCCAAGCCTCAACTGCAAGTCAACCTACCTAAAACTACTCGGAGACATTTGCAACTAAAGCTTCCTTAAGTATCTCACATCTACCAACTATCCTAAAGATCCTTAGATTGTTCGGGCTGCCCATTGAAGTGAGCACTGGTTTGCATCCACCACTCCTATAGCACAGAGCGACAAGCAGCAAATTGCATCTATGTTTTTCTGGCAGCCTTGGGGCGGCATCCAACTTATACAGCCGCGGGGAATCAAACAATGAGCATTCAGGTTCGGCTAACGTTGCAGAACCCGAACATTTCACTCAACAGTAGTAGTCACCCGCAGCATGACAATAGAGGAAGCCTTGGGCAGAACTGATTCTAAAGACAATAGCACATTCCACTAGACAGAACATTCCACTAGATGGCGATATCACTCTAAAATCAGGTATAGGTGCCTCTTATCTGAGTAAACACACAGCCAGGCAGGGGATTAGGGCCCTATTCCACCGGACGATTATCGTTTGCATAATCGATAACGATTAACGATCTCAAACAACCGCTGATGGAAAAGACCTGAAAACGTTCACTCATTTCCATGGAACGATAATCGTTACTCATGATCGTATTTGCAAACGTTTTTTCTTCGCTATTTCTTCGCTATTGCGTTCGTATCTACTGCGAACGACGTCTTATTCAATGCGAACAATTTGCGAACGTTTTGCGAACGAGCAACGATAAAAATAGGTCCAGGTCTTATAAAGCGATCAACGATTTCTCGTTCGGTCGTTAATCGTTAACTGCATTTCAACTGAACAATTATCGTTTAGATTCGAAAGATTTAACGATAATCTAAACGATAATCGTCCAGTGGAATAGGGCCCTTACACTAACGATAAACAATTGCAAGCGAGATTGTTTATCGTTAACCTGAAATCGTTCACCATATTACACAGAACGATTATCGTTCATAAACTCGCTCCAACGGCCGCTCGTTAACGATCACTAAATATTTTTTTTTAGCGAACGATAAAGACATAACGTGAACGATATATGTAGTGTAACGATTATTTTGCGGCCGTTACATGGTCGCTTAAAACGTTCACCGGGGTGATCATGACCATACGACACACCTACTTTTTTTAAACCTTTTTACGAACGACTGAAAGATTTCTAATTTTATGAACCGATTAGTGAATTATCTTTCCAACAATTTTTTTTTTTACATGCTGAAAAACTATTTTGAATGACAATATAACGATTTCGCCTTTGTCGTTCGCTCATTTACACCAATTCCACAAAGCTATTATCGTTAACGAGCGGTCGTTGGAGCGATAATCGTTCCGCGGAATAGGGACTTTAGCTCCAGCTATCAGACCTTTACCATGACTACAGAACTGATCGCTGTCAGCGCTTTGCTATTCCAATCAATGACAGATAACCAAGTTTTGATCAGCCGCCACCAATCCCTTGATATCCCCAAACTCTGCGCCCAGCTCCCTGTTTTTGGAAGTGTCAGATACAGTGTAAAGCGAGGATACGGGACCTTTGGGCCTCAGGGTGTTGCAGTACTACAATGCCCATCATGTCTTTAGCTGTCCAGGCATGATGGGAATTGTAGTTATGCACCAGCCGGAGGCCCAAAGGTTCTGTATCCTCGCTTTAAAGAATCCCTTTAAATTGTAACCCAGATTAACTGGCATAATTCATTAACCCTTCAATAACCCGACCCGTCACTACCCTAAGCTTGTTGCCTGTGGTTCTAGACACTATAAGACACTAATCCATCCTATTAGGTTGTAGTTTTGCAAATGCTAAAGTTTTTGTGGACACTTTGCAGATAGGGGGCATAATACATAGTCTTTGCACTCTAGGGAAGGAATTTATGGTTGCACTTAGAGGAATTCCCATACAGTATTGGTCTTAGACCAAACCCTAAACACTATAACTCCCAGCATGCCCAAACAGCCACTGAGAGTTGCAGTTTTGCAATCCACTGCTGTAGTGTAAGGGGAGTAACCTAATCCCTCCAGGTGCAACTATAAATGCCTTCCCCAAAGTGGAAAAATGGTGCAGCACGCTTCCTCCATACCTAGTAGAGCGCCACCTATCCTTATTGAAGAGTATTACCCCCACTGCAGAGCTTTCACACCACATTTACCCCTCCCTTGCCGGGGCAGAATGCCAGTTTGCGCAAGCGCACTCAACACTTTGGCGCAAACGACAACAGAAACACGTGGTAACCGTCACGTGACCCCCAACCTGCTTTGACAGCGTCCAATCACAGCACAGTTTGGAGGCGGGTTCAGAGATACAGCCAATGAGCGGTGATGTAGGCGTGGCTGACTTCGACTTCTCTATATGAAGACAGCTTAGCGGAGACTTCCGGCAACAAGAACGCCTTGTTCGTCCATGTAGAGCGGATCTCCGCGGCCATACAGGTGATACACGGGGAGCCGGGGCGGCTGGGGGTTGTAGTCCCCCCATCAGTGATATATACATAGGACTGCATTGTATGGGATATACGTCATGGATGTGTTATTTATATGGGTGATTTTCTGTACACTCTATAATATGTATTTACTGCAGTGTTCTCCACTACGTGGCTCTCCAGATATTGCAGAACTACAACTCCCAGCATGCCCAGACAGCCCAATTATTGCAGAACTACAACTCCCAGCATGACCAGACAGCCCAGCAACTGCAGAACTACAACTCCCAGACAGCCCAGACAGAAACTATTGCAGAACTACAACTCCCAGCATGCCCAGACAGCCCAATTATTGCAGAACTACAACTCCCAGCATGCCCAGACAGCCCAATTATTGCAGAACTACAACTCCCAGCATGCCCAGACAGCCCAGCAACTGCAGAACTACAACTCCCAGCATGCCCAGACAGCCCAGCAACTGCAGAACTACAACTCCCAGCATGCCCAGACAGCCCAGCAACTGCAGAACTACAACTCCCAGCATGCCCAGACAGCCCAGCAACTGCAGAACTACAACTCCCAGCATGCCCAGACAGCCCAGCAACTGCAGAACTACAACTCCCAGCATGCCCAGACAGCCCAGCAACTGCAGAACTACAACTCCCAGCATGCCCAGACAGAAACTATTGCAGAACTACAACTTCCAGCATGCCCAGACAGCCCAATTATTGCAGAACTACAACTCCCAGCATGCCCAGACAGCCCAGCAACTGCAGAACTACAACTCCCAGCATGCCCAGACAGCCCAGCAACTGCAGAACTACAACTCCCAGCATGCCCAGACAGCCCAGCAACTGCAGAACTACAACTCCCAGCATGCCCAGACAGCCCAGCAACTGCAGAACTACAACTTCCAGCATGCCCAGACAGCCCAGCAACTGCAGAACTACAACTCCCAGCATGCCCAGACAGCCCAGCAACTGCAGAACTACAACTCCCAGCATGCCCAGACAGCCCAGCAACTGCAGAACTAAAACTCCCAGCATGCCCAGACAGCCAAAATAATTTACAACTACAACTCCCAGCATGTCCAGACAGCCAAAATAATTTACAACTACAACTCCCAGCATGTCCAGACAGCCAAAATAATTCACAACTACAACTCCCAGCATGTCCAGACAGCCTAAATAATTCACAACTACAACTCCCAGCATGTCCAGACAGCCTAAATAATTCACAACTACAACTCCCAGCATGTCCAGACAGCCTAAATAATTCACAACTACAACTTCCAGCATGTCCAGACAGCCTAAATAATTCACAACTACAACTCCCAGCATGTCCAGACAGCCTAAATAATTCACAACTTCAACTCCCAGCATGTCCAGGCAGTCCAACTATTGCAGAACTACAACTCCCAGCATGTCCAGACAGCCAAAATATTTCACAACTACAACTCCCAGCAAGCCAAGACAGCCCACATCTAGCAAAACTACAACTCCCAGCATGCCCAGACAACCCAGCTGTTGCAAAACTAAGGGTCCATTTACACAGAAAGATTATCTGCCAAAGCCACAGAAACAGACTATAAGCAGAGATCAGGTCGTAAAGGAAAGCCTGAGATTTCTCTTCTTTTCAAATCCTTTTCTGGCTTTGGCTTCAAATCTTTGGCAGATAATCTGTCTGTGTAAACGCACTCTAAATGGACCCTATGACTCCCAACATGCCCAAACAGCCCAGCTATTGGAAAAAACTTGAACTCCTTATTGATACAAACTCAGGCCCTCCAGCTGTTGGAAAACTACAACTCCCATCATGCCTGGACTGCTTTGGCTGTCCAGGCATGATAGGAATTGTAGTTTTGTGGGCCTGAGTTTGACCCCCCTGTTATAAACCTTTAATTGATCATGGCCCAGCCTGGTCTACAAGGAGTTACATAAATACGGTTAATGTCAAACCTTATTACACTTTACGGCCCGCCCAGCGTGGTTGATACGGTGCAAAGTCCATTCCCCTCTGCTGTCAGTCTCCAGTACTTCACCTTAAAAGGATTTTCCAGGTTCAGCCTCTTTTGTATCACATTCACAATAATGTCAGGGCAGGCCGTGAATCATGACTCACCCTATTGTGTTAGTAGGGGGAAGGCTTCCTGAACCTGTATGTGAACAAGGCTGAATACAGTGAACTAACAGGAGTACCATCACCAGCAGGACAGTCATGCCATTTCTGGGTCAAGATTGGCGTTCTCCCGGGTGGAGCTGGATGAAAACCGAGGACGGATGGAAAAGATGTGAAGCCTCCTGTGATGACATCGAGAGGAACAACAACTTTAACCTCCACCTGTGAGTACGGGGAGAGCATTGTTAAAGGGAATTTATAATCTAAATTTTCTTTTACTGATTAGAATCAGTTACTCAAAATTGTTCTTTTCTTCTAAGCTGTTTATATTTTCTGACTTCAATTTATTTTATTTAACTTTTTGTCCATTGTTATGGGGGCGGTCATATTGCCTGAGCTGTTCTTAACAGCATTTAGTGACATGCTTTACAGCAAGGCTCATGGACATAGACTTCAATAGACAGACACTCTCTCCTAGAGATGAATGTGAATTATTACCGAGCGTACTCTGTGACCTTCGATGAGGTCAATCCACAGGAAACTGCTATTGTCTCCTCTATCTACTGGTGTCACATGCTGCTGCAATGCTAAACCCTAATCCTCTTACCAGGAATACAGTATCTCAGCACTCTACTAACATCCCCCATTCCCCCTGGGTGAAACGGTATCTCAGTTCTGCAACAACCATTCCTCTTCTCTTAATTTCCCCACCCCATATTTTGACTCTCTTATCCACATCGCAGTGTTCTGTTGTAATACTCCATTCCTTCCTTACTTATTATCTTTTCACTCTCCTTCCCCCAGTTCTGAGCTGCTGCTTTCTGCTAAAGACATAGAAAACTGTGTGTGTGAGATGTTCGCTCCATCTCCCCGGCCTCTGTGAGACGATTTAACAGTGTCCCTCAGCTCTTGGGTTGATCGATGTCTTTTATTACACGGAGCGATAATCTGCCGAATTGGCCCAGTCAGGCAGATTATCGCTCTGTGGAATAGGTCCCTTACTTTACCTTAGATCAGGGATGGGGAACCTTGGGCCCTCCAGCTATTGCAAAACTACAATTCCTATCATGCTTGGACAGCCAAAGCTTTAGCTGTCGAGGCATGATGGAAATTGTAGTTTTGCAACAGCTGGAAGACCCAAGGTTCCCCATCCCTGCCTTAGATTAACTCTCCTGCATTACAGAGCACAGTGACAGCCGGCCAGGGACACTGTTTACATGAGCCACCTCGAAAGGAATAGGGGAGGAGGGAGTAAAAGCTCACACACAGTTTTCTATGTCTTCAGCATAAAGCAGCAGCTCAGAACTGGGGGAAGGAGACTGAAGTATAGAATGAATTGTTAATCTCCATGTATTTTATCTGATTGGTATACCCCTTTAAATTCTGTTTGACATCTCTTTTTATCCTAGACTGAATATTGATGATGGAGAAACTTTTGAAAATGAGAACTGCTCCCTGCCCCCAACCAAGAGCGAAAAGGAGCAACTCAACAACACTACGAAGTCTCAGTGTAAGGATATGTACAGCTCTGTGTATGGTGTGGGTACCTGCTCTTGTGTAGTTTGCTTAGGCCCTACCTATGTTAAAGTCTCTTTAAAGTGGGGATCGGGAACCTTCCGCCCTCCAACTGCTGTCCAGGCATGATGGGAATTGTAGTTTTGGAACAGCTGGAGGGCCAAAGGTTCCCCATCCCTGGTTTAAAGCTTCATGGAACATGTGCATGGTGCACTCCATCTATTCGGTAGCACAACTTTTCTACACTGGACTTAAAGGGAATCTGTCAGCTCTATATCATGATCAGAGTTCAAAAGGCTATGCCGAGCTGCAGCATTCACGCCTCCTCCCTTCTCCACTTCTCTCTGTCTTGACTGACTGACATACAGGGCCCAGTGCTGGAATCCGAGCAGGAAGAGGTGGGGGAGGGAGCGTGCATGCTGAGGGGCCTGCAACCTCCTTATCACTTGAGCGCCCTTTAAAAAGAGAAGTCTCAGATATCTCTTTACACTTGTCTCTATTTATAATCCATTCTTTACTTTGGCTTCAAAGCCTGAGCATGAGACGGCATACTTACGTGTCCAGCCCTAAGCTGTCACTTCTAGAGATCTCCTGATCCGCCAGGAGGACTGATCTCTCTATCTCCAGTGCAGATAGGCAGCCGCCGTATGATATAACAAGGCCGCTTCTACAGGCTCGCAATCCTCCCGTGGCCTATTAGCTGAATACAGTCCTCTGAACAGTGATGCAACGCCTATTATGTGTAATGAGAGGACATTATGGAAATTCACTATAGTAATCCCCGCACTGTACTGGGAAGTGAGGCGCCAAGTGAGTCTGAATGCAGACGTGCAGCAAGTGAGGCTGGGAATTGTGAACATTGTTCTTTATATATATATATATATATATATATATATATATATATATATATATATATATTTTATTATTATTATTTTCCCCCCATACAGACTTTTACCAAGAGAAATGGATTTATGTGCACAAGGAAAGTACCAGAGAAGTAAGTAACCCAGATATGTTTGTTGTCCTAGCTGTCAGACCCTCAGACTTTTTATGGCCCATTCCTGTGATCGTATCGCTTGCAAGTGTAACTGTCATTTAATTAAGTGATTTGAATAAACTCTGCAATAGGTTTTATTACGCAAAAAGCCTCTTTCTGTACTCAAAAAGCTGTTTCCTAGCCCCCCCCCCCCCCCCATTTCTTATTGTCAGAAAGGTTTTGTAGGAGCTTGGTGAGAGGAGATTGCAGGATGATGTGTTTTGTAGGGCTGCCTTTTCTCCTCTCCATGCTTACTCACCCCCCCTTGACCCCTCCCCTCTCCATACAGTATAATGGACAGAGAAATCCTGCCTCTTCTAAAGTGAGGGGAGGAGGTAGGAAAACAGCTTTTTGAGCACAGAAGGAAACTCTTTTGCTTAATAAAACCTATTTCTTAAAATCATTTGTACTATTGATATTTATTGATTTCGATTATGTTACAAGCACAGGAGTCTTATTTCTCCCTGAGTGACATGAAATCTCTTATTTTTCTCCAGAGACACGGGTATTGTACTTTGGGTGAAGCCTTTAATCGCTTAGACTTTTCAAGTGCAATTCAGGACGTCCGAAGGTTCAATTATGTCGCTAAAGTAAGTCCATTCCTCTAATTTAATCGCATAGGCCCTCTTGTTATATAGATGGGGGGAGGCTCCTGCTGCAGATGGTTGTATTGAGGTTGGGTTCCTGGGATGCCTGTATGTATTTTGTTTGTTTGTTTGTTGAAATTTTTAATGTTTTGTGTAATCTCTTCCATATATTCCATATACAAAATTTGTTTGTATTATAGAAGGCCAAAGGCAAATCTCTGCATCGGCTCACTCACTGTACATGATCCACATTGCAGACATTACATGTGTCACCTACATAGAGAATAATCCCACCTGTTTCTGTATTGTAGTTACTTCAGCTCATTGCCAAATCTCAGCTCACATCCCTGAGCGGAGCGGCGCAGAAGAATTACTTTAACATTCTGGAGATAATAGTGAAAAAAGGTACGTTTCAGTTTTGGATGTAAAATTGTATGTTGATTACTGTAGGGCTAGGGATGTGCAGTACTAGAGAAGCAAAGGGCTCCGCTAGGCTCAGCGGTCGGCTTGTCAGCCTGCTGCCTTGTAACTCTGTGCTGCTTCTTTCCGGGTGCTGGGAAAAGCTGGATCCACTCCTGGGAAACTGGGAGAAGTTTCCCAGGACTGGATCCAGCTTTTCCCAGCACCCAGAGAGGATCGACACAGAGTTCAAAGCAGGGCTGTGGAGTCTGATCGGAGCTAGTTTTGGCTGGAGTCGGAGTTGGAAAAAAAATGTTCCGACTGCAGCTCTAATAAATCTTTAAAAAATGTAGAATTGAATTTTAATATGAACTTTACAAGTTTTGCTCATGAATATATATTATGAGCAACATTCTAACAGGACACTGGCTCTATTACATAAGGGTGGTCGGGGAATATATCAGTAATAGGACACTGGCCCTATTACATAAGGGGGTCATGGAAAAGTTGTCAGTCATTATTTGGCATTTGTTTCTGAGCTGGAGAGTCCATTGTGTGGGGGGGAGATCTGTGCTGTTCTCTTCTTGGATGCTGGATGACTGTATATGAGCAGCAGTGTAATATGAAGATATCCTGTGTAATATAGAGGAGGAGGAGAAGACATAAGTAGTGTAGCTGTAACTAGGGCTGGGCGATATGGCCAAAAAATAAAATCTCGATTTTTTTAGAAATCTGAACGATTCTCGATTTAAATCTCGATTTTTTTTATTTTGCTAAATAAACAAAATTTTTCTCACAGCGTCAGATACAATTTTAATGATGTTTGAGACAACAACTGTATTGCTTCCCAGTGGAACAGTGCTCCCCTGTGACTGAGGGGGACTGACAGGGACTGGGGCAGCTGGGGATGACTGACAGGGACTGGGGATGACTGACAGGGACTGGGGATGACTGACAGGGACTGGGGCAGCTGGGGATGACTGACGGGGACTGGGGCAGCTGGGGATGACTGACGGGGACTGGGGATGACTGACGGGGACTGGGGATGACTGACGGGGACTGGGGATGACTGACAGGGACTGGGGATGACTGACCGGGACTGGGGCAGCTGGGGATGACTGACGGGGACTGGGGATGACTGACAGGGACTGGGGATGACTGACAGGGACTGGGGCAGCTGGGGATGACTGACAGGGACTGGGGATGACTGACAGGGACTGGGGCAGCTGGGGATGACTGACGGGAACTGGGGATGACTGACGGAGACTGGGGATGACTGACAGGGACTGGGGAAGCTGGGGATGACTGACGGGGACTGGGGATGACTGACGGGGACTGGGGATGACTGACGGGGACTGGGGATGACTGACGGGGACTGGGGCAGCTGGGGATGACTGAAGGGGACTGGGGACGACTGACGGGGACTGGGGCAGCTGGGGATGACTGACAGGGACTGGGGATGACTGACAGGGACTGGGGCAGCTGGGGATGACTGACAGGGACTGGGGATGACTGACAGGGACTGGGGCAGCTGGGGATGACTGACGGGGACTGGGGATGACTGACGGGGACTGGGGATGACTGACGGGGACTAGGGATGACTGACGGGGACTGGGGATGACTGACGGGGACTGGGGATGACTGACGGGGACTGGGGCAGCTGGGGATGACTGACAGGGACTGGGGATGACTGACAGGGACTGGGGCAGCTGGGGATGACTGACGGGGACTGGGGATGACTGACAGGGACTGGGGCAGCTGGGGATGACTGACGGGGACTGGGGATGACTGACAGGGACTGGGGCAGCTGGGGATGACTGACGGGGACTGGGGATGACTGACAGGGACTGGGGCAGCTGGGGATGACTGACAGGGACTGGGGCAGCTGGGGATGACTGACGGGGACTGGGGAAGACTGACGGGGACTGGGGAAGACTGACGGGGACTGGAGCAGCTGGGGATGACTGACTGGGGCAGCTGGGGATGACTGACAGGGACTAGGGCAGCTGGGGATGACTGGGGGGGACTGGTGCAACTGGGGGTGACTGGGGAAGCTGGAGATGACTGGGGGGGACTGGTGCAACTGGGGGTGACTGGAAGGGGACCGAGGGGGGGCTGGAGGTGACTGAGGGGGGCTGGTGGTGACTGGAGCAGGAGTGCACATAGCCCTCCTTCTGTCACCCCGGCACACAGCGTTCCGCTCCCCTGTCAGCCACAGTTACAGCTCCCCGGTCTCTGGAGGAGACAGCAGGGACTGCAGGGTGATAGTGTGATTCCTGGAGCTGTACAGCGGGATCTGACCCCGCTGTACAGCTCCAGGACCCGCAGCGACACTATCACCCTGCAGTCCCTGCTGTCTCCTCCAGAGACCGGGGAGCTGTAACTGTGGCTGACAGGGGAGCGGAACGCTGTGCTCAAGGACGCCCGCGCTGCATAACTCCGGACTGCCCGCCCCTCGCCTCACTCCAGCGCTCGCCAGCCCCATACTGCCCCTCTCCAGACTGCCGGCCCGATCCGCCCCTCTCGGCCCCGCACCGCCCCTCTCCGGACTGCCGGCCCGCCCTGCACCTCACAGCAGCGCTCGCCAGCCCCATACTGCCCGTCTCCGGACTGTCTGCCCGCCCGCGTACCGCACCGTCCGGCCCGCCCGCAATGATTTTTTGTGAAAATCGAATTTACGATTTTCACAAAAAATCAAATCGATCCAAACACTCTGGGCGAATTAATCGAATTAATTCGATTAATCGCCCAGCCCTAGCTGTAACCTTAGTCCCCAGTGTGGTGTTTTCTCTCTGGGAGAAGATTTGTGTGTTTTTCTTCTGTGTTCTATGGCTGTAGCTGTGTGTATGTGTATGCGTGCTATGGCTGCAGTAGGCTGTGTGTGCTATGACTACAGCAGGCTGTGTGTGTGTGCTACGGCTGCAGCAAGCTGTGTGTGTGTGCACGCTATGGCTGCAGCAGGCTGTGTGTATGTGCGCTATGGGCGCAGCAGGCTGTGTGTGTATGGTGCGCGCTATTGCTGCAGCAGGCTGTGTGTGTGCTATGGCTGCAGCAGGCTGTGTGTGTATGGTGCGCGCTATTACTGCAGCAGGCTGTGTGTGTGTGTGTGCGCTATGGCTTCAGCAGGCTGTGTGTGTGTGCGCTATAGCTGCAGCAGGCTGTGTGGGTGTGTGTGTATGCTATGGCTTCAGCAGGCTGTGTGTGTGTGCTATAGCTGCAGCAGGCTGTGTGGGTGTGTGTGTGTGTGTGTATGCTATGGCTGCAGCAGGCTGTGTGTGTGCGTGTGCTATTGCGTGCCCCCACAGTGACCTTCTATATCCCTATGTGTGACCCCTCTATATCACTGTGTGACCTCTCTCTATATCACTATGGCTGACCTCTATATTACAGGTATCTGGCATTGTTAGCAGTGTTTCTTGTGCATATTTAGTTAGAAACATAGAAGATTGTCAGCAGGAAAAGATCACCTGCCCCATCTAGTCTAGTTGTGAGTTGTTCAGGACATGGAGGCTGGAGACTGGCTGCATCCACTGCACGCACAGGAGAAGCTGCTTTATATCTTTCCTTATTCCCTCAGAAATTGCCCCAGGATCATGTAGGACATCAGGGAGAAGCTGCTGAGCCAGTGTGATAAATAACTCCCCTGGTACATGACTGGCCATTTATGAAGGAGCAGGAGTCGGAGTCGGTCCTGATAAAATTCAGGAGTTGGAGTCAGAGCTGCGGCTTACCGACTCCACAGCCCTGGTTCAAAGGCAGTAACCCGACAAGCCGACCGCCTAGCCAAGCCCTTTGCTAGTATTTTAAATCCCTAGAAAGGGCCACTTGGTTGTGTCCATTTATTCAATTGCTCAGCCCTGTTCACTTTAGCTGCAGTGCAAAACATAACCTGTGACAATCCCTATAACTCTTACCTGCTAAAATCAGCTACAGAGGTAAATAAGCCTCAGGCTCCATTTTACATTGGGAGACTAAATGATCAAAACTTTGACTTTTAAAGGGATTATCCAGCACGTCTACTTTCTTGCAAAAACGACGCCAACCCTGTCTTCATTAACTTTAACTTTAATGGAAATCAGCTGCAAACCCCACACCCAAACTGAGGACAAGAGTGGTGCTGTTTCTTGAAGAAAGTAGCCATGTTTTTTTTTTTTGATCACTTCATTTAATCTGTAGCAGAAAAAAAGATATTGAGCTGTTTAAATGTGGATGCCCCCTTTAAGATTTTCTGGTTGTCAGGGCTTTCCTTTTTTCCATTCTTGTTTTTATCATTGCAGTTCTTGAAGATCAGTACAATCCCAAGCTGATCCGGGATCTTCTGAGTGACCTGAGCTCCACCCTGGGCATCCTGATCAGAGAAGTGGAGCGATGTGTATTGATAGGGAATATCAATATGTGGATTTCTCGCCTGGAGACGATTCTTTTGTGGCAAGAGCAGCTCATGAACCTTCAGATCAGGCTGGTATGTTCCATTTGAAGGGATTATCTAGGCTTACAAAAACATGGCCACTTTCTCCCCAAAACAGCGCTACTCTTTTTGGGTGTTCTCAGTTTGGGTTTGGGGTTTTGCAGTTCAGTTCCATTTACGTTAATGGCGCTGAATACCACACACAGCCTGAGGACAGGGGTGGCGCTGTTTTTTTTTTTTTTGTTTTTTTTTTTACCTAATTCTGTACAACCCCTTTAAGTGTTTTCTCTTTGCTGCAGTTGTGTAGACATCTTTCCTGGTGAAATTTCACTCTTTCCTTTTTATTTCAGCAACTCGGCGATGGTCCGACCCTGTGTGATCTACCACAACAAATGAAGAGCAACATCCTCTTCAGGTTTTCCGACGCCTGGGATATCATCAACTTGGGAGAGATGACCCCGTCGTGGTATAGTCTCAGTGAAGACCTCCATCTCTGGAAGGAGCTTTGCAAATATCACTTCTCAGAGAAGATGGTAACTAATGCACCAGGCACATGAAGGCTTCTCCATTAGGTTGCCCTTGTTGGGACGTGACATACATGAAGATCTGGTGTAGTGTATGGCTGTAGAGAAGCACATTGGGCTTCATTTATGCAAAACATGTTATGGGAACATGGGGGGAGATTTATAAAACATGGTGTAAAGTGAAACTGGCTCAGTCGCCCCTAGCAACCAATCAGATTCCACCTTTCATTTTCCAAAGAGTCTGTGAGGAATGAAAGGTGGAATCTGATTGGTTGCTAGGGGCAACTGAGCCAGTCTCACTTTACACCATGTTTGATAAATCTCCCCCATAGTCTCCAGTTAGATCCTTGCTAACTAAACTGGATTTTTCCTGCATGTTAAACTTCTTGGCAGGTCTCCACAACCTTCAGTACTGAGCTCTGGGGACGGGTGTAATGATCAGGTTACAGGCAGGTGCAGCTGTTCAGGTAGTTTGCATCCGTCTACCGTATAAGGTTAGGCGCTGGCGGTCATGCTGGGACAGCCGTTGGTTCGGGAGCAAACACAGTTGTGTAATCAGTGACCTCACGGTGTTGGCGGACGGCCTGCACACTAACGCCAGGGCTTTTTATGCCCATTTATGTGCATGAAGGAAGCAAGTGTCAGTGTGAAAGAGGATCCGTCCTGTCCCAGAAACCTGCTCAACCTGCACCACACCTATATTCCTTCATGCTCTACTGCTTCTATAACCCTTAAGGGGGATTTTCAACATTAAAGCAACCAGCGCAGGCGGGGGGGGGATGCCAGTTGCTTGGTCCTTTTTTTTTTTTTTTTGAACCGCTGCACCGACCTGGTTCCTAAGTGCCGGCCCGACACAAAGCACTGGAGAAAGGCCCGCCAGCCCCCAGCGTGACGATCTCCCTTTCCTTCTGTGATGCCGCTCCATTAAAATCACTAGAGTCACGTCAGAGAGGGGAGATTGCAGGCCTTCCCCCAGTGCTCTGGGGTGGGTCGGTGCTCGGTAATAAACTTGACACCGTGCGCCGGAACCGGGCAGCGGTTAAAAAAAGAAGAAAAAAAGAAACTGCACCGCTGCCATCCTGGCACTGGTCTGTGAATGTAAAAGAAAAGCGATGTACATGGTGGTAGATTAGCTTTAAGGCTATGTTCCCACAGTATTTTTGCAACCAAATCTAGGAGTGGATTGAAAACACAGAAAGGCTATGTTCACACACTGCGAAAATTTACTGGATGGCCGTCATTTTGGGGCAAATAATTGCCACAATTTAAAACCATGATCGTTATTTTGAAATAACGGGAATTATTTGCCATTAAATGGCAGCCATCTACTTAATTTGTACTTGGGGACAGATTTTCCCAGACAACGCTTTCAACTTATATAACTGATTATATTAACTAATAGGGGATATATAAATGGGGGGGGGGGGGGGAGATTTATCAACCTGGTGTAAAGTGAAACTGGCTCAGTTGACCCTAGCAACCAATCAGATTCCACCTCTCAAAATCTGTGAGGAATGAAAGGTGGAATCTGATTGGTTGCTAGGGGCAACTGAGCCAGTTTCACTTTACACCATGTTTGATAAATCTCCCAAGTTGCCTAATCCTGTTTTATTACTTTTTGTTTCCCTCTTAGTTTTGTAAAGACTTGATCTTCACAGAAAATGGTCATATTGACTGGAAGCTAATGTTCTTCACACTGGAGAAGTACTATCCGAAAAGGGAGCAATACGGGGACACCTTGCACTTCTGCCGCCATTGCAGCATCCTCTTCTGGAAGGTAAAGTGGCCTCTTACTTACTTAGCTAAAATAGAATATTTTTATTCTTGTTTTTTTTTTTTTTTTAACACCATCTTGAACACAAATCCTTGACTTTTATTAGATGATGAGGGTTATCATTCCATTTAACGCTGATGGAATTAGTGATGGAAGCCAATAGGTGATAAATGTGCTGGCTGATAAGAGTATGGCGGTCCTTGAGTGCCGAGAATGCACAGAGCAGTAATCCACCTATACGGCCACTACATTCACTGTTTTAAGAGACTGAAAGCAAAAGCTGCTCCAGATATGGAGTAGGAGTAGTCACACCTGCACACAGCTGCTCTGTCCACAAGGAGCACTTGGAGACCTCTGCTCTCTCTATCGTAAGGAGGCAGAGACCCTCACAGATTCATCACCTATGCTGAGGCTCATCTCCTTTAACAATTTCGCAGGTGTTTTAAAGTGTCACTGTTGTTTAAAATAGTCTTTATAGTTTTCTATGGAGAGGGGAGGGGTGGAGGGAGATGAGGCACCAAAACAGGACAACAAAGAGTTAATTTACAGCTACATCACCGGACTATCTCCTCTAAAGTCAACTCTGACCTCTGAATATCTGCTTTCATACAGCTCCCGCTGTAAAATCCTTTGTTCTCTCTGCTGCCAACTAATCTTTCTCCTCCCCCCCACCCCCCCCCCCCCCCCCCTTCCCTCTACATAGAACAGACAGGGCCCAACTGATGTAAAAGAGTCGAGATTTCCTGATAATGAGAATGAATGAGAGAAAGAGGATGTGGGACCTGGGGAAAGTCTTTTTGAATGCAGATAATGGCATATGTGCCTAATAAACCCAATTAGAGAGCTTTTTAAAATCGCCTGGACTATTGATTTCTGCACAAAAAAAAAAACACGATAGTGACACTTTTTTAGGTTTTCGTAGGGAAGTGACTCTAGGAACATTTAAAGGATTTACAGCCCTTCACTTATCACCTATCCTGTGAATAGGTGTTTGGCAGCTGTCTGACCACAGGGACCCCTGCTGATCATAAGAGTGGGGGGCCTGTGTGCTCCTGGTTGATCACTGTCGTTGCTCCGTTCCAAGTCTGTGGGACCACCAAATAGTGCTCGGCCATCTTCAGCAGTGTAGCAATGCCCGTACTTACCATTGGCATATACCCCAGCACACCTTTTACTTCCCTTCTTTAGAGAATAACCTGGTCTAGTAAATCTAGAATGATCTGATAGCCTGTACTGCCTGACATGATGGATATATGAGGATTCTTATCGGTCTGCTTGTCTTCTTCTTCATTCCTCTTGTAAAGGATTATCAGCTTGCTCTTTTCTGTAAGGTATTTGGCGCATGCTTTATACACGGATATGACGACTGCTGTCTGCATCCCATTACATGATTTCCTATGATTGTGTTAATCAGTCCTGTCCCATTCTCTAAAACACACATATACCCCCATGGCTCTGCATGGCTGTCTGTCACTTGTCTTACAAGTGGAAATTGCTCACATGTGTGTTTTTCTGGTGTTTTCTACCATACTCTGTCCATCCCCTCTAACATGTTTCAGGATGAGATTACATCTGTAAAGTGATCTAATACAGATGCCGTTCACATCACTGGATATATGTGAGCCTGGCCTTTCCCTTCTAGGATCAGTGTATTTTCACAATGTATTATGCATGCCCTATCTATCCCCCAACACTGTCCATAATGATTCAGAGGTGATGATGCATCATACTGGAGCCTCCATACATTTTACTTAGAGTAGCTTGAAGCTTCCCGACAGATGATGTCACTGTGCATGTTGGATGTCAGCTGGCCAATTCTATTGTTCTGGGAGAGAGAAGCTAACTGGCTGGGGCTTAAGACCCTTTTACACGGAACAATTATCGTCCGTTTCGGCCGATAATCGCTGCGTGTAATAGAAGGCAACGATTAGCCGACATGAACGATGTCGGCTGATCGTTGCTGTCGTTTGTCTTTCAACATGTTGAAAGACAAACGACTGTGATAGCAGCGATCTGCTGCCGTCGCTCTGTGGAACAGGGGCGGCGGCAGAAGACCGCCGCTATCCTCTATGGGCTGCCCGGACTAACTAGCGATCACCCTGGCAGCCTCCCCGCGGCGGAGGAATGAGGAGCAAGCGAGCACTGACAGAGCTTGTTTGCTCCTGTCAGTCGCTCCGTGTAATAGGGGCTTTACCCTTCCTCTCTCCATAGATAACATAGGATGTATACAATATGGGGACCACCTGCTGAGGAGGAAGGGAGGTATACAGTATTGGGGTCTTACTGCAGAGGGGGGATGTATACAGTATTGAGGGGCTTACTGCAGAGGGGGATGTATACAGTATTGAGGGGCTTACTGCAGAGGGGGATGTATACAGTATTGGGGACAACCTGCAGAGGGGGGGATGTATACAGTATAGAGGCCTGACTACATGGGGGCATACAGTATTGTGGATAATTGCTTTATAAAATGGGGCTACAGTGTAGGGGCATACTGTCTTTCCCCGAAAATAAAATAAGACTTGGCGTTTTTTTCAGATAGGAAAACATGAGACCCTGTCTTATTTTTGGAGAAATGGGCTACATCTACATACAGCACTTTTTATTGCAGTTGTAGTTAGTAATGCAGTTAAATGGACTAGGTAAGCCGCATTACCTTGCACTGATGCTACATAATGTATGGCTTGTGCAAGAACAAATGAAGAGGCCGTAGCCAGGCCCGGTGACTCTTATAAGGACAGGTTTCATAGTGATATTAGAGGCTGCAGCCCCGGTGACTCCTATAGGGACAGGTGTTATAGTGATATTAGAGGCTGCAGCCAGGCCCGGTGACTCCTATAAGGACAGGTGTTATAGTGATATTAGAGGCTATAGCCAGGCCCGGTGACTCCTATAAGGACAGGCGTTATAGTGATATTAGAGGCTATAGCCAGGCCCGGTGACTCCTATAGGGACAGGTGTTATAGTGATATTAGAGGCTATAGCCAGGCCCGGTGACTCCTATAAGGACAGGTGTTATAGTGATATTAGAGGCTATAGCCAGGCCCGGTGACTCCTATAGGGACAGGTGTTATAGTGATATTAGAGGCTGTAGCCAGGCCCAGCAACTCCTATAAGGACAGGTGTTATAGTGATATTAGAGGCTGCAGCCCCGGTGACTCCTATAAGGACAGGTGTTATAGTGATATTAGAGGCTGCAGCCAGGCCCAGTGACTCCTATAAGGACAGGTGTTATAGTGATATTAGAGGCTATAGCCAGGCCCGGTGACTCCTATAAGGACAGGCGTTATAGTGATATTAGAGGCTATAGCCAGGCCCGGTGACTCCTATAAGGACAGGTGTTGTGATATTAGAGGCTATAGCCAGGCCCGGTGACTCCTATAAGGACAGGTGTTATAGTGATATTAGAGGCTATAGCCAGGCCCGGTGACTCCTATAAGGACAGGTGTTATAGTGATATTAGAGGCTATAGCCAGGCCCGGTGACTCCTATAAGGACAGGTGTCATAGTGATATTAGAGGCTGCAGCCAGGCCCGGTGACTCCTATAAGGACAGGTGTTATAGTGATATTAGAGGCTATAGCCAGGCCCGGTGACTCCTATAAGGACAGGTGTTATAGTGATATTCACTTTATCTATGAGGTCTATATATTGTAATTACCATAGTAAGGATTCATCTTCCTGAAGTAGCTTTGGCCATAGACTGACTGTCTGTACCTCCTGTGTTTCTCTTGCCAGGACTCGGGGCACCCCTGCACGGCCAACGACCCCCACAGCTGCCTCACGCCCGTCTCTCCGCAGCACTTTATCGACCTCTTCAGATTCTGAGGCTAACAGGAACGCTCCTTATGTTTTCATGAGACAAATGTTCTGTAGTTTTAAAGCTCTTGTTAGGAAAAAAAGAAAAATGAATGTTTCTGATAATTTAATATGGTACAAATGGGAGCGAGCAAATGTTTTACTGTATTGATACGGTACTGTGCTAGTCTTATTACAGGCGGGGATTGATCGCTCTGCTCTAAGTAGTCATGGAGGTTCTATGTCTGCCAGGTTCTGTGTAGGCCAGCCTTGGACGTTAGGTATGTGACGGCCAGTATAGCTGCTTCTACAGTGCCCATGGTCATCATACCAGTATACCTCCCGGCTCCTGGACTCTGTATAACTGGCCAAAGTAACTAGAGGTGGGTGCACGTGTCCCATCAGTGGGATTATACAGGGTACTATGGTTGGTAGAATCCTGCATAAAACACCATTACATTTATTTTTTTTTTTCTTGTTTTAGAGCATATTGCTCTCAAATATTTAGTAGAAACCAAGACTGCGTGCGATTGCACCAGAGACTGCAAATGGCTCATTGATTTGTTTCGCACTTTCCCAGGGGCCATTAAACTTTATTTCCTATTCTTTGTTTTTTGAATATATTATATACGCAATAGTGTAACAATTTTAAAGGGGGTTAACCACAATTCTGTTTCAGTGGGACTGAGGTGCAATACCAAGCATTAACTGAAGATGGCGCTGTTTTTGAAAGAAAACAGGCATGGTTTTTTTTTTTTGTTTTTTTTTTTAATGGCAGAGCCCATTTAAGAGTTGTTATATTGGAGAGACACAGCTATATTATAGTATATAGCCATATCCAAACTATATAAATTCGATGTTTGTAGGTAATTTTGTGTTTCTATGGTATGTTTTAATCAGCTGCACAATTGACATAACATGAATAGTCTTTCCTCTAGGTGTGAGATGCTAAATTATAGTCAGTGTAAATATCAAATATACTTTTAATGTTCAATGGGATAAAAGCATAAAAACTGGTTAAAAAAACCTCAATCCTTCCAGTCCTTATCAGCTGCTGCATGTCCTGCAGTAAGTGGTGTATTCTTTTCCAGTCTGACACAGTGCTCTCTGCTGCCATCTCTGTCTGTGACAGGAACTGTCCAGAGCTGCAGAGGTTTTCTATGGGGATTTGATACTGCTGGATGACTGAGATCCCTGCTAGTGCCCCCGACCTTACAATTTACTTGAATCAGAACAAGGCAACTTCTTTTTCTATGGATAATTTTATTTCGAAGACTTTCCCAGAGCATTATGGGATTGCTAAACTGGCTTTTCTTGTTCTGACTTGTATATAAACTTTAGATACTTCTGAGCTTTTAGAATATTTATGTTTGAAAAAGTTGAAGTATAGAAGCCATTCAAGATAACAGTACAGATGCTGGTGGACCAGTAGAGGGCGCACTTGTAGTGGACAGAGGCAGTACTATTGACCTTAGTTATAGAACATAAACTGCATATGTTTTTTTTTTTGTTATAAAGAGGTTTTTTTTATAGTAATTATAAGTAATGATATTCATAGACTATATCACTCCAACCTGTGGCTCTCCTGCTGCTGCAGAACTACACTTTCCAGCATGCCAGGCATGGGCAGCTCCAGGTTGGAGACCAGTGCTCTATGTGAACATTGAACAGCGTGTAAGATGAAACTGTAGATGAACCTCCTTTCATTTTGGACCATTTTGAGATTAAATTTAAGTATAAATGTGATTGATTCCTGAACTGTGTTTTTGCTGGTATAAGTAATATCTGTTCAGGAGGCTACCAGGTGTATATATGCTGGTATGTATAGTGATACAGGGTGGAGGTGCTTGTAAGGCATCTCTTAGTTTATTCTGTGATTTAGGAATGTAAACTGCACATGTACTGATGCCGAGCTCTGTTTCTGCAAGGAAAATGTTATATAAATGTAATAAAGGAAAAAACTTTATTTACTTTTATTGGTTTGTGTATGAAAATATTTTAACAGAGTCCTTAAAGGGAAACTCCAGTGGAAATCAAATTATATAGATTTGTAAATTTCTTCTGTTTAAAAATCTCATGTTTTCCAGTACTTATCAGCTGCTGTATATCCTGCAGGAAGTGGTGTATTCTTTCCAGTCTGACGTAGTGCTCTCTGCTGCCACCTCTGTCCATGTCAACAACTGTCCAGAGCAGCAGCAAATCCCCATAGAAACCTCTCCTGCTCAGGACAGAGGTGGCAGCAGAGAGCACTGTGTCAGACTGGAGAGAATACACCACATCCTACAGGACATACAGCAACTGATAAGTACTGGAAGACTTGATGTTTTTAAGTAGTAGTAAATTACATATTTATATAATAAATTTCTGGGGCCATTAAATTTGAAATATTTTTTTTGGCCTTACTACCTCTATAAAATGTCATGTGTAACTTGTGAGAGCACTTTGGATTTAGACCAACTATTCAGAGCAAATTTTGATGGTGGATTTGATTGAAGCCAAACTAAAATGAACTTCCCTCATCTGGAGTAGTGGATTGTTGCATGGTTACAGAAAAACATAGAAGACTATGAGGTAACATACCTTCTGGAAGGAACCCTGCTGCAAAATGTTGCCATCAAGTTTGCTACTATCTCCTTAATTTTTTCCTATTTCTCTAAGTTTTTTTTTAGTTATATAAAAAAAGGAAATTTCAAATTTTTTACACAAATGCAAATAAATACAGGTAAGATATACACTACCGTTCAGAAGTTTGGGGTCAAATTGAAATGTCCTTATTTTTGAAGGAAAAGCACTGTACTTTTCAATGAAGATAACTTTAAACAAATCCACTCTATACATTGCTAATGTGGTAAATGACTATTCTAGCTGCAAATGTCTGGTTTTTGGTGCAGTATCTACATAGGTGTATAGAGGCCCATTTTAAGCAACTATCACTCCAGTGTTCTAATGGTACAATGTGTTTGCTCATTGGCTCAGAAGGCTAATTGATGATTAGAAAACCCTTGTGCAATCATGTTCACACATCTGAAAACAGTCTAGCTCGTTACAGAAGCTACAAAACTGACCTTCCTTTGAGCAGATTGTGTTTCTGGAGCATCACATTTGTGGGGTCAATTAAACGCTCAAAATGGCCAGAAAAAGAGAACTTTCATCTGAAGCTCGACAGTCTATTCTTGTTCTTAGAAATGAAGGCTATTCCATGCGAGGAATTGCTAAGAAATTGAAGACTACCTACCACGGTGTGTACTACTCCCTTCAGAGGACAGCACAAACAGGCTCTAACCAGAGTAGAAAAAGAAGTGGGAGGCCGCATTGCACAACTAAGCAAGAAGATAAGCACATTAGAGTCTCTAGTTTGATAAACAGACGCCTCACAGGTCCCCAACTGGCATCTTCATTAAATAGTACCCACAAAACACCAGTGTCAACATCTACAGTGAAGAGGCGGCTGCGGGATTTTGGGCTTCAGGGCAGAGTGGCAAAGAAAAAGCCATATCTGAGACTGGCCAATAAAAGAAAAAGATTAAGATGGGCAAAAGAACACAGACATTGGACAGAGGAAGACTGGAAAAAAGTGTTGTGGACGGATGAATCCAAGTTTGAGGTGTTTGGATCACAAAGAAGAACGTTTGTGAGACGCAGAAGAAATGACAAGATGCTGGAAGAATGCCTGACGCCATCTGTTATACATGGTGGAGGTCATGTGATGGTCTGGGGTTGGTGCTGGTAAGGTGGGAGATTTGTACAGGGTAAAAGGGATTCTGAATAAGGAAGGCTATCACTCTGCACCGCCATGCCATACCCAGTGGGCAGCGCTTGATTGGAGCCAATTTAATCCTACAACAGGACAATGACCCTAAACACACCTCCAAATTGTGCAAGAACTATTTTCAGCAGAAGCAGCAGCTGGTATTCTATCATAGGTAATGGAGTGGCCAGCGCAGTCACCAGATCACCACCCCATTGAGCTGTTGTGGGAGCAGCTGGACCGTATGGTACGCCAGAAGTGCCCATCTAACCAATCCAACTTGTGGGAGCTGCTTCTAGAAGAGTGGGGTGCAATTTCTCCAGTTACCTCAACAGATTAATAGCTAGAATGCCAAAGGTGTGCAATGCTGGAATTGCTGCAAAAGGTGGATTCTTTGACAAAAGCAAAGTGTGATGTAAAAACAATGTTATTTCACATACAAATCATTATTTCTAACCTTGTCAATGTCTTGTCTCTATTTTCTATTCATTTCACAACGTATGGTGGTGAAGAAGTGTGACTTTTCATGGAAAACACAAAATTGTTTGGGTGACTCCAAACTTTTGAACGGTAGTGTATTAAAAAAAAAAAAAAAAAAATTACAGCGTGTTTCTTCTAACAGTATCTGTAGGAAACATTGGTGTGCATGCTATGGGATGTAGGTATTTAAGCTGCAGTACTACATTCCACCAGTAGAGGGCAGCCTTAATTCATAATCCAGTAAAAAGAATCCGAAGCACTCGTTTTTCATATGCAAAAAGTGTTCATAAATTTATTTACAGCGTGAATGAAGGTAAGGCCAGGAAAATAACAATACTTTCTTTTAGAGAGAGAATTTTTAGTTTATAGCGACTGTGGACGTTTCGACCCTATCCAGGTATGTTCTGTAGAGGTGCGCTCCTGGCGCTATCCTGTGGTGTGTCAAGCGCTTAATTCATAAAGCTGAGGACAATTTACACCTGAACCAGTTCTTCATTCCTCCATGCACATCTCCCTTACCCTATAAGAAAACTGAGCTGTCCTATCTAGCCAGACCCCAGTCTACAATATTAATCATTAGCTCCTTATCTATACCTATCACCTATAGACAATTCTCTTAGTTCTGTTAACGAATATGATTGTATAGAAAAGAGATGGCCAGCCTGTCTGTAATATTAATAAATGTTGGTGGCAAATATTGAATTCCGGAGTTTCATTCAGAGCCATTGTCACAGGTGTATAATCTCCAGCCTCTGTCAGTGCAGTCGCCGTTATAAGCTGTGATATAATGGGTCGTTCTATAGAGATCACTGAGTGTACTGTTATAGGAGCCATCACTACAACAAGTCAGTGCCTGAGCTTTCTCCCTTCCTAGATCTTCCTTCATCAGTTGTGAGTGGTATTATAGAGAAGTGAAAGGGTTTAGGAAGGACACTAACAAAGTGGAGACCATGTAAAGTTATAGAGAGGGTCAGCGAGTACTGAGGGGCATGGTATATAAAAGTCGCCAACACTCAATATCTGCAAAGGACCAAACCTCATCTGGCATCAATATCAACATGAAAACTGCCCACTGGAAGCTTCATGGCATGGTTTTCCCTGGCTGAGCAGCTGCATGCAAGCCTTACATCATTAAGCACAATGCAAAGCGTCAGATGTAGTGGTGTAAAGCTGCTGCGACTGGGCTCTGGAGCTGAGGAAACCTGTTCTGTGGTGAGATGGATAGCCTGCTATCCACCAAGGTAGAAGAAGGGACTTCATTATCTATCCAAAAACATAGGGCCATGAGCCCATTCGGGCCCCCTCTTTCTAGCCCCCCAGAAATGTACTGTTAAAACGTCTCTTTTATTAATCTGATTAAAAAAAAAATAGAAATATATATATATATATATATATATATATATATATATATATATTGAAATTTTTTTTTTTAAATCAGATTAATAAAAGAGATGTTTTAACAGTACATTTCGGGGGGGCCCGAATGGGCTCATGGCCAGTGTTACCTTTAAGCTGCGTGACTGCGCAGCTTAAAGAGAAGCCCCGCTTACTGCCTCTGGCCGCCTGCACAGCGGCACAAAATTTTGCCCCTCTAAATCTAAACCGAGTGCCAATGCGTATTATGTACTATATACAGTGGGGGTGGCGGGGTTACTATGTACGCATCGCCACTCTCTACTGTACAGGAGCAGGAAAAATCCAGAGGGAATTCCCTGCTCCTGTACATACATTTCGTAGTGAACTGTGTAATGTACGTACAGAAGTAGGGCCTCCCCGATCCTGTGCAGAAGAGTGGGCGCACGTCTTCTCCTGCAGGCAACGTGTCATGACGTAAGTTCATCAGGCGCTGCTTGTAGAAGACCTGCAAGCTGCAGAGACTACAGGAGGATGAGGCCGGCCAGTGTTGGAGGGGGGATTGGGATTTTTTTTTTTTTTAATGGACTTGGCACAGACAAGGGGCATTACTTTGGGGATCAAGGGGTTAATGCAAGGGGTTCCTGGGGAGGGGGGGTCATTTAATATACTACGTGCATCCAAGGGGGAGGGGGTTAACTATAGCACTAGGGGCATCCTGGAGGGGGCAAGGGGTTAACTATAATACTAGGGGCATCTTGGTAGTGAAAGAGTTAACAATAATACTGAGAAGAGGAAGAAAACAGCGAATGTGTTATACACTGGATGGGCACACAGAATCAGCTATCAAAGTATGAATCTTTATTAATGCACAAAAAACACCACAGAGAAAAATTAAAACCACTTAAAAATGACCACAAAGGGTCAAGTACAAAATCAGATGACCCCCACAATCATTAAGGTAAGGGTACTATTACACGAAACGATAATCAGCCCTATCCGGCCTGTAATAAACACAACGATCAGCCGATGACAACGCTCATCGGCTGATTACACAGGTCAACAGCATTTTTGGGGCCAAAGATATTTCAACGAATTTAGGGTAACTTTGGGGTGCTGATTCTGAATATGTCATCAGTTTTGCCAGATTGGCTCAAGTTTTTGAGAATTTTCGTGAAATGTGTAAAAAAAAAAAAGACGTAATTTGCTACACTCGCATTAACTTTATTGCTATTGTCATGAATACAATAAATTTTACAAAGTAAATGTTGATTTTAGTTTATTTTAACTAGTTTTAGAAAGTAATCTTCAAAAATGAACAAGACATGAAAAAAAACTTGAGCCAATCTGGCAAAAGTGATAGCATATTCAGAATCAGCACCCCAAAAACACCCCAAAATCATTAAAATGTTTTGGACACCAGTAAATTTTTATTTTTTTTGTTGACCTGTGTTATTGATATAGGTTTGGACCTATAATTGTCGGGCACCGACCGTGCATCGCTACGTGTAAAAGCGGTGCGCAGCCGGCGGCTGATGATTTCCAAAGTAAATACATTACCTATCCATGGTCCAGGGCTCCTTCCTCGCTCCGCTTCTCCCCGAGTCCCGCGCGTTGCAGCTTCAGAGCGGCCTGTCTTAGCTGACAGGCCACTCAGCCAATCACTGGTCGGGATCGCAACGGCCAGTGATTGGCTGAGGGGCCTGTAAGCTAAGACAGGCCACTCTGAAGCTGCAACGCACGGAACTGGGGAGAAGCAGAGCGCAAGAGGAGCCCTGGACCATGGATAGGTAATGTAATAGTCCCAGTAAATGAGTGACGATCTAGCAGATTGGCGCTCGTTTACAGTTATCAGGCCACCATCAGCCCGTGTAATAACACCCTAACACCATAGTACCAGGAGGAGGCAATGAGATAACCTATGCAGCAAACATGTAAATACAAAAGATAAAAAAGCACTTCAGCATGGAAGGAAATACAAGATTACAACAGACTCATGTCATAAAGTAACATAACATATGTTATGGCACATAGCACATGAGTCTGTTGTAATCTTGTATTTCCTTCCATGCTGAAGTGCTTTTTTATCTTTTGTATTTACATGTTTGCTGCATAGGTTATCTCATTGCCTCCTCCTGGTACTATGGTGTTACCCTAATCATTGTGGGGGTCATCTCATTTTGGACTTTGTGGTCATTTGTAAGTGGTTTTACTTTTTCTCTGTGGTGTTTTTTGTACATTAGTAAAGATTCATACTTATTTTGTGTGTGCATGTTTTCTTCCTCTTCCTATTACTTCATATTGTATGTGTTGAGGTGCACCACGCCTTTGTTGTTGAGCTGTGCCTACTGTGTTTTTTTTTGTGAACAGTAATACTAAGGGCATCCTGGAGGGGGGCCTTAAAACTATATAGGGGCATAGAGAGGCTTAACTATGATATGTGGTGGAGCGAGGAACCTGGAATTCTGCAGATTCTGGAGAGAGAATTCGTGGCCAGAAGTCTCCAAGACGGCCTGGCCAGGTTGGAAAGGAAAAATGAACGACTGATCAGAGAAGATGCCCCACGTGAGTCACTGGATGTAACTGCACAGAACTGATACTGTGTACACCAGTATAACTAAATTTCTAAATGTTGAGTCAAATCTGTAACTGATGTACATGTACAGGTACACTAACTGTACCTTTTAAGGTAAAGATTAAGGTACTAACGTTCCTGTTTTACATCTTTGGTTCGCCCAACTTTGCTTGAACATTGCTCAGCTTACTTGCCATTTTGCTCAGCAGTGGCTGAAGCTTATAGCGACTCTGTACCCACAACCTGTCCCCCCCAAACCACTTGTACCATCAGATAGCTGCTTTTAATCCAAAATCTGTCCTGGGGTCCGTTCGGCAGGTGATGCAGTTATTGTCCTAAAAAAACTACTTTTAAACTGGCAGCCCCGTGCCCTACGGGATAATCTGTGCCCTAACTTTGCACCACCCTCCATCCCTCCTCCCCACCCGCTTCAGCATTAGGAATGCCACTGGAACATTTTCTCCATGCTGAACATTGCACAGCTGCTTAACGATCCAGCCCATGTGCCGGGCTGCCACGGGTGGGGAATAGTAAGCAATCTGCCTGGAGTATTCCTAGTGATGAGGAGGATGGGGAGGAGGGACAGAGTGGTTGTGCCAGCCTAATGCATACACAATCTAGGCCACGGCCGTTGGGCACAGGGCTGCCAGTTTAAAGTTGTTTTTTAGCACAATAACTGCATCACCTGCCAAACGGACCGCAGGACAGATCTTGGATTAAAAGCAGCTATCTGATGGTACAAGTGGTTTGGGGGGTCAGATTGTGGGTACAGAGTCACTTTAAAGGGAACATTGCTCATGGCCCTATGTGTTATATATGTATATAAATTAAATCCGGTCCCTCTCCTCCAACATCACTATCTGACCTTACAGCTGCCGTTCTGGGTGAATGGAAAAAAATATCCCAGAGGAAAGCTCCAAAGTCTTGTAGTCTTGTAATATATACCTGCAGAGGGTTAAAGGGGTTATCCAGCGCTACAAAAACATGGCCACTTTTCCCCCTCTCTTGTCTCCAGTTTAGGTGTGGTTTGCAATTTAAGGGAACCTGTCACCAGGGGCACAGAGCCCGCCCGACCCCCCCTGGTGCAGTCCCCAGAAACTTACCCTTTCCCACGAGTCCCGTTCGAAGATATCAGCGCCCAAAGCCGTGCGCGCTCGCCGCTGAGATGAGTTCAATGCCCATAGAGAATGACGGCTCCATTCATTCTTTATGGGCATCGGACTCATCTCAGCGGCGCGAGCGCACGGCTTCGGGCACTGATATCTTTGTCCCGGGACCGGCTCCAGGAACGGGACTCGTCGGAAAGGGTAAGTATCCGGCGGCTGCACCGGGGGGTCGGGCAGGCTCTGTCGGCAGGTTTCCTTTAAGCTTTATTTACTTCAATGGAACTGAGTTTCAAACCTCACCCAATGTGGAGACAAGAGAGGTGCTAAAGTGGCCATGTTTTTGTAGCGCTGAATAACCCCTTTAACAACTCCCTATCATCTCTATGGATGTAGAATGGGATGTGCTAAAGGCTCTTGGAGTAAGGCAGGGATGGGGAACCTGCTGCCCTCCTACTGTTACAAAACTACAACTCCCATCATGGTTGGACAGCCATAGTGAAAGCATGATGGGAATCGTACGGAGGGCGGCAGGTTCCCCATCCCTGCTGTGATGTGTAGGTGGCCCATATAGTGTAGTTAGGTGACAGCTGCTATGTTAGTTATAATGGTCGCCCCCAGGTTCTTTAAGACCTTTAACAGAAAAATTACTGTATTTATAGAATAAGCCAAGGACTGAGACCAAATCATCTGTTCAATATACACTATAATAAGGATTCTTCTAGCTTCTTTGCATACAACTTGTTACCACATCAAAGAGGGAGCCCTGATCTTTTACTGTAACTAACAGACCCCCATTAAGGTGCAATTATAAACCTACCACTCAGTGGATGTATATATAGTATGGATAAAAAATACCACCACCCATTGGCACTTTGGGATCCCACTGGAATCTTTTTATGGGTCTTCTGCCTTTTGTAAAACCTTTAAAGGGATATTCTGGATTGGTTTAAAGTGCTGGACAGGTGGGAGTCCAGTTGTTGGGATGACTTCTCCTAACCATGTCTTGTGGATGAGCAAACAAGGGCTCCCAGTAGTCACATAGTGCTAAAAGGGTGAAAAACAAATAATGTACATTTATTAGCATTATATTACATAGTAATATAACCTTATTAAAGAATATATACAGATTTTATTGTTATTTTTGAGGAGCAGCAGTAAAGGGCAACACAACCCCTCTGCTGCCACCAATAGCTGTGTTAGGAACTGCAGGGCTGCACAAGCCCTGGTCCCGCACAATTACATATCTGCAAGCAGCACTAGTGAAATTTAGTTTGCCCTGATGTCTGTTGTAATGCATGTTAGCATTAGAATAGACATTAAGCCTGGGGAAGCTTTCTGTGTTTCTAGCGCTGGCACCCTGTAGCAGACCGAGGGAGAGGTGCAGCAGCTGCAGCACTGGTGATGCAGACAGCTTTCCTATGTCTAAAGTCTATACTGATGCTAACATACTGTACATTATAACAAACAGCATGTGAGATTCAGTATGTATTCAGCAGCACTGGTGTTATGTAACTGTGCTTGAGCAGCCCGGCAGTTCCTGACACAGTCATTGATGGCAGTAGAAAGACCGTGTCACCCCATTTTGCTGCTACTCAGGGTCTGATCTGATCGATGAGGTCTGATCTGTCGCCCAAGGGCCCGCAAAAACCTGTAGCTGGCCCAGAGTGCTAGTTTCCTGTCTGACACCTTTCAGGAGGTGCCCAGCTTCAGAATACATCTACGCGAGCCTAATGCTGTAACATTGGGCAGTACTGTGCCAGAACACTGCCTAATGTGCCATAAAGGGCAATGTTTGGGACCAGAGCTGAGAGTGCATGGAGTGTGGACCCGTGGTGGGGCAGCAGAATCCCAATCACTTTGGGGCAATATATCCAGGTTTTCCATTGTATTAATAGGGATGGGGTACCAACATATAGTAGTAGTAGATATGTGGCTTCTATTGAAAGTCTTGAACAGATGTCTTGAATTTGAGAATTAGAGAGAAATGCTGAGGGCCATTGGTGGCCAAAGCCCTAGTGGTCTACAGTTCCATGTGACATACCAATAAACAATAGCCCTTACAGTTCTACAGCTGTGCATCAACTAAGTATATACACTTACAATAGCGACATCTTGTGGCGAAACCTTAACTCTACTTCATCACCACTGACACAAAAAGTGCAGGCTTTTTCGAAGGGTGTAACTACGAGCAAGAATCGTGGTGGGACACCACACTGTAACTGTAGGGTTGCACTGTTATCTCTAAAATGATAAAAATTAGTGCAGAGAGGGGATAGAGGGGGCTGTGCACAAGTAACTGTATCAGTTCTATGATGATAGGGATGGGTACAGGAAGGGGGTAGAGAGGGCTGTGCAGCTCTAACTGAATGGTCGAACTGTTCTCTGTATAATCATAGAGATGAGTGCGGGTAGGGAATAGAGAGGACTGTGCAGCTGTAACTTTATGGCCACACTGTTCTTTTTATGTTTAGGCAGAGTGTCTGTTAGTTCGGATTGGTGGGGGGTTAAAATCTAACAAGGGCAAAATCTACATGGAGACTGTTCGTCCTCGCTGATGGTTTACTCTTCTGTAATGTAGAATGTGATAAGTGCGGCTTGAGTCCAGGTTTTGTTATGGGCCTCCATCCTTATAACTTACATCACAGGACACAGACTTGTAGTTCACCAAGCACTCGCATTGCCTGACGGCATAAAAGCGTCGCGATATTAGCAGCCCCAGATGTGGATTGTTGTCCTGGAGACACAGAGAGCAGAACAAAGCAACCTGCTTATTAAGTAAATGAAGTGACTTCCATCCTGGAAAAAGTCTAGCTGACACTTGCACGTATTAAATTGTGGTTTTTGGCCGGATGGTTCAGAGAGAATTATTGGAGAATGCTCGGCACATTGTGCTGCCAGAAGTAGACACATAAATCTCTCGGTAAATTCCAGATCCTTTCTAAACACGTCAATAAACAGCAGAAATATAGGCGAAGGCATCAGCACTAAATGTCTCCTCGGCTACCGCCGCCAGGACGAAGCCTCTAGAAATATTCACTTTGATTGGAGATAAAAAGTTTGACTTTACCTAATCTGACAATTTTATTGGTATTAAACTTGTGATCCGATTTGATCCTCTGCTACTACTGGCTTTATTTTCTTTATTACCTAATATTGCTTGATGTTATTGCCCGCTCTTTATATAGGAGCAGTGGCTGATACTGGCATGGGCTGCGTTCACTCTATGCATCATGTTGAGCCTAGTCTTGGAGCTCCAACAACTCCAATGCCTAAGGGGCCTATTCCACGGAGCAATAATCGGCCGCATTGGACCGATTAGGCCAATTATCGCTCCGTGGAATAGAGACAGCGATCAGCCGATGAGCTGAAAGTCATTGGGCACCGACCGCGCATTGCTCCATGGAATAGCGATGTGCGGCGGGCGACCGACGATTTCACCAGCACCATGCCTTAGTTGACAGACCGCTCAGCCAATCACCGGCCAGGACTGCCGCGGCCAGTGATTGGCTGAGCGGTCTGTCAGCTCAGACAGGCCGCACCGAAGCTGCTGCTGCGCGCGGGACCAGGAGGAAGAAGGAGCACAGGAGAAGCCCTGCCACATGCTTAGGTAAAGTATGGTGTTTAAACAAGGGCTGCAAGGACATCGGTAACGATGTCCCTGCAGCCCTCGCTAAACGATTATGGGCCCGTGGAATAGGCCTAGTAAACGAGCGCCAATCTAGCAGATCGGCACTCGTTTACATTATTGATCGGGCCCCCATCGGCACATGGAATAGGACCCTAAGGACTGAAGAGGTAGTATTGAGTGGGAGTGGCATGGCGGGGGAAGCCAGTGCCAGGTTACCCAACATTAGTTCAGCGAGCCTTGAATATAGACTGCCAGAGGGGGAAGGAGAGTGATTCTGGCCAGAAGTCCTTCGAGCAGCACCATGGAAGCAATAAAAGAGGAAGAAAATTTTTTTTTTTTAGGGGTTTTGGGCCGTCGCACCCGCCCATCTGCCGAAGCAAGTCCGACCCACCTTGTGGTGGGCACTGGTGAAAACCAGCGGCCCCTTAGACTCTGCTCCTTGGCGAGGTGTACGTCATTGCTAGTGGTACAGCGGATCCACGACTCCAGTCGTCACAATTTTTATGCTAGGAAGACTGAGAATTGCGTTCCGGGATCTTTTATGTAACGGGATAGGTCATGATTTGAGCGTCTACAGTACCTACTGGTTCACACTTTAACCTGCTCATAGACTTAGAAGCTGGACTTTGCTGCCAGGAGGTGCCAGGTGACTTACAAAGAGTGGTCCCCATGTGATAGCTGCTGGCCCAGAAGTGACCAGTGCGGACCAGTATGAGGCACTGGGGAAACAGGTAGGATGCATGGTCAGCAAGCCAGCTCGTACACTGGATGGGTAGGAGGCATATTCTAGAATAGGCTGATGCTAAAGGTGGATGTCACAAGTTCAGGTCCAAGTTGAAAACGAGAAAGTCCGTATGGTACAGAAAGGGTCAGGCAGAATTGGAGTCCAAGAAACAGGTCAGAATACACGAGATAACAATCAAAAAAGCAAACCTTTGCTAGGAACCAACAATGCTCAGGCAACAAGGAGTGGGTGGAGGTGCCCTCCATAGACAGAACCATGATCATGGCACCAATGTTTCTAAGCAAATCACATTGCCGCCATCTCTGGGCAATGTGTCTGACAAGCCATGGCACATATGAAAAGCAGTTGTTGTGAAACGCCAGCGGGTAAAACCTGCTGCCATCTCTAGTCTTCTACCTGTGAGCTCACAACAAAGGATGGAGTCAAGGCTGCCAGTTTACCGAAGGCAATGAGTAAATAGCCGTAACCACAGAGCGGGGTGTGGAGTGACGGGGAAGTAAAGTCTGCACAGAAGTTCTATTATCTATGTATCAGGGTTTGTACTGGGAATCGATGTAATGTCTTCTGAAATGGTGTTTAACAAAAACAGATGTTGTGTATTGGAGAGAAATGTTCCGATCATTGTAGTGAGGCACCAACAAAGGGGATGCATGCGGATGGGGCTGCCTGCAAATACTCCGCTCTTCTGACTTGTGTCCATCAAGGCAACTCTGGTCACCATGTACTAATAGGGGCGTATAGTGAGGGGGTCCGCTAAGGACACCTATGAGCAGACTGGTGAAGCATTAATAGAATGGTATAATACTATATATGTGGCCTCCTGCTGCTTTCCCTGTCTGAATCTCAGAAAAGGATGAATTTAAGTAGAAGGGTAAGGAACCATAGCTGTTGCAAAACTACAACTCCCATCAGGCCGGACAGCCAAAGTTTTAGGTTTGGCTGTCAATGCATGATGGGAGTTGTAGTTTTGCAACAGCTGGAGAGACAAGGTTCCCTACCCCTGTATTTAGCAGATTGGAAAATTTGGAGTGCTACCTCAGAGGTCCCCAACCTATCGTAGAGGGTTTTCTTAGTCCCTTTGCCCAATTAAATTCCCCCTGAAGAAGTATATATATTGGAGTTGGGGTTAGTTGGGGGAGTTTTGTCAGTGTGAGAGAAGGTGTGTACAGAGAGCTCCTGCTGCAGTGCCTTTCCTGGGCCTGGCCTGGAGGCCAGGACCCATATGCGGGACCTTTTCTCATTTGTTACCTGTCACCACCATAGCCTTGTCCGGCTAGAGCACCTCATGGTGAGGCAGTGGTAAAAAAGTTTGACTAACCCTATCCATGCTGTGTCACTGTGGTTTTTTTGTCTTTTTTTTTTTTTTTGCAGAAATCAATAGTACAGGCGATTTTAAGAAACTTTGTAATTGGGTTTATTAAGAAAGTATGCCATTATCTGTATTCAAAAAGACTTTCCCCAGCCCCCCCCCCCTCCTCTCTCTCTCATCCACCGCTCATTATCAGGAAATCTTAACTCTTTTACATCAGTCGAGTCTGTCTGTTCTATGGAGGGGGGAGGAGGGAGATCTGCAGCAGAGAGCAGAGAACAATGGATTACACATTGGGAGCTGCATGAAAGCTGGTATTCAGAGGTCTAAAAGGTCAGTGCTGACTTTAGAGGAGATAGCCCGGTGATGTAGCTGTAAATTAACTCTTTGTTGTCCTGTGTTGGTGCCTCATCTCCCGCCACCCTTCCCCTCTCCATAAGAGAACCATGAAGACAGGGGCAGAGCTTCAAACTGCTTTTTCATGATAAAAATGCATTTTTCAGCTAATAAACCCAATTGCAAAGTTTCTTAAAATCGCCTGTACTATTGATTTCTGCAAAAAAAAATTAAATGACAGTGACACTTCAACAGAACTCGGCCTTGAGATTTGGATAACTTTCCCCTTCTCCACCCTCTACCCCATACTGCAGGACAGCTGGCTACATACAGAGGTTATACAGACTCTACTGTAACATAATTGAAGAAAAAGTTTTATTACAACTTTAAAAATTAGGAAATAAGATGAAAAAAAAAACATTCAGTGCAAAGTCTTCTATAGTGTTTAGTGTTCAGGGATCTTTATAGTAAAAATGGATTGTCACGTGATGGCCACCAGGGATCCAGTGACCAAGAAACCCTGTAACCCAGGAGATCTCTGTTCTTTCTAAAGAGCAGATTTTCTGGTGCACTTACTATTGAGCCTTTTTTTTATGTCTGATGTTTAGTTATTTTCATGACCTATCTGCCCCCTCCCCCATCCCCCCATAGAGGTCATTTACCTCCAGCGTCTGCCATTACCAATAATGAAGAGAATCCGGTACTGTAAACTACTGAAGAATAATACAATAGAAATATATGAAAATAATAATCTTAATCTCTGCCAAAGGCAACACTGGTAATGAAGCTGGAGAAGGATGTCAATGTCCTTATTGTTATTGTTGGAACTTATAACCTAAGCAGAGAGGAAGAAACGCTCAGGTCACATCATTATAATAAGCTACAAATGTCTGCGCTTATGAGAGAATACACACGCCCACTGCGCCCAGAGGGTGCCCTGGGTCTAGATATTGATGTTGGCGCCCTGGTGTCTAAGAACTTCTACTTAAAGGGGAACTTTTTTTTTTTTTTAAATCAACTGATATCAGAAGGTTATACAGATTTGTAAATTACTTCTATTTTAATATCTCAAGTCTTCCAGTACTTATCAGCTGCTGTATGTCCTGCATGAAGTGGTGTATTCTTTCCAGTCTGACACAGTGCTCTCTGCTGCCACCTCTGTCCATGACAGAAACTATCCAGAGCAGGAGAGCTTTTCTATGGGGATCTGGACAGTTCCTGACATGGACAGAGGTGGCAGCAGAGAGCACTGTGTCAGACTGGAAAGAATACACCACTTCCTGCTGGACATACAGCAGCTAATAAGTACTGGACTGCTTATTTGAATTTAAAACATTATTGAATGTGTCCAGTGCTGTTTCTAGTGCACCAGTTCTTACTACTGGCCTACAGTGGGAGCTACAGGGGGCCAGGGATAGGTAAGTATTCTTTTTTTTTTCTTTTTTTTTTTTTAACAGCCCAATCAATGTATGAATAATTTTATAACACTGAACTATCCAATTAACCCCACAATCCCTTGAAAGATCAGAGGCAGAATTGGTGGGTGTAGTCTAGCTACTATGATGTCTCCCATATACTGCACATAGACATGTTCTGCAGCAGCTTTGGGTGGGGAACTGGCAGGAGCGCTGGGGGAATGGAGTAGGCAGGGTGGGAGGACTGGGATTCTGGGATCTGAACTAAGACCCTGAGAACAAATGGATATTGGTGGGTTCAGGCTCAGGACTGGGGCAGACAGGTAAGCAATGCTATTTGCTTCTGCGGTAGGTTTTTTTTTTTTTTACCTGATGTCGGTGCGCCCTTTAATGTTCCTGTGATTTCTTTAATGATTGAGAAACATTGTGGTCACATATGAGTCACAGAAGCAGATGACCCTGTTCCTCTAGATAGGACAGGTTTATCCATCTCCCGTCTTTGGATTCCATGCACACAATGTGTGTCCCCAGCCTGACCACAGGGATTATATAGGAGTGAATGAAGAGAGATTTGCATTCACCAATCATATTTAAAGTAAGAGCATAGTAACTCCCCCCCCCCCCCCCCCCCCCCAAATCCACAAAGCTCCACGCACTGCAGGGATAGAGCCTAGTCTAGTAATAGTGTATTCTCCCCATGCCTGTAGCCATTGCATAGCCAGATGTTGTACTGTCGTGACGCCAGTGCCAGGTGGGACACAGTTATAGGGACACACCTGCTTTTATTTTAGAGTAGCGATCTATACCCTTTCCCCTGTGGTCAGTGACCTGCCGGGCTGTGAGAGGGTCCTTTGGGCGTTAATCACGGTGGTCCGGAGTGGAGTTGTGACCCACCCGGGCTATTGGTACTGCAACCCACAGAAAGGGGAGATGACCCAAGGAAGGTGCAATTACTGTGTCGGTGCTGAAGTAATAATCACTAAGTCCCGTTACCATAAATAAACTCTTCTTTACTTCAGGAATACTTGATACAGTGATATACAATAGACTTCTTACTTGACAATAGACATTAGTGACAGGATTTGTGCTGAGAGCTTAAGAGGTAGTATAGCCCTACTGGCTTGGTTGCGTGCTGAGAAGTAGAGTAAGTTCAGAGAAGTAGAGAGGAGGATGTCATGAGGGTCCCAACCCGATGTAGTAATGTGCTCTGCTGGAACTTTAGAAGTAGAATAAGTAGAATACTTGAGAGTAGAGAGAATACCTCTGCCCGTGTTTTGACCTCTTGGCTTTGCACCACCTATTGCCCCCCAGTGTCGGGCGACCCGTCCTAGAGGGTGAAACAAGCCCCAGACCGTGTTACCTGCGTTGAGCAGAGTGATCAGAGTTTTCCAATTACACCTGCGCTGCGAGATACAGTACGTAGGCTTCTAGCAACTTTGCTCTATCTGGATCAGTTCCTCTTGCTTTAGCATACTGTCCCGCACCTTTAGACTTGTTCACGGCGTGGGCTGGGATGATCTCTGACTTGTCCTCTTGGAGACTGTTTAGCACTGCATAGTGTGTAGAAGTGCTGCTTTCAAAAAAAGAGTGTCCGTGCTTCCTATGTGTGTCTGTAGACTAGACCACACTGGGCTGTCCTCTAACAGGGGACCTGGCATAAGCCAGGGCCCAACATGAATGCCGTAGGGACTGGCTTGCGTCCTCTCTGTACAGGAACCAGACTAAGACTGACTAAGTGTGTGACTACACTTCCTCTCCCCATGTGACAACCTTCTACAGGTATGCAATACCTGCTGTGAGTGGTGGAGAAGAGAGTGCAGAAGAAGAAGGAGAATAGAGATAGGTGGAGAAGAGAAAAGAGCTCTCATTGGTGCACGAATCACAAATCAATAACCCCTTGAGTACTACAGCTGTGCAATACATAGGTATAAGACATACATACTAGTGACATCTAGTGGCAAAACTTAGGTACTACTTCATTACCACTTTTACTTAGAGTACAGGCTTTTGCAAGGGGTGTAAACACTAGCAACACTCGTGGTGGGACACCACAGATAGATAGATAGATAGATAGATAGATAGATAGATACAGCAATAGTCCGCAGCACTCCATCAAACAGGTGCAAATGCAGATAGCTACATTTAAACTCTCTCCCAGGCTTGAGAATGACTCTGGGAGAGAGTTGACACGTATCTATCTGTATTTTCACCTGTTTAATGGAATAAACCACTTTTTTATCATACATTGGAGTGCTGCAGACTGTTGCTGTTTGTATCTGGGATCCCCGGCCAAGGGACTTTCTCTGCAAGCACCCACTTTACCACCTTTGGATGTGCGGCTTTGCGATAGATAGATAGATAGATAGATAGATAGATAGATAGATAGATAGATAGATAGATAGATAGATAGATAGGAGATAGATAGATAGTAGATAGATAGATAGATAGGAGATAGATAGATAGATAGATAGATAGATAGATAGATAGATAGATATATAGGAGATAGATAGATAGATAGGAGATAGATAGATAGATAGATAGATAGATAAATAGATAGATAGAAGATAGATAGGAGATAGATAGATAGATAGATAGATAGATAGATAGATAGATAGGTAGGAGATAGATAGATAGATAGATAGATAGATAGATAGATCGGAGATAGATAGGAGATAGATAGGAGATAGATAGATAGATAGATAGATAGAACTTGTTAGCAGATCAGCTCAGTGACATATTGTATGTCCTCCTTGTTACTATAGTATCTGCTATGGAGATGTAATGCATGATATACCACAGCTATAGTATTTCTCAGTCCCTGCAGGGCCATGTAGAATAATACCATACCCTATGATAGGATGTCATGTATTACAATGTCACATATCATCATGAATCCTTCCTTTACATGTGATTGTTGTAGTTACAGACAAGACACAGTGAGCTGTCATCCTCACATCACATATACCTGCCGGTGGTGTATACAGGTCTGATCTGCTCCTCTGTGAGGACGGACAGGTGGCAGTAAGAGCAGCGCCCCCAGCAGTAGTCTCATCACACCTGTATCAGCTTGTAGAACGCCCAATGTCCAACCATCAGACATATTTATTGAGTCTAAATGACTCGTTCATATAAGGAGAAAAGTGGCTCAGTGATTAAGAGCACCACAACAAATTCTGTGTTCCCAGCCAGGGTAATACTTGGAAGCCTTGGTTACGCCCTTCCACACCTTATATACCCCCCCAAGCCAGTGCACCACACACAGTAGTGAATCAAGTCTCTATAGAACTATAGAAGAGCGCCAATATATGTGTGTGTATATATAGATAGAGAGATAGATAGGAGAGAGATACCGCATTTTCTGGCGTATAAGGTGAGGTGCCGGAAGTTCCCAGAGCCTCTCTCATTCTCCCGCGGCTCTCCCGGCAGCCTCTCCGATGAGACGTTTGGCTGCCCGGGAGAGGTTCAGCGATCTTCGTCTCCGGCGCAGGTAGTGTACGTCACACTGCCTGCACCGGGAACGGTACAGGAGGCACGCAGAGGCCGGGAACAGGCCCTAGGTGAGTTAAATATTTGTTTTCTTTTATAATGGTCGCCCTATACGCTGGAGATGGGACCATTTTTTAACCGCCCCACCGTATGGTATGATTTTTTGGGGTTAAAAAGTCGTCTTATACGCTGGAAAATACGGTAGATAGGAGAGAGAGATGGATAGATAGACACACAGATGTTTTCATAGACTAGTATTTGAAACCTATTGAAAATTTATACTATACACAGACAATATCCCCTATATATATACAGACAATATTTCCCTTTATATTGACCTTTTATTGATTGCTATTCTCTGCAGACCGTACAAATAATGGCCAGGACTTATACTAGTGACTTACAGATGAGATCTTATCTGATCGGAGTAGCGTATTTTATTTTTATTACCTTAGGTCCCAAGTCACGACTCCTGTCTGCACAATCTGCAAGAGAAACGTTTTAGGTTCATTGCTCCAGCACCTATAGTAAGTAGGCCCCCTCTTTGCACCCATGTAGTCTTAGCACCCCTCTAGGCCATCACATAGTAAAAAACCTTTTGCCCCCATATAGTAATTAGGCCTCCTTTGTGACCCTATAAAGTCCAAGCCCCCTCTCTTCCCCCAAATAGTAGTTAGGCACCGCTGCTTAACCCCTATATAATATTATCATATTATTATATCATAATTAGGCCTTTCTTACCATATAGGTCCCTCAGTTGATAGTATTCCCTCTATCTGGCTTGGTGGTCAGTGATGTCACTCCAACGTAGGAAAAGAAAGCAGGCCTCTTATGACTGCAGGCATAAGAGCTGTAGTGATTGACAGGACGGGGAGCCAACTGCTCTTTGCTCTGTCAAGCTGGATTTTTTTTTTTCACTCCTGTGCGCCCGCCCTGACCATATGTGACTTCCTTCATGAGCTATGCACTGCTAATGTCAAAAATAGGACATGGTCACAATAACATGACGCCACCTACAGTATATGTTAGTGAGACTACTAGTGTTTTCGCTGTACAGCCCCGTGTGCATCTAGTTGTCTAAAACAGCAGAGTCTGTACTGTCCCCAACACAAGTATTACAGAAGCTGTGCTGAATGTCTGTGCTTTCTGTGAGTACGGAGGGCGCTGGGTGGACGGGTGGGGGGCGACTACTCCACACTCACTCATGTTTGCTTTATTTAGCTTCCTGACAGCAGAATCTGATTACAATAGATGTTCTTGTACTAACTCAGATAAAGGAATGCAATGGATGAAACTAATGAGATTTCCTTAATTACAATGTCCCCCGGGGTGGGGAGTAGTTTCTATTTTAATTTAAATTTTCTGGCCCAGAATACCGGGAAAATTTAATCATTGACAATCAATGGAGATTTTGTTCTTGCATGAAATATTTGCACATTACGGTTTAATATGGCTATACCTGATAAGTGTGCTTCCGCTCATCGCCTGCTTCACATCGTATTGGAATATGTAAATGAAGCAACATCTGGTGGGGATTGTTAACCCCATGTGTTGCCTCCATGTTGCCGCCATTGCTTTAATGTGTTTTGGAGATAACAGCAGTAACGTTTACTTATTGTTGGCTTTGTGGGGGGATTAGAGGCTTGTTATAGATGGGTTCATCCTCTAAATCAGAGGTGAAGGAGGACCATAGGGCTATGTTCACACAGTTTTTACCCCTTTAATGACGTATACAGTACCTGCTGTTCCACTTCTTGGATTCCACCTACTTAAAGGACACAGGAGCAGTGGAGCATGTATATGCAATAAACTATCGTCTCCTCCTTCCTCCTCTGGAATGATGGACAAGAGTTCAGAAGATTCAGGAGAACATCCGGAATGTGGACAAGTAATGTAAACTGTTTGGGCAAGGACTACATGGACATCACTAACAATGTCCGTGCAGCCCCTGCTAAACTATTAGTGAGCCGTGTAATAGGCCCAGTAAATAGGTGCCGATCTTCTAGATCTAATTTACAATATTGATCAGGCTATCATTGACCCGAGTAATTGGACCCTTAATGTCTCCAATGGGAAAACCACCTTTCACCTAATTTTTTTATTTTTTTTAATTAATGATCAGAGCTAGATTATTCAGGACTAGAAAAAACACAGTCGCTGCAAAACCCCACACTCAACCTGGAAATTCTGTTTCTGGAAGAAAGCGGCCATGTTTTTCTAACTACTAAGTGCAGGTCCCTCCTACAGTATATGTGTATATATGGTGGTAGCCCTTTATTTTTCAGCTTTGTCCGAGTTGTCCCTTCCTGTTCTTTGTACCCGCTTTGCCTCCTGTGTTGACAGTATTCAGTAGGCTGGTGTGATGTCAGGCCATGCCGGTGTCACTGGCCACTGGATGACATGGATTCCTGGATGCCAGTTTATAAGGGGAGGAGTCTGGTGTCAGCACGGGCCAATGCACGGATTCACAATGACATAGGGGCAATGTGATGGCACCAAGAACCAATAGGAGGGTATATATAGTGAAGCTAGGGGAAAGTGGAGCAGAATGAGGCAGTGACCGCGTGGAGCACCAGAGGGACCTGTTACTGCTGCTTTTTCAGTCTGTGTTGAGTGAGCACTAAAATGTTTAAGTGCTCGGTACTCGAGTCAAGGATTTTCTGATACTCAACAATGAACCCCATTGAAATCAATGGGAGACTGGAACATTTAACCAGGTGCCCCCTACTTGTAGCGTGCAAGGTTCACCTTTAAGTGATGTGTAAACGAAATGAACAAAAATTGGAACTAAACAATGCAATAGGTTACTGCGAAACACATCAGAACTCCAGTGGTATGCCGTCAATTGATGGAATACCGCTGGAGTTCTAATGTCTTGCAATAACCGAAGCACCACAAGGTGCTCGATCGAGCACTGTGTTCACTAGAGCATTCTCGCTCAACACCACTCCTCACACATTATCTTCTTTCTGGACTCAGACACCACCAATGTAATTTTTGTTAGAACAGAAACCATGATGACAGTGATGGACCTGGTGAACCTCTGCCCCCCCCTTACAGCTAGGCCGTTGCTCTGTCAGCTGGATTTTCATCCTGTTTTTATAGTAAGGCTGTAATAAGAAGTGAAAACCAATTCTCAGCAGTCTCGGGACAATCTTGGCAGCAACCACTTGGTCACTGATGTTGACATTAGAGGATAACCGCAGCTATTAATACTGAGGGCTCCTATGGAGATATCCCTATAAATCCCACCTAAGCATAACCATTCCCGCACCTGTTCTGCTTATTTTTAGGGATATTTTTTGTTATGCCCCATAGACATAGAGTCACTGAAAAAAACACATAACATAAGTGAACCATAAAGTTTAATACTGAGGATGATCTCTAATATATTGCAATATCTCAGAAGCAGCTACTAGGGGGAGTAGTGGGGGGGGGGCTGGAATTCTCTGAAACAGGAGCTGGGGGTGCGGTTAGGAAAGTATTTCATTTTTTCAAGTCCAACTTGTCAGTACTTATCAGCTGCTGTATGTCCTGCAGTAATTGGTGTATTCTTTCCAGTCTAACACCTCTGTCCATGTCAGGAAATGTCCAGAGCAGGAGAGGTTTACTATGGGCATTTCCTTCTGCTCTGGACAGTTCCTGACATGGACAGAGGTGGCAGTAGAAAGCACTGTGTCAGACTGGAAAGAATACACCACTTCCTGCAGGACATACAACAGCTGATAAGTATGGGCAAACTTGAGATTTTTAAATAGAAGTAAATTACAAATCTGTCTAACTTTCTGACACCAGTTGATTTGAAATAAAAATGAGTTCTCCTTTAAAAGTAGATTTGTCCATATTCTATACTGCAGCCCTTAGCCTAGTTCACATAACACATAAAAAAAGGGCAAAATATGTCCGTATTTGGATAAATACGGCCTGAAATATAAAACATGATCATTATTTCAGACCGTATTTATCCATATACGGACTTATTGTGTCCTTATTTTTACGTTTAGTGAATATGGCCTTAAAAGAAGTCTGGCAAAAATTGCCCCCCAAAAGTTATACAAATTCCCGATATACACTTATTACGGGAAATGCTTATAAAGTGCTTTTTTTTTCTTCCTGGATAAAATGGTGATGTCACTTCCTGGATAACATGGGGATGTCACTTCCTGGATAAAATGGTGATGTCACTTCCTGGATAACATGGTAATGTCACTTCCTGGATAACATGGTAATGTTATTTCCTGGATAAAATGGTGATGTCACTTCCTGGATAACATGGTGATGTCACTTCCTGGATAAAATGGTGATGTCACTTCCTGGATAACATGGTGATGTCACTTCCTGGATAACATGGTGATGTCACTTCCTGGATAACATGGTAATGTCACTTCCTGGATAACATGGTGATGTCACTTCCTGGATAAAATGGTGATGTCACTTCCTAGATAAAATGGTGATGTCACTTCCTGGATAACATGGTAATGTCACTTCCTGGATAACATGGTGATGTCACTTCCTGGATAACATGGTAATGTCACTTCCTGCATAACATGGTGATGTCACGACCCGACTCCCAGAGCTGTGCGGGCTGTGGCTGCTGGAGAGGATGATGGCAGAGGGATGCTCAGTGTCCCTCCAGTGCCCTGTGTCCCTCTGCCATTATCCTCTCCAGCAGCCACAGCCCGCACAGCTCTGGAAGTCGGGTCGTGACATCACCATTTTATCCAGGAAGTGACATCACCATGTTATCCAGGAAGTGACATATCCAGGAAGTGACATCACCATGTTATCCAGGAAGTGACATATCCAGGAAGTGACATCACCATGTTATCTAGGAAGTGAAGCCTTGATGCAGTAGTAAGTGCAGGGAAAAAAAGCACTGTATAAGCATTTCCCGTAATAAGTGTATATTGGTGATTTGTATAACTTTTGGGGGGGCAATACAATACTTAAATAAAAATATTCTCCGGACTTCTCTTTTAAGGTGGACCCAACCCTAACCACCATTCTATCTAGTTCCCTATGTAACAAAATTATATTTCCCTTCATCTCTTGTATTCACACAATCACCACACATCACGATGTCCCTTTCAAGTAGATCTCAGATACATATCGGAGATACGACAACATAGTGCTACCATTGATATCCCGCACAATGCATAAGACTGAGAAATAAGTGGCATATGCCAACCCACCCCCCCAAACCACTCGCAAGTCTGAAATACCACCAATTAATGGCGGCCATGCGGAGACGACTATTCTAGGATAAATAATGGGGCCTTTAACTGGAAGTGGTGGCCGACCAATTATACTTATTTATACCCGAGGAATGCTGCTCCATTTACACGGCATAAGCCGCACATTAATAATGGTGGAGAATTTCCGAATGTAGCTATTTCTGTCATTCCACGGAACGCACATGGGGGGGGGGGATACTAGTACAGAGGGAAGAAAGGAGAAGCAAGAAACAAACAGATCAAAAAGTTCTTTTTATTTTTGTGTTGAGGAATAATAATAACTAAACATCTGTTGTGCCCGCTCCCATCTGTTGCTGTATGGACGCCTTCTTTTCACATGCGCTGGAAGCTATTAGAAAATACCAGGATGAAGGGCTGATTAAAGCTCCGGAGAACAAGGACTGTGTGTCTTAAAGGCCCATTGAACTGGCAGCCCCGCTAATAAAAGGCATTTTGTGGTTAGAAGCGGTTACGCAATGAAAGTTAAGCATCTTCTATACTGTCGGAAACAAACAAAAAAAAAAAAAAAGTTTGAATGTATGAATAGAAAGATGATGGATGGGAAGTGGCGAGGTTATCTGCAGATTAGATTATCAGTCCTCCACAACTAACGTCTTCAAACGGTTGACAAAAGACCCTTATCGACTAACGGTTAAGAATGACAGCAGACCCTTATTGTCTATAGCAGGGGGTAGGGAACCTTGGCTCTCCAGCTGTTGCAAAACTCCAATCCCATCATGCCTGGACAGCCGAAGGCTGATGGGAGTTGTAGTTTTGCAACAGCTGGAGAGCCAAGGTTCCCTACCCCTGGTCTATAATCATCCACACTTGTGGTTCAATAGATATAAGAAATTGCAAAGACCCCAATGTAGTATTCGGAGAGAGAGGGATCGGTTCTTGGATTTAGGGTCCTATTCCACGGGCTCGAAAAATGTAAACAAGCGCTGATCTGCTAGATTAGCGCTTGTTTACTGGGCCTATTACACGGCCCGATAATTGTTTAGCGAGGGCTGCAGGGACATTGTTACCGATGTCCTTGCAGCCCTTGTTTAAACACCATACTTTACCTAACCATGTTGCAGGTCTTCTCCTGCGCTCCTTCTTCCTCCCGGTCTCGCGCACAGCAGCAGCTTCGGAGCGGCCTGTCTGAGCCAAGAGACCGCTCAGCCAATCACTGGCCACGGCGGTCCTAGCCAGTGATTGGCTGAGCGGTCTGTCTGCTAAGACAGGCCGCTCCGAAGCTGCTGCTGCTGCGCGCGAGACCGGGAGGAAGAAGGAGCGCAGGAGAAGCCCTGCAACATGGTTAGGTAAAGCATGGTGCTTGTGACATTGTCAGTCGCCCATCACACATCACTATTCCACGCAGCAATGTGCGGTCGGTGCCCGATGATTTTAGGTTTGAACCTAAATAAACGATCAGCCAATGACACGATCATTAACAGATCGTTGTCTCTATTCCACGGAGCGGTAATCGGGCAAATCGGGCGATTATCACTCCGTGGAATAGGCCCCTATTACACGGAACGATTTTCGTGCGAAAAATCGCCACATCGTTCAAATTTAAACGATGATCATTCTGTGTAATTGCAGGCACCGATTGAAAAATTGTTTGTATGTCGTTGATCGTTGATTTAGATCTGAACCTAAAATTATCGTTAGTCGTTCGCTGTATTTCCATGTTCGTTCGCTCAAGTTCCGCATTTGTTCACTAATCGTTCAGTGTAATTGCACATTGTTCATTGTTTTGCTGGGATCAGAAGGAATAAACGATCATAGTAACGATCATAACTAACAATTATTGTTCTGTGTAATATGGTGAACGATTTCAGGTTAACGATAAACAATCTTGTTTGCGATCGTTTATCGTTAGTCGTTAATCATTAAAAATCGCTCAGTGGATGGGGTGGCATTATCAATCACTGTTGAAGTTCTGTGCACATGCCATCACCAACATACCTGTACATATACATGTATGTCCATTTGTAGGAAGGGGTTAAAGGGGTACTCCAGTGTGTGTGTGTGGGGGGGGGTTAATTCTTTCAAATCAACTGGTGTCAGAAAGTGTCAGAGATTTCTAATTTACTTCGATTAAATCTACAGTCATCCAGTACTTATCAGCTGCTGTATGTCCTGCAGAAAGTGATGTATTCTCTCCAGTCTGACACAGTGCTCTCTGCTGCCACCTCTGTCCATGTCAGGAACTGTCAAGAGCAGGAGAGGTTTTCTATGGGGATTTGCTACTGCTTTGGATAGTTCCTGCAGTGGACACAGGTGGCAGCAGAGAGCACTGTGTCAGACTGGAGAGAATACACCACTTCCTGCAGGACATACAGCAGCTGATAAAGACTGGAAGACTGACTGCAGATTTTTTAATAGAAGCAAATTACATATATCTGACAAGTGAAAGACTTTTTTTTCCCACTGGAGTACCCCTTTAAAAGAATTATTTGGGCTCATAGCGTTCCATGTGTAGACAGTTAACACCATGAATTATTGTGCTGAACAAATAATAAATAAATGTACAATTTAGGTTTTTCCTGTAAAGCTGGTCACAAAAGTGTCATCTGAATACTGGTACAAACAACAGCTTTCTCTTCTGATCCTCTATGCCAGACGTGTCAAACTCAGGCCCTCCAGCTGTTTTAAAACTACAATTCCCATCATGCCTGGACAGCCAAAGCTAAAGCTTTGGCTGTCCAGGCATGATGGGACTTGTAGTTTTGCAACAGCTGGAGGGCCTGAGTTTGACATCCCTGCTCTATGTACATGCATGCCCTACTCAGCTAAGTGTGCATAGAGTGTCCTGAACAGAGAGAGGGGAGATTCCATCCCATGCCAGATTTTTTCCCTATTTATGATGACCTCCCCTGATATCAGATGTTGGAGAGAGGATCATAAGACATGTTGGGTTTTAACAACCTAATTCTTCTCTGCACAACGTACATTAGATGGTCAGTCGGTTCCACCAAAATTATTGGTTTTGGCTGAAACATCTGTAATGTGCATGGCCAGCCTTAGTATAGTACAATGGCTTTCCTGCTGCCACTGCCTCTCCCTATGAAGTGCCATTGTATGCAAATGGAGGAACCTGATGAAGACCCAGTGTGGAGTAGAAACACGTCGGGCATCATTACTATAGAATAAAGAAGATACCATTTACCAGTAGTCTTCAGTTTGTCATTCTGGGCGCTAAGGAGCAGCATTAATGATAGTTTATTTTAATTTTTTTTTCTCACAGTCGTATGTCAGTTCTTTTTCATTACCATTAAAAGAGCACTCCGACATCAAGTAAGAAAAAATAAAAATATAGCGTTGCCTAGTGTTGTGATTTTTGGTCTACGTCATATTTGCACTAAATCTTTTTGTTCTTTTGCTTCCGACCACTTTTTTTAAAAATTGGGCTAAAATTGGACAGCGCCACCAATGGTCATTTTAAATATTACATCAGAAACTTCATCAGCTTCATATCTAATCTATTTTCGCCCTTAGAATGGAGATATATTTAGCTGTTCTTGCGGATCCCGAGGTACGCGGTGCGTTTCTTTTCACACGTCTTTTGGTTGATGCTTTTACTTTGACATCATTTTCCAGGCAGACAGCTTTCCGATGTTTTCTCCATCTTCTATCTTCTTCTCGGTATTTTGCTAGCAGATGCCCACACGGCGATACAATCATTTTAACTTCTCTGAAAATTGCCATTTCCATGCACAATTTCACAGGACACGGGTTTTTCAGCATACATTTTCCAGGATGATGGTGATTTTGTTCTGTTTCGGAGCTTTTCATTGTCGAGAGACTTTTGCTCGCTATCCATTGCACATACATTAACAAAATCCCTTGTTGAGAACATTTTACTCGTGCTCTTATCAGGCAGCAAAACATCTCTATATATACTGTATAAATCTATGTGCATGTTAGACAGTTGGACTAATAGGATACAGTGCAGCCGATAGTAATGATACAGTATAATACCATTCACTATTATCAGAACGTTTCCATATGAATTCAAATGGGATCAGGACAGTAATTTAGTATATTATGTAACGCTTCTTTCTTCAAACATCAGGTCTGCTCCCTCTATTTCTAAACTAATCATTCCCTCTAAAATGCAGCTTATTGGTGGCTTTACACGGAACGATTTATCGTTCGAATTTGCACGATAACGATCGAATTGGAACGATAATCGTACGTGTAAACGCAGCGAACGATCAAGCGACGAGCGAGAAATCGTTCATTTTGATCTTTAAACATGTTCTCCGATCATCGTTGATCGTTCGCAAAAACTTCGCAGATCGTTCAGTGTAAACAGTCTTTCAACGATTTCACCAATGTAGGAGATAGGCTCAAACGATCGCAAAACGATTTTTCCGTACTATGTATCGTTCCGTCTAAACACTGATCGTTATAAAAAATACATTGTTCATTCAAAATCGTTAATCGTGCGATCGGGCGAATTATCGCTCCGTGTAAAACCACCATAAGTCTGTCTCAAAATCAGATCACTGAGGGATCAGGTTACAGCTGCCCAACAAAAATTTATGGAGAGGGAAGGTAGAAGAGAAAGCTGGATAGAGACGTAGATCTGACAGGAGTTTGTGGTGAATGTTATATCTTACCCCAGGGCTTAAAGAGGACCTGTCACCCCCTGTGCCGGGGTGACAGGCTCCCGTCCCCCTGTTAGATCCCCCTATACTTACGTGATCCCGCTGGGTCCCGCTTCCTGATGCGGTCGGGTCCCGGGGATATCAGCGCCCGAAGCCCGGCGCACGCTGAGAGATGAGTCCGATGCCCATAGAGAATGACGGAGCATCGGACTCCCCATTCATTCTCTATGGGCGTCTGACTCTGCTGTCAGCGCGCGCGCCGGGCTTCGGGAGCTGATATCTCCGGGACCCGACCGCATCAGGAAGCGGGACCCGGCGGGATCACGTAAGTATAAGGGGATCTAACAGGGGGTCGGGAGCCTGTCACCCCGGCACGGGGGGTGACAGGTGTCCTTTAAGACACAGCTTATACTGCTAACTACTGCTCTATAATGTCCATCATGTTGCTGCTGCTGCTTCCTAAATGGCAGGCCCCATTTAAATTAGCTACATTCTTTACGGGATTGTGGAGATATGACCCCCAACAAATACTACAATGTCTCCCCCCGCATGTAGTTCAGTGCATGGACCATTGGCCAGTGTGGGGGCTGCCCCGGCATGAAGCACCGGGGGCAGGCCTATCGCTCGCCCCCCCATTGTGACAGTCTCCCCTCCCCTCTGTGCTCCATTACAATCAAGCCGTGTCATAGAAGGGTGGTTTGGGTTTTTTTTTGTCACAACCTGCCCCCAGTGTTTCATGCCAGTTCGGTGCTCGGTAATAGACTGGCGCCATGCGTGGGAACTGGGTGGGGGTTCACAAAAGCACTGCGACACCGGCATCCCCGAACTGGTGCCGATGCATATATGTAAAAAACTAAAGCAATCTATCTGGTGCTACATTCGCTTTAAAAACTATTTTCCAAAATATATTCATACATTTGCAGTACTGCTGTAAGGTCAATGCCAACATGGCAGCCAGGTGGCATTCCATGATTATGAGCTGTCTGTAATTGATGGGAGTTGCAGTTTTGCAGCAGCTGGAAAGCAGCATGATGGGGATCTGAGATCTAACAGGTTATATAGCTGAGCCCAGATCTACAACACCCAGCCATTATGATCAATGTCAGCTATATGTAACTGATACTGAGTGACTGAAACCAGTGCAGCACTGCAGAGTATGTTGTCGCTATGTTTTATAAAAAAAAAAAATTCGGGAAAAAAAAACCTTCTGAAATAGCAAACTACAAAGTACCGTCAAATTAATTTCCCCGCAGAACTTTAAAAGCCTTGTATTTTGGTGCCAGATTCTGTCAGATGCCGGCACTCAAGGAAACATGAAAACAGAACGCAGGCGGGGATGGAGAGATGTACAAATCAGATTCCTTTTGATTCCCTTCTTTTTTTTTTTTAACTCAGCGGAACTTATCTGATAAACCGCTGCTAACGCCGCAGAGAGATAAGAGAGAAACCCGTCGGCAGATAAAACTCAATCTCTCGGCTTCTGGGCTTAATCTTGTTTGAATCTATAACGGAATGTAAACGGCTTTTATGAGGATTAATTGAAATATCGCTCTTATTTTTACCTCAATTATAGGACACATGACCCGGGAGTATATCCGTTCTGTTAGCCTACGCTTAGTGAGAGAAAAATCAGTAAGTGACCTCTGCAAATTGATCACGATAGTTATTGATCACGCGTGGAAACGTGACTTTGTTTCTCGATTTACTAATGCCTGTAAGCCCGGACACAGACCTAGAGACATGCCCCCTGTCCATCCTGCACTGACCTGTGGTTATGAATACGATGAACCTTGTCCAATGGGTCATACACCGTGCATACAGTATATGTGACCTCACCAATTATTCTGCACAATAATAATAGGGCTATTATAATGCACTTGATCGGTAAGCTTCTCATCACCATAGAACGTGCTACCCCCACAGGTCGTATTTTAATGGGGGTCACCTCACAATGACAACCTCTATCTATATGCCGTAATATGGAAGTTATATTAAAAGAAATGGACGGCTTACATGGTACATTTTCTGCAGCTAATCACCAGGGGTTAGAGAAGCCGTGCCGGCTTATAAGACAGCTACTTTGAGGGTGTCTTCTAGGGATGGATACATGGCAGTAGCAGGGAAATGTAAAGTTCCTTTTAAATGGGCAGATACTTTACCCAATACGAAAACCAACCTAGCAGATCGGCGCTCAGGATAGGGGAAAAGTAGGAGATCGCAGGGGTCCGACCTCTGTCCCTCCATAGATCATCATATCGGGCCCCGCCGGCTCTATAAATTCTTATGGAGCAGATAGAAAACGCCAACTACAGCGCTCTTCCGGTGTACTTGGCTCTTTCCACCAGCTCCGTAGGAATAAATAGAGCTGGCAGGGCCCGATATAGAGATCGGCAGGGGGTTTAGAGGTCGGACCCCCGCAATCTCCTAGTGATTTTTCCTGAACAACCTCTTTAAAGGGGTTATCCAGTGCTACAAAAACATGGCCACTTTCTTCCAGAGACAGCCCCACTCTTGTCTCCAGTTCATGTGCGGTTTGCAGTTAAGCACAATTCACTTCAATGGAACTGAGCAGCAAAACCCCGCCCAAGTTGGAGACAAGAGTGGGGTTGTCTCTGGAAGAAAGTGGCCATGTTTTTGTAGTGCAGAATAACCCCTTAAAGGAGCTTTTTTCAGGGCTCAATGACTGTGCGGCCATAAAAGATCACTGGATCATTTGGGTGGGTCATCACTTGCATAAGATGTTCGATTGAGCAATGATTTTTTTCAGTTATTGCTCGTTGATCAGCTGATCGCTGGGTCCTTTACATGCTCTGTCGGCCAATAATGTAAGAGGCCCTCTACACTGTATAAGAGCGAGCCCTTTGTAGTTTATCACTCATGGAAGTTAGGCCAAATGGGAACAAAGTGTAAAGTGGAAGATGGAAGATCCATGGAAGATGTATGGAGACCTTAATAGTGTCAGCAGTTTGGAACATAAATTGCAGCTGACAGATTCCTTTTAAGTGACAAAGACATGGAGAGAGGAATGCTACAGAAGATGGCAAACCAAAAGGTCCTTGTACTTTTAATCCAGGGTTTTGTGGGCCCTCAGGCAACAGAGCCTCAGCGGGCCCCTCATCCATCCACTATGCACAATCACTCAAGACACCACTAACATACACAAACACACATTACTGACACTGACTGACACACAGCACTTAGGGCCCTATTCCACTGGACGATTATCGTTCGCATAATCGTTAACGATTAACTATCTCAAACGACCACTATTGCGAAAGACCTGAAAACGTTCACTCATTTCCATGGAACGGTAATCGTTACTTATGATCGTAATTGCGATCGTTTTTTCTTCAATATTTATTCGCTATTGCGTTCGTATCTATTGCGAACGACCGAACGATGTCTTATTCAATGCGAACGTTTTGCGAACGAGCAACGATAAAAATAGGTTCAGGTGTTATAAAGCGATCAACGATTTCTCGTTCGGTTGTTAATCGTTAACTGCATTTCAACCAAACGATTATCGTTTAGATTCGAACGATTTAACGATAATCTGAACGATAATCGTCTGGTGGAATAGGGCCCTTACAGCTCAGCCTTCTCCCTTTTCCTCTCTGTTGGGCTGCTTTCCACACTGCAAGGTTGAGGACCTTTGGGTCATGTGATTAGGTCCTTCACTCTTTTCTCTCTCTCTGTGCAGGTCCTGCTCCATCTCCTGTGTCTTCTGAACTTAAGCCCCCTCACCCTGCACCACAGCGAGCGGGCTGAATATTAGAACACCGGGCCCCTCTCCCTCTCTGGGCCCCGGCACCTGCCCGGGATGACAGCCCTGCTTTTAATCAAAAGAAGGTCATGGGCCGAGTGGTGTGTGTTTGGGGTGGTGGTGGTGAGGGGGGGGGGGTACTTGAAGCCCAGAAGCATAAACCCCAGTAGGGTAGATCCCATCTGCCCCTCCAGCTTCCTCTTTCTCCTCCTATTGTTTCCTCTGCATTGCATCAGGCCTCTATAGTCAGAAACAAGCTGCAAACAATACAATCTATTTGCTGCAATACTCGCAGCTTTCTTGTCTCTTAATTAAATGACACGGCCATCTTGCCCGGATTTGCGCATTGTTCCCGTAGATGGCCGGGAGCCGTGCGGCCCGCGTAGCGCTGATTAATAGACTGTGTCATTCTGTTACCGGTCGCCTCGTGCACCGTCCTCTCATGCAATCGTCACATAGCTGAGCGCTCCGCTTATCTGAGAGGAACAAGGACGACATACACCCAGGCCGCATGCTGCCAACTTAATAAATTATTGATGACCCTGGTGACAAAGGGCTACAGGAGGCTGACATTTGCAGTTCCGGCTGTCACTTCTCGCTGATATCAGAGATAATTCTGCAATATAGCATGACCTTTTACTTTGACAGGCCGGATCCTTACAACAGACCTCTTTGATTTTATTAAAGAACAACAAGCTATAGAAGGGGGAGCATGGGCGGTGATGTCACCTGTGGTTATTACAGGAGACGGTTCAGGAGTCCTTAGATGTGGATAATATTCACCCTCTATATTAACAATAGGAGATTCATGTTGATTTGCGTATATGTAATAGCCTGTTTTGTATATACAGGTATATAGCAGGGATGGGGAACCTTCGTCCCTTCAGCTACGATTCCCATCATGCCTGGACAGCCTTTAGCTTAAAGGGGTATTCCACTCGAACATCCTTCCATACTTATTATTATCTATTCAGTTTCCTTCCCCCAGTTCTGAGCTGCTGCTTTCTGCTGAAGACACAAAAAACTGTATGTTAGTTTTTTTCTCCATCTCCCCTCCTCCTCCCTCTCCCTTCCAAGACGGCTGATGTAAACAATTCATCTGCTGTATCTGCAACATTGTAGCTACTTTGTAATGCTGGGAGGGTTAATCTGAGGTCATGTTGCTGATGAACTCTCTGTGATTATCCCTTCTTACATTGAAAAGTTACAGATAGGGAATTGTTTACATGAGCCAACTTGGAAGGGGTGGGGGATGGGGGGAGAAAAGCTCACTCACAGATTTTTATATCTTCAGCAGAAAGCGGCAGCTCAGAACTGGGGGATATAGACCGAACAGATAATAACGGAAGGAATTGTTAGTCTCAGCATGAGTACAACATATCAAAGGTAATGTTTGAGTGGAATACCCCTTTAAATTCCTATTATGGTCTTGGTCACATGGTATAAAGTTTAAATAGAAGGCACTTAGCCGGCACTTCTCCTGGGCCTACTGTATCTAGCTGTTGGTTCGGGTCTGCATATCCAGACTGAGAGTGATTAAAACTTTTTATGTTTCTACGAGATATCGAAAGATTTTTTTTTATCTATTTCTAATGGAAATGCCCATGTAACTTATAAAACTTTAAACAATAGATAATTTTCTGGTAACATTTTTACTAAATAAATAAATAATTTTATTTCGACAAACACCTGATGAAAAACCTCATACTTCGGTCCAGTGGCACTTTTCTCTTTAAGGTGACACTGGCAGAGCCAAATGGGGGCTATAGTGGGGCAATTGGGAGAGATAGATGTGGAGGCGACAGCTGCCCTATGTCCATGATGAGGAATGTATGTCTGCCGCATTGGAATGTCTCCTCCGATACAAGAGAGAGCGGTAATAACGGCCATTGAGATGGATCGCTGTGACATGTGCTCTCTGGCAGCCGTCCTATGAATTTATCACCACTGCAATGATTTGTGTCTAGAAGAACAGATGTTTTTCGTCCATCCCTAAAGACTTCTATCACAATATGTGCAGTATGCTACAGATAAAGATAAAGCAGGGACCCAGAGAGAATCTCCCTTAAAGGGGTTATCCGGGTAACAAAAACAATATTCTAAACAGTCCCCCTCCCCAATACCACCCTGTGTCTAATATACGTGTATAACATCTTGCATCCTCTTCCTGTTTTTTTTTTCTCATTTTTATCCGCTCTGGATGTCTAAACTCCTCTACTCTGGGTCCACTCTGACAATGCTCAGCTTCTCCCCCCCCCCCTCCCTTTGTAGTCACAGGTGATGCGATCTCCTCTCTGGGGGCCGGGTTAGCTGTCTATTGATTTGGTAATCCGACCCCCAGGAGACATTATCTGCTTCATCTCCATGCACCTGTGCTGCTTCCATAGAATTACATGTGTCCCTGAGCCTTGGTTTCTGTTATATGAAGCGTTATAGTTCTATCTCTGCTTGCTGTCAGTGAATGCAGGCAAATGCACGTGTCTTTGTGTCACAGCTCTGGATATTGTGTTATAGATGTTCTTAGAGTCTGGATAACTAGAATGGTTCATTCACAGTCAGCAAGCAGAGATCTAAACCTACACTACACCCCCCGGTAAACAGATGCCTGTTATGTAGCACATAGCTACACCATGCGCACGTCAGCTCTGCTACACAATGCGCACGTCAGCTCTGCTACACCATGCGCACGTCAGCTCTGCTACACCATGCATGCTTCAGCTCTGCTACGCCATCAGCTAGTATGGAATACATATTGGGGTAAAGTGATACCAAATCATTGAAAATAACAGTTCTGTGTTTAGCGTGCAATAGTAATGACAGCAGTGGGCAGGAAAGAAAGCTAAGAGGGAGAGTACGCAAACAGACCAATTAGGGAGATGCATGATGGGAAATGGCCAGCGCCATCTTGGATATAGATCAGCTTTTAGAAAAACTTGTAACTCAGGAACTGCAGCAGCTACAAAGACAGGAGATGGCTCAAAATACTCGGGGGGGCTTAGTGAGTAAGACCAGCTAGCATTTAATTTTTGTGCTCTTAGATGGGTAACCCCTTATGGGGCTTCCCATTATTGGATCATGTAGGGTATATATTACATAAGACCACTGGTTGACATATTCCCTGCAGTCTATATCATTTCGCTGCTCCGGTTCAGATCCAGTCTTCTGGAGATTGGCAAAAGGAAGAAAGTAACAAAACCTGTACTGGAGCCTGATCTATTCTCCTTCACCAGGAAAAGCTCATCATTTCTTTGGTCTCCCCATCATATAGAGACAAAATGATGTCATAGTATAGAGTTAATAAAGGCAGTAAGGTCACAGTACAGGTATAATGCACTAAAACATAGTAATATGTTTAGTGATGTCACAGCACAGAAATAACAGCGATATTATAATACAAGGGTTACTGAACAGTGATGTCACAGCACAGAAATAACAGCGATATTATAATACAAGGGTTACTGAACAGTGATATCACAGCACAGAAATAACAGCGATATTATAATACAAGGGTTACTGAACAGTGATGTCACAGCACAGAAATAACAGCGATATTATAATACAAGGGTTACTGAACAGTGATGTCACAGTACAGGAATAGCAGTGATGTCACAGTACAGGAATAGCAGTGAATTTTTTCACTCTATACACTGTGACAAAATAGCATAGAAAATATAATGCTCTCTGCTTCCTCTTCGTTACTTGCCAGGCCATAAGGAAGCAGGGAGCAGCATAGACTGGGAGTGGTGGGGGATCAGGGCAGGTGAGTATGCCCTGTATGTACCCTGACTCATTTGTTCAAAAATGTCAATGCTGGAATATCCCTTTAAGAAATGAGTCAGTACACAATTTTGGACCTAAAACGATATGATTATAAAAGATGAGCATTAAGGGAACCTTATAGCGGCCTGTTGTTAGAGACCTGGGGGGAGATTTATCAAATATGGTGTAAAGTGAGTTGCCCCTAGCAACCAATCAGATTCCACCTTTCATTCCTCACAGACTCTTTGGAAAATGAAAGGTGGAATCTGATTGGTTGCTAGGGGCAACTGAGCCAGTTTCACTTTACATCATGTTCGATAAATCTCCCCCCTGCTGTCTTATAACTGTGCAGATCAGCTCCATTTATCAGTGAAATATGATGGAAATGCAGAGTCTCGTCCTTCATTTTACAGCTATATTAACCAGGGCCGCTCGTCCACCATCATACGCCTCATCCTGATGAGTGTAAAATTACTCTGTCAGACATTGGCAGCTGTATGTAAATCTGGGTCCTCGTCAACAAAAGATGGGGGCTGCAATGTGCTGCGGAGAGGCGGCGCCGCCATTAATTATCATGGAGCAGTTTGTCTCTTTCATAGATTGACTTAATTGTACTTGATAAATTACGTGACGAGGACCGGGCCGCACTCCGTGTCACCGCCTCAGTGGCGCTTATTTTTATAACTGTAGTTAATGGGACTTTCTTGTGTTCTTCTGCACCTGTCACTCGTACAGTACATGCAAAACACCATTAAATCCTATTCAGATGGGATGAGTAATACGTCGCTGCACAGCCCTATATTAGAGCTACTATGTAAGTGCTGGAAAATATATTCCACCTGCTAAGACTTTACTGTAATATTCTTATACACACACCTGTTCGGGGGTAGTTTGATGGACGTGGCACAATTTCTTCCAGTCTCTTCTTATTTCTCATTTGTCTTAAATCTTCCTTGGAAATAAAAAACAACTAAGACTTCTTAAAGTGGTACTCCAGCGAAAATCTTTTTCTTTTAAATCAACTGGTGTCAAAAAGTTATATAGATTTGTAATTTACTTGTATTAAAAAATCTTAAGTCTTCTAGTACTTATCAGCTGCTGTATGTCCTGCAGGAAGTGGTGTATTCTTTCTAGTCTGACACAGTGCTCTCTGCTGACACCTTTTTCCATGTCAGGAACTGTGCAGAGCAGGAGAAGTTTTCTATGGGGATTTGCTCCTGCTCTGGACAGTTCCTGACATGGACAGAGATAACAGCAGAGAGCACTGTGTTAGACAAGAAAGAATACACCACTTCCTGCAGGACATACAGCAGCTAATAAGTATGGAAAGACTTGAGATTTGTAAATAGAAGTAAATTACAAATCTATATAACTTTCTGAAACCAGTTGATTTGAAAGAAAAAGATTTTCGCTAGCGTACCCCTTTGAATAGTGTGTGCCAGCCACAGATGCAGTGTCCTACTGCGTGTTAAAAGGCTATTATATTGGCTGTAGGGTATCGTATTATGGTTTTATTGCACATGATGGTATTGTGTTTCCGTGTTTTTTATAGCTATGCACATTGTTGTATTATGCTGTGTTGTATTATGTTGTGTTATGCTTGGTACTGGTGTTGTATTGTGCTGGTTTAGAGTATTAGTATACATTGCCCCATAGAGTAACATGGATCCAACACCGAATGGGCAGGATCATCCAGAGCGCAGGAAAAACACATACGTTAAAAAGATTAATTCCATGATCTGCAATGTGTTTCAGGGTTGGTGTGACCCCTTCTTTGATGCCGGGAGAAGGGGTCAGACCGACCCTGCAGTTTGCTTTTATGTACAGATATAACTGACAACCAATGAGAGGATAGTGGAGAGATACTTTTCAGACTTTTTAAGAGACTAGAGTAGACAACACAATTTATCCTTTAGTTCTACACATTCATTTAAGGCTTCATTGTGACAATATACAGACAACTCTTGGTTTGTATAATGCCAAGATACTTCCTTACTGTAAAGAGAATTGTCATTAAGCCAGAGGAAGGGACAAAAAAAATAAAAAAAAATAACGCATACTCATCTGCCCCATTCCCCTGCCACTGCAGTTCTGCCAAATCCCAGTCCCAGCTTCTTGCCTTCTGTGATGTCGAGACCCTGCGGGAAGACCCCACTGTAACAATCACTGACTGAGGCCGGTCAATGTTACAGGGATTGTCTACATTTCCTACATGGCTCCCCCCTCACAGGAAGCAAGAAGAGACTGAGAGCACCAGGGACTGCAGTGGTGGGGGAATGGGGCAGATGAGTATGCTTTATTTTTAATTTTGTCAGTACTCCACAGATTCAGATACTTTTCAAACCATTCACTAGATATCAGTGCTATGTCAGTTCAGGTCAGGTGGGGACGATTGAGGCCATAATATAGACATAAAATATTTAAATTTAGGCTATGTTCACACTACGTAAAAGTACGGCCGTTGTTGCCATCGGCAACAACAGCCGTACTTTATGCAGCGTGAAACATTGCCTATTCCTCTATGGGATCCCGGCCAGAGCGTATACACATCGTATACGCTGCGGACGGGATCCCATGCCGGGCCGTAAGGAACTGACATGTCAGTTTTCTGAGTTCTGATGCGGGCGCGCGCTGATGCGCCCGCATCAGAACACTACGGCCATAAAGATATTAGCAGAGACCGGCCGTTCCGTGACCCAGCCGGGTCACGGAACGGCCGGTCTCTTACAAAGTGTGAACATAGCCTTAAAGTGAAACTGGCTCAGTTGCCCCTAGCAACCAATCAGATTCCATCTTTCATTTTCCAAAGAGTCTGTGAGGAATGAAAAGTGGAATCTGATTGGTTGCTAGGGGCAACTGAGCCAGTTTCACTTTACACCATGTTTAATTAATCTCCCCCTGTGTGAATTCAGCCTTATAGCCAATATTTCGTCCCTTATCGAGGTTGTCACCCAGCTGCTACAGACCCGGAATGGAATAGGCATTACTGTATACAATGGAATGTATACAATGTGCTCTTTGCTGCCTCTCCGTTCGGTTTGTATAAGTGTCAGTCTTCTTTGTAGTTGCGGTATTCTAGTCAGGAGGCTTGGCAACTGTTTTCAGTAAAGCATGTGGTTACCATCAGTGAGGAATGCCGCGTCCACCGCCGCCGTAATCTAGGAGGATTAGCTTTTTATGTCTGCCACTTTTACCTTGCCATCCTTACCTTAGCTAGCAGCATGTTTGATGATCCTTCCTTTGTTTCTAGGGGCCCGGAAAACAGCTATGAATAAAGGGATTAAGCTTCAAAATATTAAAGTCTTTCTATTCTTTTTTTTTATTTTTTTTTTATTTTGAAAAGCTGAAAATCTGTTAATTTCATGCAGCATTTGTACCGGTCTGTTGTATATTGGGTTGTGTTTAGAAATTAGCACTTTGAAGGAGCCGGATCTACAGTCAGACATCTAAAAATGTTTGATCCACTTTCCCTATGAAGAGAAAGTGTGAAATTGTGTTCTGAGGCGAAAAATAAAAAAAACATAACTTCTTGTGCGTGTTATAAAAAAAAGTATAAAATGTAAGAAATAAGTTGCTTGAAAATTGCAACATATTCATGCAAACTGTTATAAATTATATAGCTTAAAGTGTTCTTGTCTTTTAAAGCGGAACTGCAGCAGATTTTTGGGTGGATAAACTAAGTGCATGGTTGTCTAGGGCTTCTCAGTCTGATTTTACACATATTTCACTTTTATAGATTGAGCTTTCTAGTGCTGAGATAGTTCTTTTTAGTCTTAGAGCTAGCTCCAAAAGCCCGGGGGGGTGTTCCCTCAAAATGCTAAAGCCCAGTTATTTACATCTTACCGCTTGCCAGCAATCAGTGGTGTAGCTACCATAGAGGCAGGGTAGGCAGTTGCTATGGGGCCCGTACAGGAGGGGGGCCCAGGGGAGAAGGTAAGACCGTGTGTCCTTCTGCTTAACCCTTTTTGTATTGCAGTGTGTAAGTGACCCAATGTTTACTTACATGCTGCAACACAAGAAAAGGGTTAACAAGCAGAAGGCAGAGATCTCTGCTTCACTGCACTGGTAACCTCTGACCTCTGTTCTCCAGCTGTGCAATCAAGTAGGAAAATGTGCAGGGGTCAGGGGTTATCAGTGCACCAGCAGTAAAGCATATATATATATATATATATATATATATATATATATATATATACGATACTTGATGGACATGTGTCTTTTTTCAACCGTATTAACTATATATATATATATATATATATATATATATATATATATATATATATGCGCAGGGCTTTGTGTTGTGCGTAGGGGAGGGGGCCCCTGTGCACTAGTCTCACTTCTATCAACCTGTCCACTAGATTTTACTTCATCTTAGAGCTGAGCCTCTCCCAGCAGCCTCAATAACTGGGCTTTTAACAATTCAGAAAAGCCTTAGAGGCAGCCAGGAGAAGCCCAGAGAACCAGGTCATGTAGTTGAAAATGAAGCCTAGTTGATGTCAGTGAAGCAGCTGTGCTGGGATTTACATAGCTGGGCTTTTGCATCCAGAGTGAGCACCCCCTAAGCTTTTGGAGCTCATTTCCATAATAAAAATAGATGGCTACCTCAGCACTGGAGGGCTCAATCTGTAAAAGTAAGGTAAGCATGAAATCAGAATGAGAAGCCCTATACATCCATAACTCTGATTTTTGATAGAAAGGGAAATAATTCTTCTCATTTCCTGGGAAAAACTACTATCCTTCCCCAGTACATCATATGTTATAAGACATCAGTAAGAACCACTAAATATAGTGTAAGAACAACAACATCATTTATGTCCAGGAAATCTCAATACCTTTGAGCAGACTGTAGAAAGCAGTTAAGGACATCCTGATAAATGCTGCACATATCTGGATTCTGCCTGTCTGGATTCCATCCTCTGGACGCCACTTGGCAATATAAAAAGGAAATCCCTGTATTGATATTTTCTGCTTCACACATTGTGTTCAGTGAACTAAAAATACTGGATCTCCAGATGGTATCTGAACTCTGCCCCGGGTCTGATAGCAGAACATCTATCAAAGCAAGGCCTCTTTGTGAAGGTGTTTTCCCATCAGCAATCTAAGTTAATGGGTGCCCCATCAATCACGAGATGAGGGGATTCCTGTGTCCTCTGTCTGAACAGAGCAGTGGTCAGGTATGGATGCTGCCGCTTCATTTAAAATGTCCCTGTTACTTTAAAAAATAACTTTTGACATGACTTAGAGTCAAAAGTTTTTGATCTGGATGTTTAAACACCCGTAAAAAGTAAATTACAAATCTACATAACTCTATATATATATATATATATATATATATATATATATATTTTCCTGGAGTACCCCTTTAAAAGGTATTCCACTCTTTCATATTTGGCTGCCCATTGTGAGACTAACAATTTCTTCTATACTTGTTATTATCTATTCAGTCTCCTTCCCCCAATGCTTTCTGCTACAGACACAAAAATCTGTGAGTGAGCCTATCTCTTTGTCTCCCCCTCCTCCCCCCTCCCTTCTGAGACGGCTGATGTAAACAAGTTCCTGGCAGGCTTTATCTGCAACATTTTAGCTTCTTTGTAATGCTGGGAGGATTAATATTAGTGAGTTCATCAGAAACTTGACCTCAGGTTAACCCTCCCAGCATTACAAAGAAGCTACAATGTAGAAACATAGAAGATTGTCGGCAGAGAAAGACCACTGGGTCCATCTAGTCTGCCCTTTTAGTATTTCCCTTCCTATTATCCTATTACAGATATATATGTATACACCAGGCAGGTTTAGGTTCTGTTATTGTAGATTTACCAACCACATCTGCTGGATTTTTGTGCCAAGCATCTACTACTCTTTTAGTAATGTCATATTTTCTCACATTGCTTCTGTTCTTTCCCCCAACTGACGTCTCACTGTGTCCTCTTGTTCTTGAGTTCAGTTTTTTACTAAAAACACTTCCCTCCTGAACCTTATTTAGTCCTTTAACATACTTAAAGGTTTCAATCATGTCCTCCCTTTCCCTTCTTTCCTCCGGAAGAGATGTTGCAGATAAAGCCAGCCAGAGACTTGTTTATATCAGGAGGAGGAGACAGAGAGATAAGCTCACAGGCAGATTTTTGTGTCTTCAGTAGAAAGCAGCAGAACTGGGGGAAGGAGACTGATTAGATAATAACAAGTATGGAAGGAATTGTTAGTCTCACTATGGGCAGCAACATATCAAAAGTTATGTTTGAGTGGAATACCCCTTTAAGAACAAATCCGGGTGAAAAGGAAGAGCAATAGATGATGTAACAACTCAATAACATAAAAACACCACGTCAGACCAATTGGAATGATACAAAGTTTGTAGACTATCCTGTCTATAATAACCCATTTGGCAGCAGATAATCCGCCATCTGTTGCTTTTTCCGTATTATAAGGTACATTACAGTTTTTTCCCCTGTACATCTGCAATGTAACCTTCTGCAGCTGGATGCTGCAAATCTGTTATCTGTGTCTATGATTTCCCGCAGACGTCTGATGGTCAGGAAGCGTATACTGTATCGGGTTAACTGTCTCTGCACCCAAAAAGAAGTTCTTATCCATGAAGAAAGATATAACGAAAGGCCACATGATATTGTGCTTCAAATATTTTAGCATATCTGAATATTCGGGATAAACTGCTGTGTAGGTGTTTGAGGAATAGCAGGATTTCTGATCATTGTATAAGATGCATATGGCATTTTTCATCAGTTTTCTCCTCCTCTAAGTTTTAGTTGTCCCTAATCTAGTGGGTGTAGACTAATTTCTATCCTGCTCTTCTGTGTCTGTATCCACACCCTAAGAAAGTTCAGCATTATGAAGAACATTATAGAGCAGTACTGAGTAGTGTAGACTGTAAATCCTGTTCTGTGCTGAGATATAACACTCACTATAGGCTGCTGGAGCCATTTTTATACATCTCTCTCCAGCCTCTCTTCTTTCTCCCCTTCTCCTCTTATACTGACAGAAGTAACAGATCATCATAGCTAGGGCTGCCACTAGGGGGAGCTCACTGCATACAGATTTCTTACAGCTGCCACAAAAGGGGTCTTCCTATCTGTATGCTCTCACCAAACCAAATATGTGACTTCTCACTTGTAGGAACACCCATGAAACCACCCCTCCTCCTATACCTCACCCCTCATTCATTACAATGATGAAGCAATGCAGTAGTAAGTGCAGGGAAAAAAATATAGTAAAAGTATTTAAAAGTGTATATTGGTAATTTGTATAACTTTTGGGGGGCAATACAATACTTTAATAAAAATATTTACCGGACTTCTCCTTTAACATACAACAAGAACAAAGTAACATAGACATAAAGTAAATAGGTGACAGACTGGCGAAGAGAGAGAGGGGAGGACCCTGCAAAGGGTATACAAGGGAAGGGGGAAAAGAGGCGGCAGGGAAAGCAGCCATGGCGGAAGGTTATATGGTGACTTCGCCAAAGAATAATGTCATGAGATGGATGTCATTTCTATTTCGATGCCGTCCTGCTGGGGGAAATCTCTAACAACTAACTGTATTGTATAATAAAAGACGACATCATCCCTGATACCATTCCATGTATTCTGTTTCATCCACTGGTGAACAATCCGAATCCTCCATCTACCTGCAGCTACTCAGTCATAAGACACATAGCACAGGCTGCCCATAGGAAGCATAGCACAGGCTGCCCATACGAAGCATAGCACAGGCTGCCCATAGGAAACATATCACAGACTACCCATAGGAAGCATAGCACAGGCTGCCCATAGGAAGCATAGCACAGGCTGCCCATAGGAAGCATAGCACAGACCGCCCATAGGAAGCATAGCACAGGCTGCCCATAAGAAAACATATCACAGACTACCCATAGGAAGCATAGCACAGGCTGCCCATAGGAAGCATAGCACAGGCTGCCCATAGGGAGCATAGTACCTGCTGCCCATAGGAAGCATAGCACATGCTGCCCATAGGAAGCATAGCACAGGCTGCCCATAGGAAACAGCACAGACTGCCCATAGGAAGCATAGCATAGCCTGCCCATTGGAAACATAGCACAGGCTGCCCATTGGAAACATAGCACATGCTGCCCATTAGAAACATAGCACAGGCTGCCCAAAGGAAACATAGCACAGACCGCCCATAGGATGCATAGCACAGACTGCCCATAGGAAGCATAGCACAGGCTGCCCATAGGGAGCATAGTACCTGCTGCCCATAGGAAGCATAGCACAGGCTGCCCATAGGAAGCAGAGCACAGGCTGCCCATAGGAAGCATAGCACAGACTGCCCATAGGAAGCATAGCATAGCATAGCATAGCCTGCCCATTGGAAACATAGCACAGGCTGCCCATAGGAAACATAGCACAGACTGCCCATAGGAAGCATAGCACATGCTGCCCATAGGAAGCATTGCACAGGCTGATCACAGGAAGCATAGTGCAGGCTGCCCATAGGAAACATAGCACAGACTGCCCATAGGAAGCATAGCACAGACTGCCCATAGGAAGCATAGTACAGGCTGCCCATAGGAAGCATAGCACAGACTGCCCATAGGAAGCATAGCACAGGCTGCCCATAGGAAACATAGCACAGACTGCCCATAGGAAGCATAGCACAGACTGCCCATAGGAAGCATAGCACAGGCTGCCCATAGGAAGCATAGCACAGGCTGCCCATAGGGAGCATAGCACCTGCTGCATATAGGGAGCATAGCACCTGCTGCCCATAGGAAACATAGCACAGGCTGCCCATAGGAAACATAGCACAGGCCGCCCATAGGAAGCATAGCACCTGCTGCCCATAGGAAGCATAGCACAGGCTGCCCATAGGAAACATAGCACAGGCTGCCCATAGGATGCATAGCACAGGCTGCCCATAGGAAGCATAGCACAGGCTGCCTATAGGAAACATAGCACAGACTGCCCATAGGAAGCATAGCATAGCCTGCCCATTGGAAACATAGCACAGGCTGCCCATAGGAAGCATAGCACAGGCTGCCCATAGGAAGCATAGCACAGGCTGCCCATAGGAAGCAGGGCCGGATTAAAGGGAGGGCACCCAGGGCATGTGCCCCAGGGCCTCCACCACTTGGGGGCCCCCACCAGCCTGAACCTGGAAGTAGGGTTCTGGGTTCAGGCTGGTTGATCTATAACAACCCCCAGCAGAACGCAAACGGTGGGGCCATGGTGCTGGTGGTCAGGTAGGGGCCGGGAGGGGGCAGAATTAACAATCGTGGCGCCCCGCATCCATGCTGTGCCACACAGGAAAGCCCCAGAGATTATAGCTCCCTCACCTGCTTCTCCAGGATATTGCTGAACTTGTCCCTCCAAAAGAAACTTGCTCTAATGCTTTTAGAGGGACAAGTTCAGCCACATCCAGGAGAAGCACATGCAGGAGCTCTGATCTCTGGGGCTCTCCTGTGTGGCAAAGCAGCGCTTATCTTCTGCAGGCTCCGCAATGAAATCATTTCGATGAGGGGTATGTGCTCAACAGGTTGGTGGAGGGAAAAAATGGAGGACCCCCAACAAAATTGTCGCCCAGGGCCTCCACCAACCTTAATCCGGCCCTGATAGGAAGCATAGCACAGGCTGCCCATAGGAAGCATAGCACATGCTGCCCATAGGAAACATAGCACAGGCTGCCCATAGGAAGCATAGCACAGGCTGCCCATAGGAAGCATAGCACAGGCTGCCCATAGGAAGCATAGCACAGGCTGCCCATAGGAAGCATAGCACAGGCTGCCCATAGGAAACATATCACAGACTACCCATAGGAAACATAGTACAGGCTGCCCATAGGAAGCATAGCACAGACTGCCCATAGGAAGCATAGCATAGCCTGCCCATTGGAAACATAGCACAGGCTGCCCATAGGAAGCATAGCACAGGCTGCCCATAGGAAGCATAGCACAGGCTGCCCATAGGAAGCATAGCACAGGCTACCCATAGGAAGCATAGCACAGACCGCCCATAGGAAGCATAGCATAGCCTGCCCATTGGAAACATAGCACAGGCTGCCCATAGGAAGCATAGCACAGGCTGCCCATACGAAGCATAGCACAGGCTGCCCATAGGAAGCATAGCACAGGCTGCCCATAGGAAGCATAGCACAGGCTGCCCATTGGAAACATAGCACAGGCTGCCCATAGGAAGCATAGTACAGGCTGCCCATTGCTGTGGGGGTGCAGTACTTTCTTGTCAGTCAATGGGTTGTTAGGGAGCTCCGCCATTGTCTGACAGAGCAGGAATTGTATGAGTTATGGTGTAGTATAGGACTACATTATGAAGACCTGTCAGCAGAACCTCTATAGGGTTAATAGTGAGATCTGTAAGTTGGAGTTTTATATGAAGCAGCAGCTGACAATGCTCAGAGATGAGAGAGACGAATGTGGGAAGCTACAGCCTGTATTCTGAGGCCTGCCATTGTGTGATATATAATAATATATGTGTGATATACCATGTACAGTATGGCGGGAAGGGATGCTGGAGAGTGGCTAAAGCTGCAAAAGTCTATAGAAGTCCAATGCATTGGTTATATGGGACCACAGAGTACCATAGAGCTGAGGGGAGTATATACTCAGTATATACACAATGCATTCATAAGTGACGGACTAAGGGATTCCTCACTATTAGAGCAGTAATGGAGTATAAAGAGATTATAGGATAAGTATCTGAGAAGCTCGTGACTGTAAAACTGCAAAGAAGCGGGTACAAGAGATAATGTACAGAGAGTTATAATATTCAAGAGATAATATACAGAGACAATGGACAGAGATATTATCAGGGGATATGATAGACTCTACAGAACACCTGGAGGTATTAATATACATGTGATGTAATGATGATATGTGTGATGTAATGATATGTGTGATGTAATACTATATGTGTGATGTAATAATATGTGTAATGTAATGATGATATGTGTGATGTAATAATATATGTGTGATGTAATGATGATGTGTGATGTAATAATATATGTGTGATGTAATAATATATGTGTGTGTGATGTAATGATATGTGTGATGCAATGATGATATGTGTGTGATGTAATGATGATATGTGTGATGTAATGATGATATGTGTGTGATGTAATGATGATATGTGTGATGTAATGATGATATTTGTATAATGTAATGATATGTGTGATGTAATAATATGTGTGATGTAATGATGATATGTGTAATGATATAATATATGTGTGATTATTGTATAATAGAGAAGTTAAGTTTATTGGGAAAAAAACTGTACAAGGGTGTCGGGGCTCTAGGACCATGTTGGGCGCCTCTAGCCTGTATACAAGATGTGGTTAGGGATGGAGGATACAGGTTCTGCATGGCTTCCTGCACCACATTCACCCACGGACGTTGTAGCCAATCTGTAGATCCTGTACACTTGTAGGTTGTTGAAGCTAAATGATGGGCATGAAAGCTGGATTGATGATAAATCTGGTGACCATCCAAGTAATTGTTACAATATCACTACTAGGGGTGACTAACTGTCCTATGTGATTGCCTCCCAACATCATCACACCAGCAGGGGGCAGTGTGTCCTCCAGATCATCACAACAGCAGAAGGCAGTCTGTCTGTGTACTCCTGATCATCCCACCAGCAGGGGGCAGTGTGTCCTCCACATCATCACACCAGCAGGGGGCAGTGTGTCCTCCACATCATCACACCAGCAGGGGGCAGTGTGTCCTCCACATCATCACACCAGCAGGGGGCAGTGTGCCCTCCACATCATCACACCAGCAGGGGGCTCAGCACAGGCAGGACTGAAGTATCTACTATAGCTCAATATTTTAAGGGCCCTATTAAATCGTTAATCTTACCGCTTAATGCTGGCTACTATGAAATGACAAACGTGAATCTGTTTGTGTGTCGCTGATCGCACCTGGTTTCTCGTTCATGACACCAGTGAAACCTAGGAGCCAGGATGTCAATGGCTGGACACGTAATGGGCTCCAAGACATCAAAGTGCCCTCTGCCAAGTGCCTGGAATGGTCCGAGCAGAGATAGGGGGGTAATGAAGGGGCCGCCTGGGCCTGGATGATGGACAAGGAAATTGTGGGAGCTGCTGGTACTTGTCACAGACCAAACAACCTCTTTACTGGTGGTGTGTTCGGGCCTCCTCAGGCTCCTCTAACTTATCAGCCCAAGAACAGGTGACATTCAGCACGGCCGCCACATCAGACAGGGACCGACCCTCTCTATGTCACCAGTTCACAGCTGTCATCTAATCTGTGAGACATGTCGGCATATTAATAAAGAAAAAAAATTACGTAATATTAGAAGCGTCATTGACTTACAATGAAACGTTGTACATTCACAATGACTAATATTATGGTTGTTTACAGGCAAAGTTTCTCTCAATGAAGGAAATTTACGGTAATGATAAGGAAATCTGATGCCATTAGATTACTCATCTCTGCCCTAACACGACAGTTCTTCTCAGATTTACAAAATTGCACAATAAAAAATATTGATGACTAATCTGTAATAGTACAGGTAGATTCTTGTCCTTAGCCGGACTTCTCTGGCTGTAATTCCTCAACCCACCAGCTGGTGTCCCCATGAACATCTATATTATTCTCTTCTTCACACGCTAGGTTGTATGTGTTGCATCTTCTTTGTATGAAACACATGAAATATTGCAGTTGCAGAGGCATTCACATTGCGTTCTTAGGGGTGTAGAACGAACAAAACTTTTGACCCCCGTCAATAATAAAGGTTTTAATATTGGTTGATATCTATGGAGGGATAGATAGATAGATAGATAGGAGATAGATAGATAGATAGATAGATAGATAGATAGATAATAGGAGATAGATAGATAGATAGATAGATAGATAGATAGATAGATAGATAGATAGATAGATAGGAGATAGATAGATAATAGATAGATAGGTAGGAGATAGATAGATAGATAGATAGATAGATAGATAGATAGATAGATAGATAGGAGATAGATAGACAGACAGACAGACAGACAGACAGACAGATAGATAGATAGATAGATAGGAGATAGATAGATAGATAGGAGATAGATAGACAGACAGACAGACAGACAGACAGACAGACAGACAGACAGATAGATAGATAGATAGATAGATAGATAGATAGATAGGAGATAGATAGGAGATAGATAGATAGATAGATAGATAGATAGATAGATAGGAGATAGATAGATAGATAGATAGATAGGAGATAGATAGAATATGAAGGATAAGCTGGGAATATGATAAGATGGAAAACTACATGTTACCGTGCTCATGTTTGCATTCCATATCTTCTATCTGCTGCTCTATATCCATGATGTACGTATAGATGTATATGAAGGTATACACTATCTTGCCTTCCCTGCTTTCCCTGGCACTGCCTCCTGCCCCCTAATCCTGAGAGTAATCCTAATATTTTTCCTGTTTCCCCCGTCCTGTTCTTATTATATTCCAATGTTATCCCCATTCCTAAACAATGACTCGCAGACATTATAAGTATCTGAGCGGTGCCTGGAGATCCACTTTACAGAGCGCTGCATTGGTTTCCCCTATACGTGTTTTATAGCGGCAGTTTAGTGTTCTGTCAATAACCACTGACAGCTGAGCGTCTAGACTACTGCGGCTGAATTATTACACTCAGCCCATTGGGTAGAGAAAAGGACAAAATTGCCGTCAACTGCAGATCTGCAGATGGTGTAGAGTGTGGGATAAATATAGTACTTAGAGTAGGATGACTACTGTTAGCAATCACTACTTGAATATATGGATTTTTGTCAACGTAGGTGCCAAGGATGAGCTGACTATTTGGGGGTTAGTGCAGCGCCTGAGCGCCAGCAGCAATTCAATCAGTTACAGCAATCAGGGAAATTCAGCATGTGACGGTGCACAGACCCCCTTACTATGTAATATGTGAAGTATGTATGTATGCTCTTTTTCACCTCCCATTTTCTATTTCCAATATATCATAGCTGAAAAGGGGCAATAAAAAGTTCTGCAAAGTACTTGTCGCACAAAAAACAAGCCCCCATATGTCTCTGTTAACTTATCCAACAAAGAACGAGCCCTCACATGGGTCTTGTGCATGTGGTGCTGAAGATGAAGGTAAGTCTCTTACCTTCATCTTTGACATTGTTTCCATGTATTTGGTTGGTTATCCTCAGACTTATTAAGCAGTGTAGCGCACTGGGGGTGGGGCTACTGCCCCCAGAGTTCCTTTCTGCCCTCCCCACTCTCTTAGGGCACACACGTTCATTCTTTGAATGGACGACGGAGTCTATGGAGTCTATGACGTGGGCAGAGACGTGCGCGCTCTCATCAGTCCGCTGGCAGGTGCGAGCTGCGAAATGCGTGATGGGCTATCCGTTGCCATTCCGTGTGCACGTACCCTTACTATTTAGCCCCACCCCCAGTGCTCTAAACTGCCCAATTAGCCTAAGAATAAACCTGCTAAATACATAGACACTGTGCTGAGGATGAAGGTAAGAAAAAGTTTAGCAACAAATGAACCCTCATACAGTTATGGAGGAAAAGTTCAACTTCTCTGAAAAAAAAAAAAAAAACCTTCATATGGCCCTCATAAAAAACAAACAAAAAAAAAAACTTGTCTATCAAAAAACAAGCCTTAAAGCGAATGTACCATCAGGTACATTCGCTTTAAGCAGCGCACATGAATAGAACAGCACCGACACGGGGAAAACGGTGCTGCGGTCCTTTTGTCTGTTACACCACCACCCGGGCTGGTTTGCAATTTCTCTGCCCAAGCCTCCAGCTTCTCCAAATCCCTCCAAAAATGGGGATTCTACTCTCTATCCCCTCTACAAGGTCATTAATAAGCATATTAAAAAGAAGTGGACCCAACACTGACCCCTGCAGTACCCCACAAATAACTGTTACCCAATCTAAGTATATTCCATCAATAACCATGCTCTGTTTCTTATCACTCAGCCAGTTACCCATTTACACATTCTTTCCCCTAGCCCCAGCATCCTCATTTTATAGACCAGCCTTTCATGTGGCACAGTACTGGGGACTACAACCTTCAGCATTCCCGCCAGCTCTTCCTCCATTTGTGCTCACCTGGACTGGGTTGCAGGATTTGTGGCCGGCCCATCATGTATACTGTAGTATTGGGAGACACACCTGTCATCCAAACAGGCATTCAGTCGACAGCTGTCTCGTCTATACGTATGCGTATACTCTGTAAGTTGTGATTTTTGCCCCATTTTGCATAAAGTCATAGTAATAACAGTCATTTTGCATAGTCTCTGATGTGGAAAAAAAAAAGAAGAAAGGGCGGAGGCGAAACCTCCTGAAACTGAGCCACCTATGACACGTCCGGTAAACTCGGCTAGAACAAAGCAGATAACACAATACACGTATTATTCCTATAGACGAGATGTATGCACTTTGACAAATTTCTTCTATAAACACAGCGGCCGTCACTCGGCACCGATACGAAGACCGACGGCGATGAGAAAGCCGCGCTTTGTTCTCCAGCGGTTAAAGGCCCTGGCAGATCAAGGGTTCTAAGGGGATTAGTATCGCCAAATGAACTGAAGGAAACTCCGCTCTCTCCTCTGTGTGCTCCTGGGCATTAAATTGGATTTCTCTCCATCTTCAGTGTCTGTACGGCCTCGGCCTGGCTCTCTGCAGGACCAGCATCCCGCTCCGCTCCCCAGTGCATGTCATGGAAAACAATATGCAAACAACACTATAGGTTATACCAGCTTTTCTATCAGGGTTATGGAAAATGTAGTCCCCCGGGCCTGTAATATGTTTGGGAAGCTGCTTAGCAGTGGAAGCTTAGGGGGGCGCAATATATATCCAGGTGGGTGACATGTAACAGTGTCAGTGTCTGGCTCCACCGTTTTTTTGCAGGTTATACCACCCTCTTGTGCTCCTTTTAAGGGTGGGTTCACACGTACCGGAATCGCAACGAATTTCACATTCCGTTGTGAGTATGTAAACCCCCGTCCCCCTTAATCCACCGCGGTCCGGTGAATACTTTACCCATCGGCACCCCGGCCTGCTTCTGTGGCTCCTGGCGTCTTCTTCAGCCAATCTGTGGTTGCGGTGGGACAGCGCACTGAGTGGGACGTCAGGGAGCCACAAAAGCAGGCCGGAGCGTGGAGCGGTAAAGTATTCACCCGGGCGCGGTGGGTTAAGGGGGATGGCGCTTTGCATACCCCCAATAGAGTTCTGCTGCGAGCCTGTATAATTAAACTGACAGTACTGAGATGCACAGTGAAACCCGTTGTGTTTCCGGTACATGTGAACCCAACCTGAAGGAGAAGTCCGGACATTTTTAAATTCCAGCAGCCGACAAGGTCAGGGGGGAATTTGATAACCAGTATGTACTTACCTCTCCCCGTGCCCGAGGTGAGCAGGACCGGCCTCGGGATCCCTACCAGAAGGCATATTCCCTAAGTTGTGAAGACGTCATGACGCGGGGGAAAATGCCTATGCCGGCTGATGGACTGGCTGCTCAGCCAATCAGTGAGTGGAGCAGCGTCCCACCCCAGTCATTGACACAGTCCATCAGCTGGATCGTGATGTGTGCAGTGCCAGAGCCCGGAACAGGTCCCAAAGCTGGTTCCATCGCTCACCGCATGCACGGGGACAGGTAGGTTCATACCCCTGATCAAATTCCCCCCTGCCGGCTGCCGGATTTTTAAAATGGCTGGACTTCTCCTTTAACTGTATCAGTATCCTAAGGATGTTGATACAATTGAATATAATGGAGGCAACCTGAAACGTGTATGACCTATGAGACACAACACAGTGATGTCATTGTGCATGACAACCTGAACTGCTTCATTTATTGTGGGAATAAGTTTAGGTGAGTATTCATTTTATTCTCGTATGCATGCAGAAATATATATATATATATATATATATATATATATATATATATATATGTGTGTGTATATATATATATATATATATATATATATGTATATATATATATATATATAGATATATAGATATAGATATACAGTGGTGCCTTGGATTATGAGCATGATTCGTTCCGGGACCGTGCTTGTAATCCAAATCCACTCTTAAACCAAAGCAAATTTTCCTATAAGAAATCATTGATATTCAAACAATTGGTTCCACACCCCAAAAAGAATGATTTATTATTCTGAATAACATGTAAAATAGATGAAACAAACATTCAGAAACATCAGAATTATGATATTATAAGTTACTGTACAGTAATGGAGAGGAAGGGAAACACAAGGGATGACAGAGACTGCAGGGAGCATGAAGGAATGAGCAGGGCAGATGTGGGCACATACATGCAGCGCTCTCTGTCCAGGGAGAGAGGGGTGACAGCTATGGAGAGATTACCTCCACAGTCCTGTCCCCTGATGCAAGCCCCAGCCTGATGTGGATCTGCTATGATTTGGAAGGTGAGGGAGTCTTTCTGGGTCACAGTACAGTGCTGTAGATCCCGCCATGCAGACCATGCCCCTCCTCCACTCGCGCTCCCACCCAGCACAGGGAGCTCTTAAACCAAAGCAATGCTCTTAAACCAAGTCATAATTTTGAAAAACTGTGAGCTCTTCAACCAAAACGCTCTTAAACCAAGTTACTCTTAAACCAAGGTACCACTGTATAGATATATATGTACTGTGCACCTATATCACTGCATAACTAAAGAGCTATACTATTCAGGTCAATGGGAGACCACAGGGTCTACATTTAGAAGGAGAAGCTTTGTACAATCCTTACACAGAGGACACAGACTGAACCTTCAGCCCATTAGGAAGTGTTTAACATTGTGTATTGAAGGAAGAAAATCCCAGCGTCACCACAATTTCTGCAAATCGCCCAGCGCAGGTATTTACCCTATTTCCTAGCAGCAATCACGGGGACATTCAAGTAAGAAGGCGACATTTATTCTGCCGGCGACATCACAGGACGGAGTGCACTGCGCTAAATCAGGACAAAGAGAAAACCTACAATTACATATAATGACACAGTCACCTGGTGGAGCAGGATTACACAGCACCTCACACCCTGCTAGTTGAAAGAAAAAAAATAAATAAATAAAAAAAAAAATATATATATATATATATATATACATAACTTATTTTTTAATAAACAATAATTTTTGTTTTACAGATAAATCTGCATAAATTGGGGCATACTTCTTGCAGAACAGCGTGCCAGACAACAGATGACATAAGGCCGCCATTACCAGCTTTTTTCACAGTTTTTTTTAATCCTTTTTGGCGTTTTTGTTCTCTATAGAGCTACACTGGAAAGCAATAAAAAAAATATATATATATTAATGTAATAAAACACCATAAAAACTGCTTGACCTTTGTGTTATGGAAAGCAACAGAGTCAGTGACGGACGCCTCGGGGTATGTTCACACAGGATTTCTTGCAGAAATTTCTGTATCTGAAAATCAGTTCCGTACATGTGATGGGGAACAAGTCTGTAGCAGCACGAAAGTCACAAGTATTTCTGCAACTTAATCTGCTGTGTCTGGGTATTCACTACGAATCACACAGTACGGTTATGTTCACACATAGGATTTCCATCAATCCATATTCTCCATTAATCTCTATGGGACTGACAAACAGCAGTCCCCTAGACTTGACTGAGCAACAGCATGCATGCCTGACTTGGGCTCCTCTGATAAGTAAGTGACAGCCTGATGATTGTCAATTGAAGCTCTTTTTTTTTTCTTTCAAATCCACTGTTATGCTGCGTTTACACGGTGCGATATCGTGTAAATCGTGTATAATCGTTCGTATAAACGCAGCAAACGATCAAGCGGCGAGCGAGAAATCGTTCATTTGATCTTTAAACATGTTCTCAAATCGTCGTTGGTTGTTCGCAAAAAATTTGCATATCGTTCCGTGTAAACAGTCGTTCACCGATTTAACCAATGTGTGAGATAGGCTTAAGCAATCACAAAACGATTTTTGTGTACGATATATCTTTCCGTTGATCGTTATAAAAAAAAATCGTTACTTCAAAATCGTTAATCGTACGATCGGGCGAATTATGGCTCCGTGTAAACCCAGCATTATATAGATTTATAATTGACTTCTATTTAAAATCTCTAGTACTTAGCAGCTGCTGTATGTCCTGCAGGAAGTGGTGTATTCTTCTCAGTCTGACACAGTGCTTTTTGATGCCGCTACTGTCCGTGTCAGGAACTGTAAATCCCCATAGAGTTACAGTTCCTGACATGGACAGAGGCGGCAGCAGAGAGCACTTTGTCAGACTGAAAAGAATACACCACTTCCTGCAGGACATACAGCAGCTGATACGTACTGGGAGACTGGAGACTTTTATATAGAAGTCAATTACAAATCTATATAAACTTTCTGTCACCGGTTGATTTGAAAGAAGAAGAGCTTTACTGGATAAACCCTAAGTTAAAAGAAAATTGTATATGGGGTGTCCCTTTAAACTGGGGCTAAAATCAGTTATTTATCTATGTATTTATTTATTTGTTGTTTTATTTATGTTTATCTTGTTGGAAGTCACAGCACAACAATAACAAGAAATAACAACAATGAAAGAAGAATAGATGACTTCCCTGTGTGTTGCTGCAGGGTACAGGGCTCTATAGGGTTAATAGAAATCAGTGCCGTAAAGTGGCGCGGGCGGCTGACGCCAAGCATAGAATCAGCGCGCGGCCGGAGAGTGTATGTAAATGAGGCGAGTAGTAGGAGCAGGCGCGGTGCATGCTGGGCTGTGATCATGGTGGTGTACGGACAGGAAGGAGGCTGGGAAGCAGCCGGGAGCAGACACAGATCCCCGTAGATCTGCGTGAGGACACCAGCGGGGATGGCTGCTCGGCGGTGAGCGGGAGAAGGAGGACGGGCTGACCGGGGAGGAGACGCCACTAGCCGGGCTCTCCCTACCGCACTTTGTAAGCAGAGTGCGCTCCAGGTGCGGATCGCACAGGTCCCCGGTCCAGCGTCTCCCCGCGGTGGGCTCAGCGACCTGGCCGCCCTGGGAGATGGTGACATATGACGTGGGGTGGAAGGACCATGGTTGAGAGGACCAGCAAGTTCTTGCTGATCTTGGTGGGCTCTGTGTTCTTCATGGTGATCCTCTACCAGTATGTGGGGCCAGGGCTGAGTCTGGGACCCCCGAGCAGATACTACCAGGAGGACCTGGACCTCTTCCCCACCCCGGACCCCCACTACATTAAGAAGTACTTCTTCCCTGTCCGGGATCTGGATCGCTCCTTGACCTTCGATATGAAAGGGGACGATGTCATTGTCTTTCTGCACATCCAGAAGACTGGGGGCACCACCTTTGGCCGTCACTTGGTGCAGAACGTGAGGCTGGAGGTGCCCTGCGACTGCAGACCCGGCCAGAAGAAGTGTACCTGCTACCGGCCCAACAGGAAGGAGACCTGGTTGTTTTCCCGATTCTCCACTGGTTGGAGCTGTGGACTTCACGCCGACTGGACGGAGCTCACCAACTGCGTGCCGGGGGTGCTGGACAAGAGGGAGACCTCCATGAAGAACAGGAGGTGGGTGACCGCACTGGCCGCTGTAGTCCTATGGGCGACTTATTTGGAGGGTTCACGATATCCTTAATATTTAGTAGAAGGTCTCGTTTCGTAACCGTTCCGTCATCTCGCCGTGGGTTGTCAGATTCACGCCTGTAAATTGAGATGACTAAATTGATTCGGCGTGAATCAGAACGCGTGAATTTCACAAAAAAAAGTGAACTTTCCGTGATTCATTTCGGATTCTCTACGCCCCCGCCCTGATACACTAAGTAGCCTGGAGGTAAGGGGTGATGCTGTGTGCGTTGTAGCAAACAATTACTACCTTAGTGTTCTGTACAGGAGCAGGGACTTCTGCCTAGGTGACCCTGCTCCTGTATGCTATGCAGCCAGAAGGTAAGTGATGATGCTAGGATGTATACAGCATCACCACTTATCTCCTTATTTATAGGATCAGGGACATTTTTTAAGTCAGAAGTCCCTGCTCCTGTACAGTACACTGAGCAACCTACCCATGTAGTCAGTGGAAGCTACAGTGCATACAGCATCACCACTTAGGGATGACCAAATCTAAGCTATTCGTCTCCAGTCCGATCTGGAACATCTTATCCAGATTGACTCAGATTCTAAATTGGAAGTGTCCCCAATTACCTGCACAAAGTATGTACAGGAGCAGGGACACCTATCATAGGCAGGAGTGCCTGCTCCTGTACTGTACACTGAGCAACCTAGTGAGTGGAAGCTACGATGCATATAGCATCACCCCTTACCTTTTACGTTTCTTAGTGTACAGGAGCAGGGACACCTATCATCATCAGAAGTCCCTTCTCCTGTACAGTACACTAGACACCCTGCTTGGCTAATGTCCTGATTGTTAGCTGTGATGTATACAGGAGCCATGCAGGGTGCTTAGTGTAGCATACAGGAACAGGGACTTATGACTTTGATAGGTGACCCTGCTCCTGTATACTAAGTAACCTAAAAGTGGTGATGCTGTATGTATTGCAGTTTCCACTTGCTACATGCGCTAGGTTGCTTAGTGTTTTTGTACAGGAGCGGGCACACCTGCCTTTAATAGGTGTCCTTGCTCCTGTATGCTAAGTAACCTAAAAATAAGGGGTGATTCTGTATACAGGAACGGGGACTTATGACTTTGATAGGTGACCCTGCTCCTGTATACTAAGTAACCTAAAAATAAGGGGTGATTCTGTATACAGGAACGGGGACTTATGACTTTGATAGGTGACCCTGCTCCTGTATACTAAGTAACCTAAAAATAAGGGTGATTCTGTATACAGGAACAGGGACTTATGACTTTGATGGTGACCCTGCTCCTGTATACTAAGTAACCTAAAAATAAGGGGTGATTCTGTATACAGGAACGGGGACTTATGACTTTGATAGGTGACCCTGCTCCTGTATACTAAGTAACCTAAAAATAAGGGGTGATTCTGTATACAGGGACTTATGACTTTAATAGGTGACCCTGCTCCTGTATACTAAGTAACCTAAAAATGGTGATGCTGTATGTATTGCAGCTTTCACTCACTACATGGGCTAGATTGCTTAGTGTACCGCACAGGAGCGGGCACACCTGCCTTCGATAGGTGTCCCTGCTCCTGTACACACTTTGTGAAGGTAATTGGGGACATTTCCAGTTCAGGATTTGCCGGATCGGACCCGAAAGTAATAGCTTAGATTGTCAGGAATGTTTGTTCACATAGCGCCAACATATTCCGCGGCGCTGTAGCGCGATCATCAGCTCCTGCATGTAAATGACCTTTTGGTTCGTTCCCTCATTCATCATTATAGATCCAGTCTGAGACTTGTAGTTCTGCGGCTGTTGTGTAGCTTTTACGTTTTCCATATACGTTATGGGGGGATTGTGGTGTGGTCATGCATTGCACTGTAGACAGGAAACAAACACTAAACACAGCGGGAAGCCAACCTAACCCTGCGCTTCTTACTATGTCCCAGTCCTATAGTTACTGTTTATTAGTATACATATGGCCGCCATACACGTTTTTACGCTTTTTAACCATGTGTGCGCTGGGGAACTGTTTCGGAATATTGTTGACAGGGGGGGGGCTAGAGGTTACACAAGAGGCGTAGTTGAGACGTCTTGTCTTGTTCTGTATGTGATCTTTGATTACTTATGTGCAATAATCCCCCCCCCCCCCCAACCATTGCAAAACTACAACTCCCAGCATGCCCGGACAGCCGTTGGCTGTCCGGGCATGCTGGGAATTGTAGTTTTGCGCCGGATCAGAGACCACTGAAGAGTTGGCCATATTTTCCGCTTTCTTGATCTCCCTACTATGTGCACATTCCTTACCTAGAAATATTTGTGTATCGGGCTCGGGCTGAGGTATTCCTATGCCCCCCTCCGGAGGTCACAAGAAAAATGACCCTTCCTTCCTCGCATGCTCCTGGCTTTGAACGTGCTGAAGGAAAATAGGCTGGACCCCATGTGCTGAAATCTATCCGAGCCATGAGCTCACTTCTCCCCTCTAGCAGGGTAAACTGTTAATTCCTGGCCGCTTCTCTCTAGGGTTAGGCTGTCCATTAGCTTATACTGCAGCAGGAGATGATAGGAGGGGTATGCTATAGAGTAGAAGCAGCAATTCATCAGTCTACTCATTGCTGCTTTCTTATGTTCGAGCCCGTGATGGTGCCATAACTCTATGCGTCAACCTCCTGCAGTGTATAGGATCAGCTTGCTTGGACCATAATAATAGTTATTATTGCTTTTATTTTATTTTATTTTTTTTAACCCTGATTCCGCAGCACTCTACATAGTTTGTCAGATTTTGGTCCCTGTCCCTATGAGGGTTACTATGGACCTATCTGTATGTTTTGAGTGTGGGAGGAAGTCGGAGGAAACTCATACAAACACGGAGAGAACATACAAACTCTTTGCAGATGTTGCCCTTGGTGGGATTTGAACCCAGGACCCCAGCTAGCTTGTTATGGGCTGCCCTATACCTGCCATTGTTTCAAAGTCTAAGGGTCCTATTCCACAGGTTGATGGGGGGGGGGGGGGGGACTGATCAATAATCTAAATGAGCTCTGATCTGCTAGATCGGCGTTCGTTTACTGGGCCTATTCCACGGCCCGATTATCGTTTATTGAGGACTGCAGGGACATTGTTACCTATGCCCTTCTTTTAAAAACCATACTTACCTAAACATGTTGCAGGTCTTCTGTGCTCCTTCTTCCTCCCGGTCTCGCGCACAGCAACAGCTTCGGTGCGGCCTGTCTGAGCTGTCAGACCACTCAGCCAATCACTGGCCATGGCGGTCCTGGCCAGTGATTGGCTGAGCAGTCTGTCAGCTAAGACAGGCTGCACCGAAGCTGCTGCGCTTGGGACCGGGAGGAAGAAGGAGCACAGGAGAAGACCTGCAACATGCGTAGGTAAGCATGGTGCTTGTGAGATGGTGCCGTGCTGCTCCAGAACGACCGACTAAGTTCAAAGGACAAACCGACCACCGAGCCTAGCAAAGAGCTTCACTTCTACTGTAACCCCACCTAGATCCTACTACAACCCTGCTGCCTCTACCATCCCATGTAACCCTGTCCCCACCATATGGGCAGCTTCTGCCCTCGCCTTCCTTCCTTTGTAGATGGTAACCCTCACGGGCAGGGTCTCCACTCTACCAGTCTATCCTCTTCTTGTAACCTCTTCTTCCTCTCGCCCTGGAACTAATGGAGCTTAGAGATAAATAATAAGAATTTCGGATTATCTGGGACAAATTGTCTTCCACGAAATGAAACCTTCATTGATTTCCATAGAAAGTTCTCCGCTGATGAGAGGGGAAAAAAAAAAATCTTATTAAAGGAAAAGCTTTTAAAGTAAGAGCCCATAAATAATGACTGTAATGCTTCACCTCTAATGAGAGCCGGACAGAGCGGCCGGGGGAGGGGAGGTCGCGTGTGATCGGCGCTTGGACAGACACTCGGCGTAGTTTTAATATTGTGCAAAACTTGTAACTAGAGATGAGCGAACCGGGTTCGGGTTCGAGTTCATCCAAACCCGAACGATCGGCATTTGATTAGCGGTGGCTGCTGAACTTGGATAAAGCTCTAAGGTTGTCTGGAAAACATGGATACAGCCAATGACTATATCCATGATTTCCACATAGCCTTAGGGCTTTATCCAACTTCAGCAGCCACCGCTAATCAAATACCGAAAGTTCGAGTTCGGATAGACTCGAGCATGCTCCAGGTTCGCTCATCTCTGCTTGTGACCAATTTAGGTTAAAATTGGGGTGTATAAAATGTTTTGCACTATATAGGGGGAATAAGTGGCCTGTAGTTCGGGGACCGCAGCTTTGGACTTTATCATTTGGAAAGTTGCCTACCTCCAAGTACATTAACACCTTCATTGACATAAATGGAGTACTGTTTCTTGGTATAAAGTCACGTTTTTTTTTTAATCCTGCATAACCCCTTTAAATGGGTACTGTCCCTTTAAAAATGTTTATACATGTGTACCCTAAAACTTTATCTGTAAGGTGCAGGTTTATCAAACATGGAGTAAAGAGAAACTGGCTCAGTTGCCCCTAGCAACCAATCAGATTCCACCTTTCATTCCTCACAGATTCTATGGAAAATGAAAGGTGGAATCTGATTGGTTGCTAGGGGCAACTGAGCCAGTTTCACTTTACACCATGTTTGAAAAGTCTCCCCCTAAATGTTCAGGCCCCACCAATCGCCCCCTATTGTCAGGACAATGAGTGTTCCTAGCCAAGTGCTGATGGTTGCACGTTTGCGGTCGGGTCATGTTGGCTTCACTTGCTGCATTTTCCGTCTCCATGCAGGAGAAAGCTTTGGCTGCCCAGGCATGATGGGAGTTGTAGTGTCATAATGGCTGGTGGGGCGCTGTTACCTCATGCTCTAAGACAGGGATGGGGAACCTTCGGCCCTCCAGCTGTTGCAAAACTACAACTCCCATCATGCCTGGACAGCCTTTGGCTGTCCAGGCATGATGGGATTTGTAGTTTTGCAACAGCTGGAGGGCCGAAGGTTCCCTGCCCCTGTACTGACATATCTTAAAGTGACAGGAACACCTTTTTTTTTTTTTTTTTTTTTCCCTTCCTCCTTTAAAGCATACAATCCTGTGCTATTCTTTCCAGCATAAAAAGGTATACAGTCATAAACCTGTCAAGCGGACGTGCTATGGGCTTGTTACAGGATACGGCTGTATACATTCTCCTTGTTTTTCTTCTAGCATATGGGCGGGTCAGATGTCACATTTAGGAAGCCATACCTGTATCATCACGCTCTCATCTGTTTTGGTGAATTAGCTGCAGTAAGAAGCGTATCCATTTGTTGTATCTTATATGGTGGGTGGCTGGATGTAGTCCTCTCCTTAAAGGGGTATTCTCATGATGGCAATGTTTATCAGATCTGGTCCCGCTCTTTTTAAAAGTGTTCCTGTCACTTTAAAAGAGGTAATTGAGGCTTGTTACTCTTGTCTGAACAATTCTCCAACATAAGTGGTGTCTGCGTCTAGCTGTAAACATGGCAAATGGGTTAAAGGGGTGCTCCAGCTTAAAGAAAAAAACATTCGAATTAACTGGTGTCAGTAAGTTATATATAATTTTTGTAATTTACTTCTATTTAAAAATCTTAAGTCTTCCCATACTCATCAGCTGCTGTATGTTCTGCAGGAAGTGGTGTATTCTCTCCAGTCTGACACAGTGCTCTCTGCTGCCACCTCTGTCCATGTCAGGAACTGTCCAGAGCAGTAGGGGTTTTCTATGAGGATTTGCTGCTGTTCTGGACAGTTCCTGACATGGACAGAGGTGGCAGCAGAGAGCACTGTGTCAGACTGGAAAGAATACACCACTTCATGCAGGACATACAGCAGCTGATGAGTATGGGAAGACTTGAGATTTTTAAATAGAATTAAATTACAAAATTATATAACCCATTTAAGGGCTGATGAGGGTGTACCAGATGATACTGATGTCAGAAGACGCCACATGCCTGATAGGTGTAATGGTGTTTACCTATAAATAAGGCTTCTGCATTTGGGGTCTGGGGGGTTGCTTGTGTTCCCATTGTGATAGGAGGCCCTGGAGCTGGTGGTGGGGAGGTGTCGGCCTCCGCTATTCACTTGTAAACTTTCTAATTAATTAGAATGTGAACTTCTCCTAATTAAAATGTAACAATAAACAAACATCTGTTCAAGGTGACGGATCCCTAAGAACGGCCTCATGTTTACATAGCAAGGAGACAAATGCAAAGTCTACACAATGGGGCGGGAACTTATAGGACAATAAAGATGCCCAGATACCTTCAACAGTGGAAGGTCAAACCCTCATCTTGCTGCCAGTCATTCCCTGTACACCTCCTTCTCATATATAAATGATGTAGTGAATAGGGAGAGGAGGGGGATGCTGCTGCCAGACTCCTCTCTCTGAGAACAAAAGGATCAAGCAGGTGAAATCCAATTTGCCCAATTCTTCTCTTCCCAAAAACTCAACCTGTCAGGATAGTCTGGATGCCCCAATACGTGTTAGACAGTTGACTACTCCTGACGAAGTTGAGGGGCTGCTCTGACTTTTATTTTAATGTATATAGGGGCCTTAAAGGGGTACTCCACCAACATATTTTTTCTTTCAAATCAACTGGTGTCAGTTATAGAAATTTATAATATACTTCTATTTAAAAATCTCAAGCCTTTCAGTACTTATCAGCTGCTGTATGTCCTGCAGGAAGTGGTGTATTCTTTCCAGTCTTACACAGTGCTCTCTACTGCCACCACTGTCCATGTCAGGAACTGCCCAGAGCAGGAGAGGTTTCCTGAGGGGATTTGCTGCTGCTCTGGACAGTTCCTGACATGGACAGAGGTGGCAGCAGAGAGCACTGTGCCAGACTGGAAAGAATAGACCACTTCCTGCAGGGCATACAGCAGCTGATAAGTACCGGAAGACATGAGATTTTTAAATAGAAGTTAATTATAAACCTTTTTTTAACTTTCTGATACCAAAAATTTGTTGGAGTTCCCCTTTAAGCCACTTTAAAACACTTCTGGTGTTTCTCATCAGTCAAGAATCCTTTGTATATATTAAATTGGCTGGGCCCTCAAAAACCGGTGAGCTCTGTCAGCTTTTTTGTGTGCTGAAGTCAGGATCTGAATGTGGAAAACCCTTTAAGGATAGTCTATACTCACAGAGGTCATATACCACCTGGACACGTTTTAACAATTTTTTTTTTTTTCCACTCTTTTATGTGAAAACTGAACGACGTCCTAGTAATATAAAGCACTTAAAAAAATTGCATGATTGCCAGGTCAGTGTCAGATGGCTGCAATACGGCCACGTCATCAGCTGCTCAGCTGTGATTGGCTGAGCACGGTTATGCTGAGCAGCTGATGACGCGGCAGAGGGGGTCGGCATGAGGAACGTCTGGAGCTGGTCGGCCGGCCTTCCGAAGATGACGTCTTTGACAGAAGATTACAGACTGGGTCGGTCGACACGGATCAGGTATAGTAAACCACACTTCCGGGTCCACGGGCGGGGGTCGGGCAACACTGGGAAGGGGGCCATTCACTAACATAACATACATTACAAAGTTGTAAAACTTTTTGTAATGTGTGTTATTTTGTGAATAATTGCTTAGCGCCGCACTACCCCTTTAAAGGGAACCCATCACCATAAAAATGCTACGTAAGCTATCGCCATCATGTTATAGAGCAGAAGGAGCGGAGCAGATTGATATATATCTTCATAGGAAAAGATTCAGTATAACTTGATTGAAATCTGTTTTCATGCTAAAGAGTCCAGTCCATTGAGTGACCCCGCCCACTGGACTCCTTACCACAGAATGAGCAGTGATTTTACTTAACATTTTACAAGTTACATTGAATCTTTTCCTACCATGATATATATCAATCTTCTCAGCTCTTTCTGCTCTATAACATGAGGGTGATAGATTAGATAGCATTGTCTTGGTGACAGGTTCCCTTTAAGTAGCACTCTGAGCAATCCAAATTTATTTTTTATTTTTTTTTTTCAATTTAATTACTAATTCAATGTCTTGTAGTCTCGGTGCACATAGCAGTAGTAGCTGTGAGATTTGGCCAGTCACCAGTATAGACAGATGCGGCATGTTGTCTATTGTTTGTCGTGCTGTCCCTATGCACAGCAGGTCTTGGGGCACCGGCGTGAAGGAAATCTGCTGCGAGCCCCGCGGTCAGGCCGTAAGAGCCGCCGTCCCCAGTGCTGATTCATTAGACGGGCTGTAATAACAGAATAAGCATCTCTCCCAGGAGGATGCAGGCATGAAATAGCAGCAAAGCGGGGACGGCTAAATATATTACTGGGAAAGGGATCAGCGAGGTGTCTGCGAGCGGCAGATAAACTTCCTGACTACCACCATTACTACTGACAAAAGGCCCCATTTATCCAGGGCCATTATCGGTGCAGTGGAGGCGACAATGAGCGTCGCTTATGGTAATCGGCCCCCGTGAACGAGATAAGGACGCAGTTTTTATTCTGGAAACGCGTTTGTTACAATTACAATCAGTGCAGTCACTGGAACCATTGTCACTGTATAGTGATCTCATATAGGAATATTGACTGTCTAATGTGTATGGCGGCCTCCCAGCTCACCACTGGCCCGTGTTGCATGGGAAGAAGAGGATGAGAGAGGCTGTATTTTAGTTGCTCAACCCGTTTGTTTTCTGGGAAGTAAGCCACCGCCAAGCTTTTTGTTAGCGGCTTACCTCTCCTTTCACAACACTCCTTTTTAAATCAACTACTTTTATAAAGTTATTCAGACTTGTAATTTACTTCTAGTTAGGAATCTCAAGGCTTCCAGTACTTTTCAGCTGCTGTATGTCCTGTAGGAAATGGTGTATTCTTTCCAGTCTGACACAGTGCTCTCTGCTGCCACCTCTGTCCAGAGCAGGAGAGGTTTTCTATGGGGATTTGCTCCTGATCTGGACCGTTCCTGACATGGACAGAGGTGGCAGCAGAGAGCACTGTGTCAGACTGGAAAGAATACACCACTTCCTGCAGGACATAAAGCAGTTGGTAAGTACTGGAAGATTTGAGATTTTTAAAGTAAATCACAAATCTTTATAACTTTCTGTCACCAGTTGATTCAAAAGAAAAAAACATTCCACCGGAGTACCCCTTTAACTTTGCAGTATAGGCTAAAACTGGCACAATGAAACTACGCCCCTTTCAGAGAAGCCTCTGATTTTTATTTTATTATTTTCTTGCAAACCCCCTCCCCCTTGTCAAAAGACACATTAAAGTCCTGTAAACCAGTTTTTTTTGTTTTTTTTTTTTTTTTTTTTTTTGGCAGGTACTTTTACTTATCTCCCCAATTATCTGTGAGTGAGTGAACTGTACACTCAGTCACTGGGGGAGATGTATCAAACATGGTGTAAAGTGAAGCTGGCTCAGTTGCCCCTAGCAACCAATCAGATTCCACCTTTCATTCCTCACAGACTCTTTGGAAAATGAAAGGTGGAATCTGATTGGTTGCCAGGGGCAACTGGGCCAGTTTCACTTTACACCATGTTTGATCTCCCCCCAGTGTTTTCCCATTCAAATCATTCAATGTAAAGGTAAAATAATGGATGTAAACAAACTGTATGTGGTGCAGTTTTTTGGAATTAAATAAAAAAAAAAAAAAAAAATATTTTTTTTTTTTTTTTTTTTTTATTTCATTTCAGTCCCTTCTAACATGGTAACCTATATTGTGCGGTTGATGTGATTCTCAGATGTGGTTGGAATTTCTCTTTAAGCATTTCCTTAATTCTGATTAGTACCTGTCAGATCTCCGGCAATTTGGAAAACTTTGCTAGAAACTTCCTGTGTTTCCTCTTGCACTGCAGCCTCTTACCTATGCCGAGCTGCGGGCACAGGGCCGTGCATGTAAATGGGATGGGGGGGGGCATTGTTTTCAGTTCATTCATCATCTGTAGGTTGCTGGCATGGGTCCCAGTAAGCTACTATGCGAGTGCCACGTAAATTCCTTATACAGCGACCATAAACTGGCAGCTTTTGTACAGACGGCCGTGACTTTCCAGCATCGAGTAATATATACTGGGACCAGCTCTGACAGGAATCAGGAGGCCGGGAGACATAACTTACCAGCATTAATGGCTTCTGAAGAAATTCACTATAGATATGGAAGTGTATGGCATTCATGTGACAAGGTCAGAAGTCGTGTGTCTGAAGTGGGCATAACCAGGCCGATATCTCCCTGACATTAAAGGGGTTATCCGGCGCTACAAAAACATGGCCACTTTCTTCCAGAGACAGCACCACTCTTGTCTCCAGTTCAGGTGTGGTTTCTAAATAAGCTCTATTCACTTCAATAGAACTGAGTTAGGCTGGGTTTACACGAAGCGATAATTCGCTCAATTGTTTAACAATTTTGAAGCAACGATTTTGGTTTTTATAACGATCAGTGTTTAGACGAATAAATCGTTAGAAAAATCGCTTAAGCCCATCTTCCACATTGGGTGAATCTTTGTAAGACTTTACACGAAGCGATCTGTTGTGCATAGGGTAGAAGATCCTATTTATCGTGTGGGGGTCTACCCATCACGTTGTGCTTGCCAAAAATCAGATCTCGACCCTAATTGTAAACCGATCATCAGATCAAGGTAGAAGGTCCTGCCGGTTTCTTGGGTCTAGTGCTGAAGATCTTCCCCCTTTCCCCAAAGATTTGTTAGCTATTCAGGTCCTGATTTGGTGTCCTGCTTGCCCCCATAAAGTATCTGTACCGGAGCAGGGACTCCTGTCGAAGACACGCGTCCCTGCTCCTGAACAGTACACAGTGTTGGGCCAATGTAGTTAGTGGAGACTATAATGCATACAGCAAAACTACTTACCTCTTTAACATGAAGGGTATTTTCACAGAAGACGATCGGTGGAGAGCCTTTACCGAGATTCAATCATTGGTGCAGCCAGGCTGCACCAATCATCACACTCAGTTATTGGGCCAGGGGACTGTGGGCCCCCTTAATGGACGGGCCCTATAGTAGTGGCCTATGCCTTTTTGTAGTTGTGCTACTCTGAGAAGGGATGAAATAAAACTGAAAAGTGATCAGATTCCAACAATTCTAAATTATTTGGAAAAAATCCAGACCAAATGCAATTTATGCCCTCAATCAATGTCCTCATCTCTACTCCCATCTAAAAACTAATCAAATTGTATTTATTTTTTTATTTTTCCAATCCTATTTATGATGATCATTGCTCGAGAAATCTTCCGACCAAGACAAATGATCACGTGAAGGACTTGGATAGATTATCTGTCAGGCGATGGCTCGTGGAGACAATACTGTGGGCGGTTTAATGCAAATTGAATATGACTGGATTGAAAGATGTTTAGTCTTCGGTGGGAGGCGTGCTGTGCAAGCAAATCAGGGGGAATTAGGTTTCATCAAAATTTGGGAATAGCAAAGTTTTTTTCAGGTTCTGGAAATTTATTTTTAGAAATTGTATAAACTTTCGTCTTGCAATATTAATTACCATTATGTGTATGTAGGGGTGAGCGGACCTGTCAAAATGTTCTGGTTAAACAATGTCAAATGATCGTCATTTGGATGCCACCCTAGGGAGTCCTAGAAAACTTATAGCCATGTTTTTCTGGCGGGCCTTTGGCTGCATCCAGCTGAGTCGGCCACCAGTATTTAAAGTTTCACTGTTTACATTTTTTTTTTTTTGCAGAAATCAATAGTACAGGTGATTTTAGAAAACTTTGTAATTGGGCTTATTAGCCAAAAAAAAAATGCATTTTTATCATGAAAAAGCAGTTTGAAGCCCTTTCCCCCTGTCTCCATGATTTTCTATGGAGAGGGGAGGGGTGGAGGGAGATGAGACACCAAAACAGTACAACAAACGGTTAATTTACAACTACGTCCACCGGGCTATCTCCTCTGAAATAAGCACTGACCTCTCTGACCCCTGAATACTGGTTTTCACACAGTTCCCGCTGTGTAATCCCTTGTTCTCTGCTGGCGACTAATCTCCCTCCTCGCTCCTCCCCTCTACATTAGTCGAGCCCTATGTAACCTATGGAAAGAGTCGAGATTTCCTGATAATGAGCAGTGAATGAGGGGGGGGGGCCTGGGGAAAGTCTTTTTGAATACAGATAATGGTATATTTGCCTAATAAACCCAATTACAAAGTTTCTTAATCTAGTTGCTAGCTTTTCCTAAATTAGTCTGACCGTGGTTATGCATGCCTCAAATCTTTCATTTAAAACTTAATTTAAAATTTAACAAATTAAAGGGAATGTAATATTCCGGCGCCGTACGCAAGAAACGGGCCGCAGCTCAGAAGAAAAAAAAAAAAGACTGCGGCATCTTCATGCCGGCACTGGTCTATCAATGTAAAAAATCACAAAAGTGATGTACTGGTGGTACATTCGCTTTAAATAAAATTTTAAGTTTTTTTTTTTTTTTTGTTTTTATTATTATTTGGTTTGGGGAAGGAGGGGTGTTGGACACTGCCTATAGAACATAAGGTGCACATTTAAGCTCGAGCCTCTATATGTACAGAGAATGACACTCGGCGACAGCTGGAACACACACGTTACCGTCCTGCTAATAAAGTGACGTTCTGCGCCGTCTGCAACATTACCATTTCAAAGAGAAAAAAACAGAAATGCGAAAACTTTCAGGGGAGCGTCTGGTGATTTTATTCTGGTCTGGTGAAGACGGCTGACAAACTAGCGGAAGCTTTATGATTAGACATCGCCATTTATTCACTTTAGCGGAGAAGCCGCATTACGTCCCATTAAGTGATGTAATCATCATTTGCCGCCGCTCGTATTCTGGCGGCGACGCGTTGGGATTACAGCCGTACGCTTCATCCCCCCCCCCGGTCTGTTGATTCGACCTCCCCGTAGTGCCGCCTTCATTATGTGAAGAATTGTTCTTTGTCTGTGATTACGGGGATACGAGCTCACCGCCTGCGAGTGGTTCACAGCTCATCTATTGTAAATTCCTAATGGTCTCCGGTTATGTACAAGAGCCACCTAGCGTGTGCGTCTCTCTCCGAGATGGCGCGCTCTCTCTCTCCTCCTTCTCTCTCTTTCTCTAGTACACCGCTACAATACAATACAATTCCATTTAATTTGTTTCCACTTGTCGGCTCGCCTGCCTATATATGCGTCATGTAAATGTCAAGACTCGTAAGAATTGTTTAATCTCCATTCAGTCGTTGACACTTTAATGTCAGGATACGCCTACCACGCGCCTTTCTGTCCCCCCCTTCCTCTTCCACTGACTTTATTATTCCTTATTATGATTGATTTTCATACGTTGTCTTTTCGTACAAGAAGTGCAGCCTCAAAGTTTTTTTTTTCCCCTTTGTTTGCCTTGCTCCTTTGCAAGACATAACTTTTTGATATATATATATATATATATATATATATATATATATATATATATATATATATATATATATATATATATATATATATATATTATAATATAATATAATATAATTTTATATTTTATTATTTTATTTTATTTTTTTTAGAACTTTGTATCATCATAGAATTATTATAATATCCCACAGGCTGTGTCTTTATAATGCTAGTCCCATGTGACACCAACTGAGGTCCATGATCACTACCTACACCAGAAGAGGGGTCTCTGGGGATCCCAATTGCGTGCGAAAAGCTCCAAAAACAAATGTTATTTCCTTTGGAAGGAACACCTGGGTACATCGCATCCCTGTAATTGAGTTGATAATGTTGCATAATGAGTCCTTACTCCATTGGGGTACGTAATCCCATAATGTGGTGATGTGGAGAGCACAATGGGAACAGATCAATCCATAGTGTATAGCAGGGATGGGGAACCTTGGGCTCTCCAGCTGTTGCAAAACTGCTATTCCCATCACGCCTGGACAGCCAAAGCTTTAACTTCCCCATCCCTGTTGTATACTTTGGGCTTCAGGATATCTAGTAGACTTACATTTGCCCAACACCTTTTCGTAGGTTAAAAGTTACTGTTTCAAAAATACAATTTAAAATTTTTTAAATAGAATTTTTGCAATAATGTCTTGTATTCTTTTCATAGAAACATAAGAGATGAAAGAAAAGACCCCTGGCCCATCTAACTTTCTCATTCTATCACCTTAGGGCCATATTACACGGAGTTGAATTTTAGCAGATACCGCTCCATGTAAAAAAGAAAATGATCATCAACTCATTGTTGCCTTTTAACGTGTAAAAATCCCCAGCCGTGCATCGCTACGTATCGAGAAATGTGTAAAATAATACTATATACTTACCTCTCTGTGCTACCTGTTGTCCTTTTTAAGCTTCTTCCCGCTCAATGCAGCCACCACTGGAACTGCAGAGGCTTTCTGAAGTGACAGGCTGCCCAGCCAATCACTGGGCGAGACTGTACAGTGCCACGGTCAGTGATTGGCTGAGCAGCCTGTTACTTCGGAGACTGCTTCAGTGGTGGCTACGGGGAGAAGCTAGAAGAGGAGCGTGGAGAGGTAAATTGTATATACTGTTTCCACTGTTTCCATGCAGTCCTTGCTTTTTGATTGTCGAGGCGCCTAATAGGGCTCAGTAAGCAAGTGCCGATCTAGCAGATTGCCACTCGATTACATTAGATGTCGGACTGTGTAATACAGCCCCTAGGATGGATATATGCTTATACCAGGCAGGGACTTATTGTAGATGTACCAACCACATCCTTGCAGTTGTTGGCCTTGGTGGAATTTGAACCCAGGACACCAGTGCTGCAAGGTGTGAGTGCCAACCACTGAGCCTTTATATCCACCATAGAGAACATTGTAACTGTAATTCCATCCTGAACACCATGCCATTCATGGGTTCAAGAAACGATTGTGATTGGGGGGGGGGGGGTAGCTGGTGCTAGACTACTTTGGCAGTGGCTAATCTCCCCAGAAACTCTGTTCCATTAAAGTAAATGGACCTTAATTGCAAACCACACCTGAACTGTAGACAACAGTAGGGGGAGAAGGCCCCCCCCCCCCCCAACTATCCACCGACATCTGTTGGGTTTGGTGAGATGAGTTTTCACTGTCTGTTTTCTTCTTGAAGGGGTAAGCCGGTGCTGGAGCTGTCTGGCTGTGGCTTACCCCACCCCATAGAGAACACATGATCGTTGAACACTTCTATGGGGATGCCTGCTGTCGTTCGCTTAGCCGACAGTAATTAAAGGTGAATAGGCACCTTAATGTGTATGGGAGGTCTTAAAGTGGCTATTCAAAATTAGAAAAACATGTCCGACTTTTCCAGAAACTGCACCACTCTTGGGTGTTTTTGCTATTACGTTCCATTCATTTTAATGGAACAGTGTTGCAAAGCCCCACCCAATCTAGACACTGCACTACTCTTGTCCACAAAGCCTGGATACCCTTTAAAGGTTGGGCATGTCTGAGGTAAAGGTGCGTTTACGCGTAGCGATTATCGTGCAAATTTGCACAATAACGATCGGATTCGAACGATAATCGTACGTGTAAACGTAGCGAACGATCAAACGAGAAATCGTTCATTTTGATCTTTAAACATGTTCTCAAATCGTCGTTCACAAAAAATTCGCAGATCGTTCCGTGTAAACAGTCGTTCACCGATTTAACCAATGTGCGAGATAGGCTTAAGTGATCGCAAAACGAACTTTCTGTTTCGATATCGTACCGTCTAAACGCTGATCGTTATGAAAAAAATATTGTTACTCTGACATCGTTAATCGTACAATCGGGCCAATTATTGTTCCGTGTAAACGCACTTTAAGTGTAGGATCTACAGTTAATAATTGCCATAATCCTTCTCTTAGATGATGAGGGAATCGGGAAGCCCCTTCTACATATCATCTGGTTGGCCGGTCCTAAAATTCAGTGGGTTCAGCCAATGTATGGGAGACTTAAAGGGGTTGTCCACTTCTATGGTACAATTGTACGCTGAGCAATTTTACTATACAGTGGCCAACCCCTTTAAGTCTTCCTCTATATGGGATTATTGGTATTATCAAGTTAGGACCCATTTAGATTAATATGGCGGTTTAAGGTGGTCATCGACTGTGAGCAATAAGCCGATCTGTTTTCGTAGGTCACAGCTGGTACTTCACTGATAAAACCCGTTTTAGAAGCCTTATCCATTGTAGCAGGTTGTACTATGTTTTCCCTAAATAACTTATTGTTATCCAGTGATTGTTACTGGCCGTAACCTTGATATATTTGTGAATGTGACCGACTCCCACGCTGAGCTGTAGAGCTGCCTATTATAACCTGAATGGGAGCTTAGATATACATGCAAATGAGTAATCTGCTGCCGGATCTGGGATTTTTTTTTAAAGTGCACGGTGGGATATTTATTGCCGGTTGTAACCGTGATCCTTGATTATTTATATCCGTATGATGCGGAGGTGCGTCATTCAGCACGTAAGCTGGATTGTCGCCATGTGACATGTAATTTGGTGCAGTTTACATAAAATTGCATTGTTTTGTGTTTCTGCTTTGGATAGTTAAGGGGGCGTTCAGGCTGTGTACCCTGCGTTACTTAGGTGGCCTTTGCTATATAGAGTATACCACAGACCTTCAGCATCATAGCTGTCAATGTAATGCGCTACACTAAAGTTTACCAAGAGTGTTCCTTCATCTGTGCCTATTCCCGTCCCTTGGTTGAACATGATGAACTCAGTCTTTTTTTTTTTTTTTTTTTTTTTTATATAATTTTTTATAATTGTAACCAAGTTACAATTAAAGGGGTTATCCAGCGCTACAAAAACATGGCCACTTTCCCCCTACTGTTGTCTCCAGTTTGGGTGGGGTTTTGAAACTCTGTTCCATTGAAGTAAATGGAGCTTAATTGCAAACTGCAATTGTAAACTGGAGACAACAGTATGGGGAAAAGTGGCCATGTTTTTGTAGCACTGGATAATCCCCGAATCTCCACCGCCTGATGATGGAGAGAAGGGTTGTGCATGTTGGATTTCCACCGCCCAACCCTATAGTATTGTTTTGAGTAAGGATAGGAGGAGTAAGATACTACCAGACTCTTTGGCGGCAGTTTATGAAAAGGATCAGGCAGTGGGAATCCGATGGGCCTGATTCTTCTCCTTCCCAAATGTAGTTTAATTGGGGAGGAGGGGTTGTCTGGAGTCTTCCCTTCCATATGGACACTTTCTGCCAAAATTAGCAGGTTTGGTAGAAAAGTCTATAGTGTATGGTGCCTTAAAGGGTTTATCCAGCGCTACAAAAACATGGCCACTTTTCCCCCTCTCGTCTCCAGATGGGGTGGGGTTTGGAACTCCGTTCCATTGAAGTAAATGAAGCTCAGTTGCAAACCACACCTGAATTGGAGACAAGAGGGGGAAAAAGGGCCAAGTTTTTGTAGCGCTGGATAACCCCTTTAAATGTTCACGGTATGCTGGAAGAAGCTGGATCCAGTCCTGGGAAAACTTCCCTCAGTTTCCCAGAACTGGATCCAGCTTTTTTGTTTAGACTGGTGATTCGCTTATCTCTACGCCTTGCCAAAACGCCGTGTAAAGTGTGCGCCAAGCTTGTTCTCCCCCCAGCTCTTGGCTTTGTGACCCAAAGCGACTATAGGAGTCTACAGGACTGTTTCGCACGTCTATTTCTCAAAGTTTTTGGTACGAGTCTAAACAACCAGATCCCGACTATCGAAACTTTTAACATATGGGACTTCTCCTCCAAACTATTTTTTTTTTTAAGTAACTGGTACACTTTTGTTCTTTGTCCTACCGGACCCAATGCACCTGATGTTAAAATCCCCAAAACCCTTTTAATATAGTCCTAATATTCAGCTGATCCCTTCTGCCAAGATTCCTTAATGGGCTCTTAGATCTATAGACTCTATAGACTAGAGTGATATGCAATGTTTAGCGTCTGGCACCTTCGATTTTCCATTATTGATGATTATATTAATCCTCTGTATGATCAGGACAATGATCAGCGTGTTCTCATTCATTTACCTCCAGCTCACACCATAACCCTCTTCAAGGATATCTGATTTAATTTCATGCCTGGCTATCACCATGTATTGTTTGACATGCAATAGATTATCAGTGACTCTATTAATCTTGTAGCAGCCGGGCCGGATTGGGCTCTTTGGTAATGGTGGATTTCCTTGGCATATATTAGCTCTCTGATAGCGCGTGCATTTCCTAAACACTCACTTGTCCTTGTTTGTTCCATCAAGGTTATCAGATTAGTTAATATGAAGCCGGCATGGAATGTTCTGGATAATGTTACTGTTTAGCCGTGTGTGGCTGTCAATTTAAAAACTGAGAATTTATTGTTCTTGTGAATTGCTTAGTCTTATTATAAACTGTAATGGGGACCCCTGTTCATTGCTGTATTGGGGAATGGGGACTTTTTTTTGGTGGTGGGGGGTGTTTGTGTGTTTTTTTTTTTAAAAAATTTTATCGGTCCTAACTTGCTGCAAACAGTGGCTAACCGTATGGAGGACATATTTCTTCTTCGCTTTACATGGTCTCTGTTTATTGCATGCAATATGTTTATTGAAGGCCTTGATGGATACCATACAGTAGTATCTGTTAAAGGGAAAGTCCGACAGGAAGGAGGTAGCTGAACCTAACTACATGCACCTATCTCCACCACTTGAGCCCTGGGGTCTGCTTTCCTCTGCTCTGGTTCCCAATCCCCCACCACTTCTTGGTCTGAGCCCGGGTCGTGACGTGTCAGCTTTGCTTAGCCATTCCCTGCTCAGAACATGTAGTTAGGTTCAGCCACCTCCTTCCTGGCTTTTTTGAGAAAAATGTCAGATGCTGGACATCTCCTTTTAACTTTTTGAGTTACATGTAGTATGCAAGATTTACAGCATTTTGGGATGAAATAATCGGATATATATATATATATATATAGCCAGAAAAAGGCCAAAAGGACAAATTTCTGCCGATTATGGCTCCATGGAATAGAGACAGCGATCAGCCAATTGTGTCATCGGCTGATCGTTCATTTAGGTGCGAACCTATAATCTTCGGTCACAGACTGCGCATCGCTACGTGGAATAGCGGTGTGCAGCGACCGACTATGACAAACCATACAATACCTCACCAGGCTGCAAGTCTTCTCCTGCGCTTCTTCTCCTCGGGTCTTGCACGCAGCAGCCAGTGATTGGCTGAGCGGCCTGTCAGCTCAGACAGGCCGCTCCAAAGCTGCTGCTGCGCGCGGGGCTCTGGAAGAAGCCCTGCAGCCTGGTGAGGTAATGTATGGTGTTTAACAACAAGGGCTGCGAGCACATCGGTAACAATGTCCTTGCAGCCCTTAATAAACGATAATTGGGCCGTGGAATAGTTTACATTATTGATCTGGCCATGGAATAGGACCCTAAGGGCCCTATTTCACCGGACGATTATTGTTAAATTGTTCGAATCTAAACGATAATCGTTCGGTTGAAATGCAGTTAACGATTAACGACCGAACGAGAAATCGTTGATCGCTTTATAAGACCTGGACCTATTTTTATCGTTGCTCGTTCGCAAAACGTTCGCAAATCGTTTGCATTGAATAAGACTTCGTTCGGTCGTTCGCAGTAGATACGAACGCAATAGCGAATAAATAGCAAAGAAAAAACTATTGCAATTACGATCATAAGTAACGATTATCGTTCCATGGAAAAGAGTGAACGTTTTCAGGTCTTTCGCAATAGCGGCCGTTTGAGATCGTTAATCGCAAACAATAATCGTCCGGTGGAATAGGGCCCTAAGCGTTCTTTTGCTGTAAATCATAAATGGTGCCCATCCATATTAATGAAGAGTAATTCAGACTCTACAGCTGACTGATATGTATTGTGGCCTTCCGAAAAGGGTCAAGTATGTTGGATTTTGACTGCCCAACCCTATTGGGGAGAGTGTCTGTCTGGCAGTGACCTACCAATTTTCTGTATCAAACACGTGAACATTCAGTTCATCAAACATTATTTAACTACGCGGAAGGATCAGGAGTGATGGCTGTTGGTCGAACAACTTCTCGATTTTCATAGGTACTGAAGGTGTTCTGCTCCTCCTGGCTATGGAGAGATACGGATTCCCAGAAATGTTGCTTCCTCTGATGATTTTTTTTTTTTTTTTTTCCATATAAAGAACCAAAAACACTATAAAATGTATATAGGTTATATTGGGTATTTAACCCCAAAATTACTACAGTAAGTTAGGAAAGAATTTTTTTTTTTTTTAAGTTTGACAAACATCTTAGTAGTTTCTTGTCCTTGAGTTTAGAAGAGTCTCGTAGAAGACTACATTGGGTGCCCACCATCCCCATCCTTTAGGTCTCCAGTAACAATCGAGGATCAGCAATCTCCCCCCGCCCCACCACCACCTCTCGTTTTCTAAACATTAACCTTGTCTGAGATCTGAGGCCAATTATGTACATATAGGTCTTTAAATAATTCATCTTTTACTGTTCTGGTCTATGATCCCCCTCGTAGAAGACATATGGTTTACCTTTTCATCTTTATATAATTGCCTATGAATTATTCACAATGTTCCTGTCAATGTTCCTTGCGGGAGATTGTCATCTTGTCATCTGAGGCTCTTGGGATAGTCGCGAGAAGGTCCCAAGTCTTAACCTCTCTTGACTTGTGGTCTATTGGTGTCATGAAGTCAAAAGACAAATTTGATGTCATCTCTTTGGACCTCTGTAGCACTTGACCTGAAATTTTTATTTTTCTCCGGAAATTTTCTTTAGAATTGTCCTCATTGACTCGTCTCGAAACTGGTCGAAGAACATGCTATTTCCGAACACCACCAGTCATTGCCTTTTTGTTTCGGCAGTCGGGAGGGGGTTCCTTTAAGATCTCATTGCTTGTTTTAATAATTTGTAACATGTAACCAGCAGCATGGTTAATTCCATTTTTGCAATACAATTTCCTTCACTCATTCGAGGCTCTTGAGGTTGGACAGATGCAGCTCTACCAGCTGTGCAAGGAAACGTCAATTAGTATCATCTTGTTACGGGGTGTTTCTGGATCTCTATGCCATGGAAACTGGTTTATCACAGTGCTTACCAGATGGCTCCCGGTCTGCAGGGACAGCTCAGGAAGAGCCGCTAAGATTTCAACTCCCTTTGGCGTTACATTTCTCCTTCCTTAAGGGGAATTTAAAGCACAGGACCTAACATGTCCTAAGACAAAGCCGTCTTGCCTATTTCTCATTGAGCTCCAGTGTGATAGCTCTTCAGGAAAAAAAAAAAAAGACATAGTGACAACAAAGGAACCTGTTCAGATTTCACCCACCGGGCTATGGGAGCGTTGCCTGCTCTGTTCATTGTACTGTGCACTGCTCAGGTTCCAGATATTAAATATTAGTTCTGGCTTCCATAATAGGAACACTGCGTCTTGTATATTGTGATGGAGCAGCCGTGTTACCCAATTCCTTCATTCCTATCATCCATAGCAAGTTTAAAGAGAGCTCACTGCATTTCGCAGTGTAAGGCATCATTCACATGACTGTTTATGGACGAAATCTGCTGCCGACCTATGTGTGCTGTGTGTGTCACGGGCTGTGGTCAATTCGGTGACGTAGTTACTTAGTGACTATGTTCAGGTCGTCTTCCAGGCATATAAGAGCTTTGGCTCATACTGAAGGTATTTTGTGATTTAGTCCGAGCCAGAACTGCTACGCGCTCGGGAAATGATCCAAATGTAGTCACTAACTGACTGTTTGGTCGTTGAATTGAAAAGCTTGTGCCAGTCCGAGCACATACATGTTGGCCTCCTTTCCCATATTCCATACCATACAGGTGCTGATTCTGCATACAGACCGTACTCCCTTTTGGGTGATAGGAGCTGCAGAGGCTGCAATTGCACTAGCGGCCTGGTGCCTTAAAGAAGCCGTTCACAATAAATTATTGAAGAATCTAGCCTGCTTATATGTCCCTATTGCTGAGGAGAAAGATATGTCTCTTACCTTCATCCCTGGCTCTGTTACGGTTAATTTAATAGGTTCTCCACAGTCCAGTAAGACCATTAGGAGCACTGCTCTCCCCCATAGCGCTGATCTGGCTGGCCAGCTCCATTGATAATTATTAAAGGGGTTATCCAGCGCTACAAAAACATGGCCACTTTTCCCCCTACTGTTGTCTCCAGTTCAGGTGCGGTTTGCAGTTAAGCTCCATTTACTTCAATAGAACTGAGTTTCAAAACCCCACCCAAACTGGAGACAACAGTAGAGGGAAAGTGGCCATGTTTTTGTAGCGCTGGATAACCCCTTTAAAAAGGAATGGGCCGGCTAGGGGTGGATTGATACTATGGGGGGTGGGCAGTGCTCCTAACAGTCTTATCAGACCATGGAGCATATTACTAATTACCCCAGAATGGCTCTAAGGATGAAGGTAAGACACATACCTTCCTCCTCGGCGTCTCCTGTGCAATAGGGATATATCAGCAGGTTAGATTTACTTAACCTGCTCCTAGTTCCCCTTTAAATAAAGTCTCCTCTATACATAGAGAAAAGTTGGCCAAACCTTTGGATTCAAGTTGGACAGTCCAACCACGTTAATGGGCGGGGAGCCTTTAAACTCCTGCCTGACAGATGATGTTGGAGAAGAGGACTAATCAATCTTCTCAGCGATAACGTCCTCTCTTCATTTGGAAGCCGGACTAAGCATGGAGATAACGGGAGAGATGACTCTATTGCCAATGTGTATGGCCAAATAAAAACAAGCTTCCGACCAACCTCAAAGCTTCCGACCAACTTCATCTGCTTTTTTTTTCATCTTTAGAGGATGGAGATGAATGATTTAGATGATAAAAATAATATTTTGGTTGGATGTTCATGGCTGCACTTTACAAATTGTTCCTTTTTAAAAGGAACAGGATGTTGCACACCAGTACACAGATGACCAGGGTCAGGGCCAGTTTGTTCGGTTCACCTTGCTCTTTCTGGTCTGTTTATGTACCCAATTGGGGGGGGGGGGGGGCGGGGTTTAGCATTAAAATGTGAATGTGCGAAACATTTAACGACATTAGAGCTGCATTTATGACTCGCAGTTGATGCAGAGTTAATTGGTGACAATGACTATTAAGAGTTCACATGTTGTTGGCAAATGCCCCACACCGACTTTGTCGTTCCTATCTACCCTGGTGGGGGGGTTTGTATGTTTTGGCAGGTCAGTGTTTGTTTGTGTTAGTTGTGTTTTTTTTTTTTTTTGTTTTTTTTTTTAGGTTTGTGATAAGCCACTTTATTTTTCTAGTGTTTTATCTGTTGTCCCACTGATAAGCAAACACTCACTGACCTGACCTAGGAGCTGAACGCCTGGACACTTCATTGTACGCTTCAACAACTACTTCACCTTTCACTTCACTTCTTCTTTTTAGTTTTTAGTTTTTGTTTTTTTTTGTCTGTCCATCCTTATCCTTGTAGGTTCCTATAAATTATTTAGGGAATAAGATCCAAAGCTAAACCTTTCTGTGAGCTTGTGGTAGCCCCCTCATCGTGCGTTTTCCCGTTACCAAGGACTGCTTGTGTATTAGTTGCTTATCTTATCCCATGCACCACAGTCCCCCCCCCCCCCCCCCCCCCCCCCTCCAATTTGATTAATGGTCTTTAGCTTTATTCCCATAATGTTGGACATGTTTGTAGAAGGCTTTTTTTGATCTCTTTGTATCCCTCCACCATTGTTCGCCATTCCTTTTAGATACTGTTAACATTATCTTCGGGGCTTGATACGGCAGGCTTTGAGATCTTGTATTTCTGTGAGCCCGGAGCATTTTGCCACTATGACCCCTATGTTTTAGATAAGCTGTCTGTAATGATAGGTTACACAAACAACTATGTCTGCCCAGAAGCCATCGACCTGCCAAAAAAAAATATCTTTTCAGATTTATTAAAGGAAAAATGCTACTAATTTTATAAAAATGTTTTAAAGAAAGGTGTCGGATCATTGTCTACCCTGCCTATCCGTTCTCTGCATTCTCAGTGGAATTACCTGGAGGCTGATGCCATTGTTTTCCTTTTAAAATGCAGAGTGTTAGTAGCTCAGTATTAGGTCTTTGGGCCTAATACTAAATGATAATGCCCTCCTAAGCTATTTGGTGCTAGCACTGGTTACATGTTATGGGGGCTTGGATGAAGTTCTCCACTGACCCAATGTCGTCAGATATTAAAGAGGTTATCCAGCGCTACAAAAACATGGCCACTTTTCCCCCTACTGTTGTCTCCAGTTGAGGTGCGGTTTGCAATTAAGCTTCATTTACTTCAATGGAACTGAGTTTCAAAACCCCACCCAAACTGGAGACAACAGTAGAGGGAAAGTGGCCATGTTCTTGTAGTGCTGGATAACCCCTTTATGATCGTTATTTACGGTCGTTCTTGCACTCGTCCTTTCCTGACCAGGGAATGACGTGTTATCACACCGATCGATGTTTGAATGATCAACAACAAAATAGGTCCAGATTCTATCAAACGATCAATGATTTTACGTTGGTCGCTTAATCGTTGCCTGCTAGTACACAAAGAACAGTCTTTTTTTGAACGATAATCGGCCCGTGTATTACGGCCCTTAAGGTCCCCATATACACTTTTTATACTAAAGTTGGCCAAAACCACTTATGGCATGTGTGGTGACCTCCCAAATCTCCAATTTGGCCGACGGTTATTGAAGGTGTTTGGGCACCTAAACTACAACCTCTAGTGGACGGCACGGGGCCCATATGCTGCTTTTGCACAGGGGTCCTCCGCTCTAACTTTCTCGTGGCTGCAATACAGCTAAATGTTAGCGTCTGTACGATGGGTGTAGTGCTATAGACCCCTCTGGCAACTAACAATGGAGCGTCTTGAAGTCCAAGATTATTTTGCTGTCTGGAGATCCCCGTATACGTTATAATATTGACTGATCCCATTGAAGCCAAAAGGCTTGGAGGTCATTGACCAAACGAATATGGCCGAGTTTCGTTGGAAGCCTCATACCATGCTACTCCAACTTTATCAGAACTTAAGTTCCTTTCGGGTGAGTAAACTTTTGATTGTGAGAAATTGAAGAGAACGTTAACCAGCTGGTGTTGGGTTGTAAGAGACCTTTTGGTATAAGATGAAAAGCAGCTGGGAAAAAGAGAGAAGAAAAAAAAAAAAAAAGTATGGTAAAAGGCCTGAATTGGTGCCCACATAGAAAGTAAGCCGTCCTGGTTGTGAACAGATGCCTGTACTACTGACCCAGCTGTTCCTGCTACAAATGTATGGAAAATTTTCTCAGTTTGACACCTTGATAACAAATTGATGCAGCTGTCAAGTGGCGTTACGACGATGATGATGATGCAGCATGGTATAAATCAGCTGCCACCAGACAATATAAAACCGCTGTCAAATTGTGCCAAGTTTTTTTTTTTTTGTTTTTTTTCTCCCACCAGATACTTTGATTGTCAAACACGAGAAAATAGTTTTTACCATTTGTCATAATATTCTAAACACCACTTCTAAATGTCCTAAGAAAGACATGGCTTACATCCTGCGATCACAGAGTAATGGGGATAAAGTTGTTAGAACTTAAAGGGGACAAGTCGGAGGAAAATGTAAAAAATTAAAACGTTTTACTTCTGACTAAATTCTATATGATGAATATAAAAACGACAAAAACATCATAAAATTTTTATGCATCTTTTTTTGCTTTTGATCCCTTTTTTTCATATTTAATTTAGAAATCTATAAGGAAGTCTTTTTGGTGTGTCCCAGGCCGGTCAGCCATGTCTTCTCTGACCTGTGGCTCACTGGCTGCAGCAGGAGCCTCCCCCCTCATCCATAGAGGAGACTGTAGCTCTTTCCCTTGGCTGATTTTTCAGTATGATCCTTGTGAATTTCCTGCAGACTGACAGTGTGGGCAAGATTATTTCTGGTTTCCTTCTATCGTTCAGCGTTCCGTGAACAGATTCTTCTGACATGTCCCCTTTCGGCAGGTGCACTGTTGTCATGGAGACTTTGTAGGAAACCATATTGCTAAATATTATCTACTTTTTACCAGGCTGTGGATGTGTAATGTTTTTAGTGTACATTTTTGTCTTCTGGTTAGTCTTTATCTCCTCAGATGAGCCCTCTTTAAGAAGCAGATAGACCCAGCGCTGCTCCTTATACCCTTCCACGAAAAGCCGATCTTCTCTGTGGAGGTCTTAGTTATGAGACAACCCCTTTAAGGCGTACGCTATATGAGTAACTCCAGTGTTCCAAAAAAAAAAAATCGATCATACTTTCTAGGAATTTAAAGGGGAATTACGAGAACAGTGTATACCTTGGAGGGGATCAAAATTTGAAAAGATTACATACTTTACTTCCTTGCTGTACTGCACAAACTGTATCCATTCCCCTGCCAGCATTTATTAAACGATGCCACCCTGACCCGTCCTGGATCTATGGCTGGGGCAGCCACCAGTTGTTGGCTTTTTTTTTTTTTTTTGTGGCCTTTTTTGTTTGGCTTGACCAAGGTCATATCTGACCAATATGTTGCGTGAATATTTTTCTACGACTCCTTGGACTTCTCCACGGGGGAGGAGACGCCATCTGCGCCCACATTCTTTTGTAGATCCAGATTATCCACAGTTATGGCAAAGACTCTGAACACCTGTATTCTGGACAGTATGTTCCTCTTTTTGGCCTTTTTTGATGTCTTTTATTCTCTCCAGCTGTCTATACATCTGTGGTCAACAGGAGTTAAGACCATTGGCAAGGATCTGACTGTTCCACTTGAACACACAGAGTATTGCTGCCTAGCATGGACCTTTTACCAGTCGCTCCTCTTCTGTAATGTTAGTTCTTATTATTTTACTACTCATTTTTAATAAAAAATAAAATAAAATATTTAAATATTTTTCACTGCTTGTTTCTATGTTTATGCTATCCAGTTACTCTTGTTAAGAAGATGGGGAGCTTTTTTATGCTGTTAAACTGCATTTTTAAAAAAAAGAAAATTACATATATTATAGTTGATGGGACAGATACTTTCCCTTCTGCTTCTTTTCCAGATAAGATAAATCGTAGTCATAATGTGTCCCGGCAGGTCTTGATAATGCGGTTTCATCAAGGGTATAAATTGTAGAGGAATAAATCCACTGCAGCCATTGAGGCGACTCTGTCCTGACAGCTCTCGCGCTAAGGCTATATCCTAGTTTGTCTCAAGGCCATTTGCATTTCTAAATTCTCTGCATTGTACAGTATGTCAGACAATAGGCTGCAAGTCTCCAGCCTGACTAGGTGGGAGGCTTCAGTGTTTTTTTTTTGCGGTTATTAAAATATGACAAAGAGGCAAAATATGCTTTCCTTCCCATTTTGTGCATTTCATGAATTTGCAAAACAACCTTGAAACTTGCCAAAAATAAAGAGATGTGTATTCCTATTGCATAGCAACTACTATTTACCAAGAGGGGAGTGTAACAGGTACCGATCTGACAAGTAGGAAATATGTTAACTGCAGAAGACTTGCAAATAGTTTCCTTGTGTACTTTATTTTTTATTTTTTTGCTTTACGACCCTTTGAGGGATTCCTTGAAAAATCGCTAACTCTTTATTCCATGGTGTTTTTAGGGTAGGCCTGTATTTTATCCATGTGACTCTCTCCATCTAAATAGTTGGACTAAACTAGTTCATAAAATGACAAGTTTACTGTATTATAGAGAACCAAACTTTTTCAAACTCCAAATATAGAGAGTCAAACTTTTTTATTTTCTATCCAGATGTATTGGTAGAAGCAGATCCTAGCATATATATGCGTGCCATTCCCATTCAATAAAACCCTAACAGACCATGTACTTACCACCTACCCCTCGCTCCGCTGCTGCTCCCGCTGTCAGATCCTCCGGCCCATTTCCCATACTGGCAGCTTCCTTTGCCAATGCACTCATTCAGCTCTGTGATTGGATGAGTAGGAAGCAGGAATTTATCAGAAGCTGACAGAATAGGATCACAGCTGGGAGCAGAAGATCTGACAGCTGAGCAAAGAAGGTAAGTATGGGCTCTGTTTTCTTAAAGGGTTACTCCATAGAAAAAAAACCCAATGGAGATTTATCAAGCATGGTGTAAAGTGAAACTGGCTCAGTTGCCCCTAGCAACCAATCAGATTCCACATTTCATTTTCTAAAGAGCCTGTGAGGAATGAAAGGAGGAATCTGATTGGTTGCTAGGGGCAACTGAGCCAGTTTCACTTTACACCATGTTTGATTAAATCTCCTACAATGTTTTCAAATCAGCTGGTGTTAAAAAGGTACTGTATATAGATTTGTAAATTCTATTGAAAAATCAGTTTTTTTATATTTATGAGCTGCTGTATGTCCTGCAGTATGTGGCGTAGTCTAAAACTGGGCTCTCTGCTGCCACCTCTGTCCGTGACAGGAACTGCCCAGAGCAGGATGGGTTTTCTAAAGGGGTTAGGAACTGTCCAGAGTAGTTACAAATCCCCACAGAAAACCTCTACTACTCTGAACAGTTCCTGTCACTGACAGAGGTGGCACCAGAGAGCAACCTTTTAGACTAGAAAGACTACACCACTTCCTGCAGGACATACAGCAGCTGAGAGACTGGAAAACATAAGATTTTTAAATAGCATTAAAAAAAATCTGTATAACTTTGACTTTAATTTCAGGAGTACCCCTTTAAAAGAGAGTCAATACACAAAGTTTTATATTACCCCCCCCCCCCCCCCCCCCCCCAGAAAACACCTTTTTAACCCTACAAAGTAAAATGGCCCAAAGCACCTACTGGGTGATTTAGATTTTTTTTATTCTACAGAACTTTATTTGTACATGTTTCTACTTATTTATGTATAATGTAGCATTGTAGATTGTACCTTGATCTGGTAATATATTCACAACTATTGCAGAAAGTGTTTGTTTTTTTTTTCTTCTAATTTATTTTACCCTTTGGAATCTACCAAGATTTATGTTTTCTGCGCTTTCTTCTCATTTGGAGATAAGCTTATCTGATCAGCGCTCTCACGTAACATTCCCAAGGTGCCTTTAGTGTGTAACATCACCTAGAGACAAGACATTTAGTGCTCACTCCCAGAATCCCGCATTCCTTGGCAGTTTCTCCCCGTCGGCCGCGCTCGAAGCCTTCCAGATATATAATGCCGCTTCCAGTGCTTCATACTTAGGAAATTGGTGCTGGATGTGACACGCAGAACACAGTCGCAGATTACCGCTTAATTGCCCATTGAGCGGACTCTTTAAGTGGTAATAATGTGCTGCGTACACTTGTCAATCTCCCCATTGTCTCATTGTCACCACTCGTGAGCCCTTGAGACGGTTACTTTCCTTTTCCACATAATCTTCTATTGTCTTTGTGCTACAGGTCACGAGCGGAGGATGGGTAACCATGTCCGCCGGACAGCTCGGGTGATAGCGCCAGCACCCTCTTACTCCTCTAGATGAAACATTAAAGACTCTTGGAGAATTTTTTTTTTTTTACTTTTTTGAACTTTGCCCATCGAGACGGATATTATATATAATATATATATATAATTATATGTATATATATATATATATATATATATATATATATATATATATATATATATATATATATATATATATTATGTATATATGTATGTAGAAAGGGGGTCAACGTTTGGGTGGTTGAGGTCTACAAGATGTGATTTATTTTTTTTCCTCCTTCTGTGTTGCTAAACGTTTTCACGTACGAAAAAAGTCATACTTTCCCTTTCAAATCTGATTATCCTCCGACCTCTCAAGTCTATTGATTGATATGCGGCTGTGAACCATTAAGGCAGGGGAAGAAGAGATCATTGTAATGCATTGGCCAGTATCTGCGTAACCTCCCCATGTGAATTGGCTTTGATAATTGCATGGCTACATTTAATATCTACAGTAAGTGCCCAGAGAAGCTGGGGAAGGATTCGTCTATGGGCATGGCGGATGATTTGTGATACCTTTATTGTATTATTACAAGCCATTACAGATGGGTTATGTCTCTCCAGTGGCCATTTTCCCCATACCTGTATATAGACTTTGACTCTGTGGACCAAAAAAATGTCATGTTGAATGTGGTGTGATAAGGATAATACAGGCATAGAAGGATGGCGATGATGCTGTTGTGTAACCCCATTTACACGGGAAGACGGACCGCTGATCATTTATGATTTAAATGGCCACACAAAAGATGTGATCACTTCCTGTTCGTTGGTAGATCGCTGGCCCTTTTACATAGGCATAGTCTGGTTGCTAAGCATGCTTATAGTCTGTCCCTAGCAACCAGTCTGTCTCAGATTTTGGCACTAGGCCAGTCATGGAATACCCTGGCTAATTCTGTTACATGTCAAAGCAAATCTGTCATCACGTTCATGCTGCCCAAACCAATGATCGTAAAAGGGAGCGGGGCAACTTCTCCTCTTCCCATTAGCCTTAATAGGGATTTCCAGAATTCAGCAATTTTTATTGTGTTGCTGCTGGTATATAGAAAACAAAGAGCCTATACTTTCCTCACTATGCTTCTGCTGCAGTGTAGCCGGTGTCCCCCATTGACTGCAGCTCTTCCACTTAGTAGATGAACTTGTCTCGGGAATGACTGCCTGCTCAGCCAATCCCTGGCTGTGGTGCAGTCCCACCTGTCAGTGATTGGTTGAGCAGGCTGTCGCTCCTGAGAGGAGTTTGTCTTTGAGGTGGAAGCGCTGCAGTCAGTGGGGAACAGTGGCGACATCGTAACAGGACAGGTGGAAATGCTGCAGTCAGTGGGGGACACTGGCGACATCGTAACATGACTCCGGACATCCCCTTTAACTAATAGATCACTCCCTGTATGGTTATAGTTGGGTATTGATGGAACAAGGTTGGTGGAACAAGTAGAAGCCATCAGGGAGTGCCCTGATGATGGTTCAGGCAGCATGAAAGTGATGACTGGTTCCCTTTAGGTGGCCACCATATCAAGCTCCTAAATCATAGTGCAGTTTTCTTCTGTATTGAATAAAGGCAAAATTGTTCACATTGCTTATCGAGAACGCCCACTCTTTGTATTATATCTGACTAATCCCTAGTATGTCAGGCATTTTGGTAGCAGCCATTGTATGGTAGGTGAGGCGTTATCTACCCTAAAGGCAAACAGGTTCTCGGAACTGGAGGCGTGTGTGGTAAAAAACTTAATTTTCTGTAGAATATAGTTATCAAGCTGAGTGACAATCACAATTTTGCTTGAAAATTTTTCCACTCTAAGCCAAGATAGTATTGGAGAAGCCGTGCTTTAGTGGTCTCCTCAGTCCCCCCACATATGCGTAAATATCTGACTTTGCTAAATGTTCATGTGTAGAGATGAGAACAACCTGGGCCTGCTAGAGTCCCATCATTCGGCATTTGATTACTGGTGGCTTAAGAAGTTGGATGCAGCCCTAGGAAATCCTGGAAAACATGGACACAGGCTATGGCCTACGGTTGTATCCATTTTCTCCAGGACTTCCTAGGGCTGCATCCAACTTCAGCCACGCTATTCAAATGGATGTAGGGGTAAGTTGCTGCCGGACACCACCTGAGAACGAAATTGTTGTACTGTTTCCTGAAAATAAGACCTTCTTCCCCCCCCCCGAAAGTAAGGCTGATCTGCCGCCATCCCTCTGCCCATTGCGACTCGCCTAATATCTTTGTGGACCTTTTACAGCCGCTGTTGCAGGAATAACGGTCCATGGCCCCCACATGGCATGCTGGAGGTCACCGGACATATGGTCCTGCTCCTGCCGAGTATGGCGAGGAGAGAAATAAGACATAGAGATGAGCGAACCGGGTTTGGGTTCAAGTCGATCCGAACCCGAACGTTCAGTATTTGATTAGCGGGGGCTGCTGAACTTGGATAAAGCTCTAAGGTTGTCTGGAAAACATGGATACAGCCAATGACTATATCCATGTTTTCCACATAGCCTTAGGGCTTTATCCAAGTTCAGCAGCCACCGCTAATCAAATGCCGAATCGACTCGAGCATGCTCCAGGTTCGCTCATCTCTAGACGTAGTACCTCTTTGGGAGCAAAAATTAATATAAGGCACGGTCTTATCTTTGGGGAAACGCAGTATGGTTGATATCTACTACACCGAATCAGGAGGACGCCTTGGGCAGTCCGTCAATCCCACCAAGGTTGGCAGCTTCAGACTAACGTTTAAGGGGACCTATGGCTAGAATATCACATACGACCCCTAATCAGGTGTGTCGGTGTTTGAGACAAGAAGTAACATGTTTATTTTACAAGCCCCTGTAACAGAAAAGGATGACGCAAGGGCTTTTCATTAGTGGCCGTTTGTTATTTTAAGTGGCCGTGCTCTTAAATCTGTGTATTAGCACAGTCCATAAATATCGCCCTGAACCTAGCTAAATCCGGCTGTAAATGTTTATACCCTTGATTATTTTGATAGATGTCGGGGCCACGTTACATTAGTAAGGAAGCGTAACACGTTCACAGATTAATGTGAAGTCCCGACGATAAATCTTGTTTGCCCAATGTAATTCTACCAACGACCGAACCTCTCTCCTCGCTGAATGGCAGGAAGATCAATGGGGCCGTTACGGCAGAGAATTAATTAGTCATTTACATTTTTTTTTTTTTCCCATCCCTTGTTGCCCTGAATTGAATTTTCGCTCTGTGTAATTTTGACTTTACACAGTTTATTGGAAAGAGAATTTAGTCTGACTTCCTAATCTGTCAATCGCTAATAGGCTGAGCTCTCCCGATCCCCTTTAGTAATTGATTGTCATTTTTTATTTATTTTTTTTTTTTCCTGTTTCTTAATCAGGTTTTGTGTCTTTTCCAATAATGAGGAAAATAATCGGACTACATCTCTTTTTTTTTTTTTTAACGCTGTATGAAGACTTCTTCCAGGCGGATGTATTGTACTTGTGTTTAATGGCTGCCATATATTTTCGGCTGAACAATTCTCCCACGTTCTCCCCATACACATGAATGCTTGGTATGGCAGAACATTAATGTGTTCTCAGTGGGAAGGGGAGGGCTAAGCTGCAGTCAGACAACTCCGGTGCCAACTTATCCCACAGAGAACAAAAGGGCCAGGCTGCAGAAATCTATAACGTGCACACCCAACCATCTGTCGGTGGAGAGTCAGAATGCCCCCCCATATGTATCTCATATTATTGGCAGTGTAAGGGCCTTAACATGTTGAAATGTTGGGGAACACTCAGATATCCCACAGGTCTACTAAATAGTTGTATAGCACCATAGATCCCTATACCGTAGTTGACGTACCGTACCCGCAGCTCTATTCAAAACGAAGCTGCAGACCAATACGTAGGTCGGACCCCCCATGATCTCTTACTTGTCCCCTATCCTGTGGATAGGGGACCCGTTATTTTATCTTGGAATACAACTTAAACCACTAAACCATGTTCATGCATCTCCTTATCTAGATTTGTTGATTGATTACAATCATTGACCAACTATAGTCCATATCCATGTTTTCCAGGACTCCCTAGTTATTCAAATGCAGAGTGATCAGACTTTAGCATGCTCGAGTGGTGCTCATCTCTAACAGGGAGACAAAAAAAACGTAGCAATTTAGTATATTCTAGTGGCTTGCCTCGCTCAGCTTTAGAGATTTTACTGTTCAATTTATGGTCACTGGCTGGCAGGGATCTCCTTCCCCTAATTTCCCTGTAGACAGTCACCCGACACGTTTAGCAAAACGGGGTTTCAACGGGAAGAGTGTGCTTGGCCTTCCTAAGATGAAACTCCCCCTTATTTATCACTTACCATATCTGGACAGTCTATAAATGGTAACTGGCCATATATGGACCGTTACGTCATCACTGCTTCCCCAGGTCTCCCTCTTGGGAGCCGGCAATATATGCCATACAGTTCAGCCTTCCAAGGCGTTCCTCCTATTGTTGGGTCAACCATGATGTGAAAAAGTTTTTTTTTTTTGTTTTTTTTAACATATATCATCATAATTGTTCCATATAAAATCAATAAACATTCATAACTCTAGGAATTAAAGTTTTTTTTAAACTCTGGAGACAAAGCTTAGGATTAGGCGTCTGTCACTCTTCGTTGGATCACCCATGTGATTAGATTTAATTACTGTTATAATAAGCTTGTGTAGGTGAACACGTCTCAGTGGGCCGGCATGGCTGCTTACTGATTCATAGACAACGGAGAGGCTTCAGTTTTCGGGGACCTCAGTCTTTTTAGTCTTTTATTTCACGAAATTCAATTAGCTAAATATTTAATGTATATGACCCTGCGTAGGACGGGAGGATTTGATATCCCTTTAAGGGGAAACAAAATATCAAAGAGTTTGATGTTTTCTCGCAGGTAGCAGACGGCACATTCACTGGATCAAATGCTTTTTATCTGTTGTCAGAATCGTTTTCTCCAGTACATATCCTTGGGATGAGGTCCCTGTGGTACTTGCTCAGTGATCCGTGCATCAGATTTTTTTTTTTCCCCATTTCCGTCTGCATTAATAAGACCCCCGAGGTGACGGTGACTGTCTTGGGAACATCTAAGACGTGTTGACACCTGTATGCCCTTAAGATGCCTCATGGGTGTCAGTCTCTTGCCAATACTCTCATTACCCAAATGTTGCCGACTGTTTTAAGGAAGTCGGAAAGGACAAACCGTTGAAAGCACTTTTTTTTTTTTTTTTTTTTTAGTTCTGTTTTTCCACGTAAATAAAAATATTACATTGGAAGTAAACTACTTTATAGCATTAAGGAAAACTGAACTGCTCCAACAAAAATGGCTGCTTGTTGTTTTTTTCAACATTTCATATTCTACCAAGCGGTCCTCTCTAACCCTTGGCAGTAGGGATGGTCTGAACAGAGTTCGGTTCGGGTTCATACGAACCCGAACTCTCTGTAATGATTCCCGCTGTCTGCCCGCTCCGTGCAGCGGGCGGATCCAGCGGGAGGACCGCCTGGAAAACTGGGATATAGCCATAGGTCCTCCCGCTGTATCCATCCGCTCCACGGAGCCGGCAGAGAGGGGGAATCTGATGCCAAGCATTCGGGTTCATACGACCATCCCTACTTGGCAGTATATTGCCATTGTCTTGCAAAGAGTCATCTGTTTAGATTCCGTTGAACATTCGTCAAAATATTGCATGGATGGGCCGAGTCGAACAGAGATGAAGCTGCTCCTTGATAGTCTGTCTCGTAGAGTGTAGTCCTGAGCGGAGGATCCCTATGTCCTAGAGCAGTTTCTGCGACCTGCAGCTCTATCGCAGAACTACAACTCCCGAGGCTTGATGAGTTGTAGTTTTGCAACACCTAAAAAGATTGGGCATGGGTTGTCTTTAGGAGTCAACACCATACCAGAATTGCTCCACCACCTATAATGGGTTAAGGGGTTATGCAGGATTAGAAAGAGCACAGCTACCTTCTTGCAAAAACTGCACCATCCATGTTCTCAGGTTGTGTGTGGTATTGCAATCCAGCTCCATTCACTTTAATGAAACTGGGCTGCAAAACCGCACCCAAACTGAGGATTGGGTTACCTACACAGCCTCTTAATATTGTTATTAATTGTGTTGGCTCAATACCCTGTACTCCCTACTATTGGCTGTGATGGTTTTTCCAGCTGTACACAGTATTCTCAATATACTATTCACACGTTCTTGCTGTAATTGTGTCGCTTGTCTGACACTTCTCCAGCTTATTATATAGCGGCATCTGTCGTGGTGAATGAGTCACATAGACAGAAGGAAAGGGTCTATCGTCACAGGCTACTGCCTTATGTCTAATCCTGCATCAGGTCATATACCTAACAATAGTCTGACATGTTTTATTGCCGTGACTGAAGGAATGCTCGCTGATCAGATTTGGCGATCAATGGATCGCTTACTGCCATCTTTGTCAAAGTAAAGCTCTAGTTTGCAGCCACTCTAATAATTGTACATATTCAGAACTAGTGGTCCCCTGATATAATATTGCTGCCGTTCTCTTGTACATGTTGGTGGCGATCTGATGATCACCCTGTTGGTACTGGATCAGTCAATGCAAACCATGGTAGCACAGTATTAGATGATAATTCTTATGTAATTACTTTGTCATGTCATAAATACCTAAAATCTTGGAAGAGTATAAATAATTGAATAATAATAATCATAGAAGCATTCCATCTATATTTTGTTTGAAATTTGTTAATTTATACAAATTTATCCTAGTTGGAGATGAGCATTGGAATACTGATGGCTGATGCAGCCCTATAGAGTCCTGGTAAACATGGATACAGCCTATGGCCTTTTCCAGGATTCCCCTACGGCTGCTTCCAATTTCTAATACCACCGGTATTCAAATTCCGAACGATTGGACTAGAGTTGCCCTCATCTCTAAGTGTGTATAGGTCCCTCTGTCCATGTAGTCACATTTTCTGAAGGAATAATCGAGGGACCTATCCAGATGTGTATTGAATGCCATAACTTGCAAACCAGGAATGGGGAACCTTCGGCCCTCCAGTTGTTGCAAAACCTTAATTCCCATTGGCTGTCCAGGCTCGATGGATATCGTAGTTTTGAAACGGCCAGAAGACCGAAGGTTCCCTATTAGGGATGGTCCGAACCTGCCGAGGTTCGGGTTCGTATGAACCCGAACGCTTGGCAGCAGATTCCCGCTGTCCGCCCGCTCCGTGGAATCAGCGGGAATCATTACCAAGGGTTCGGGTTCGGACCATCCCTACTTCCTATCCCTACTGCAAACTGTGTCCTATTTGCAGGAGGGGTGCTATGTACAGCAGCGTTGCTTCTTCCAGCAGATGGGCCCCATTTATGTAATATTGATGGCTTATCCTCCGGATAGGTCATCAATTTTTAAAGGCTGTATAATCCCTTTTAAGTATCCAATCAGAATATCGACTTGTATTGACCATGTTCTCTGAATACATTTGACAGATCAGTGTTTTTTTAACCAGTTTGTGACCATTTTTCTTTACGCTTATTGAATTTCACATTTGTAGCTGACTCTCTTTAATTAGATATAAATCACCGTAATATACATTATCCTTCCTACCTATAGGGAAGGGGGATGACAGACTTTTTATATTACAGCTTTTTATTTAGTCCTATTTTATTTCTGTTTATACACTTTTTTTTTTTTTTTTTAAAGCTCTTTACATGTACTTTAAGCTTTATGGCAAATGCTTTGTCCTTGGGTGTCAGTTCATATAAAATCAGTTGGCACTTCATGTGGATAAAATCAGGAATGCTTTTGAGATGCATTGAAATGAACTGGCCCTTCATTCTTCTAGTATTATAAGATTTAGCATGGAGACCTGAGAGAGTATTGTTCCTATAGCGGACAAATGGTATTGTCACATGTTATTTATAACCTAGGTTTTATATGCCGTGAAGTCTCCACAGGGGAGTATGGGGGAGCTATTGTTTTCATATAAAAAAAATAAAGCTTTGGAGCCCACTATTCATTGTAAAGTCTTAAAGTTTTGACCAAGACATGGTGGCGTATTCAAGAAGGAAATATGGTGCCTGGGTTTCTAAGATGCAATGAGTGTCTACGTATCTATACAGCTTGTATAGCTATATGTATGCAGAGCGTTACACTTTTAGGCTGTGGCTACACTGCAACTTTTTGTAGCACTGCTATATTGATTTTAACGATCAATCTGTAGCCGTAGCAATACATTGAGCTGTATGCAATCATATTGGCAGCAGCTGTCACTCGACAATCAAAGTCAATCAAGTAGAGCAGTGTACCACTCTTTAACAAGACCTCTCCAATAAATGACTTGGATCAGTGACCTTTTACCTGATTTTAACATTAAGTTTGGTAAAATTTTCCGCTAAAATTTTTAAATTTTTATGCAGAGTTGTTTCAGAGTTTTAGATCTTGCACCTGCTAAATATCCCCAGGCTAACAGGTATTAAGCACTTGTTGTGTTTCTACATTATTTCTTCACCTTGTTGACACTTGAGATCTTGGGCTTTCCCAAGTTTTTTTTCCCCCATTACTCACAAACTATTGTTTTGCTCAGTTTCCTGTATGGTTTACCTGCGGCAAGTACACTACGGCGATGCTTATAAATCTAGTCCAGTACCACACTGAGTGTCTGCAAATCTCTTGTCCGTGCAGCCGGCTTGGTAAACTAGTTTACTTAACCGGTCGAGCCGTGTAATACATCCCTAAGAGATGGCCCATACACCTTCAGTAGCTATTGGCTGAACAACTCGAAAATTAGTTTGGTTGACTGCAGTCTCTTCCATTTACCCCATCGGAAACCAAGTTCTTATCTTCTGAATAAAAAGTCAGGGTAAACTTCAAGATATCTCTGAACTAAGTTTATCTTTTGGGAAAACAAAAGCGTTAGACAGTTGAAATTCACTGTGCCTGGTCACCCCCTTTCCCTAAGATCATCTGTCCGTGTTGGTGGGTCCTCCTAAAACTGGTAGGATTGGGTGACTTTTTACATAATACTGGGGAAAATACTGTGGTCCAGGTCATGGTAGAAAAATTTAAGAGACTGATCTAGCTTGTTCCACGAAAACTTTTTTTTTTTTTTTTTTTTGGGGGGGGAGGGGGAGGGGGTTCGGACATTTGTATAAGGTGTTTGGGCCTCTCCCTACTGACTGTTAATGGTGGAGTGAGAGGTCGGGTGATGAAAAATCTCTCCCCGAATCCTTTGTTCTGGGAGAGAAGCCCTTATCCCTATCTCTAGACTTTACAGGAACGCTCGGCTGTTCCAGACGTTCCTCCGTATAGGAAAGACAAGGGCTGGACGGGAGAGATAAATGACGGCTGGACGATCATTTGGCCATCAGTTTTTGAAGATGTATGGGCCACCTTTAGGTGTATAGTGGCTTCCTGAATCCTACTTGACTGGTGGATTGGTGTTGGATTTACCCCGCTCAATCCTTTAGTTCTTGGAGGGATAACTTGGTGCCAGAGCTGTCTGGCTGTGGATTAAAGGGATTATCCAGCGCTACAAAAACATGTCCACTTTCTTCCAGAGACAGCACCGCTCTTGTCTCCAGGTCAGGTGTGGTTTGCAATAAAGCTCCATTCGCTTCAATGGAACTAAGTTGCAAAACCTGCACCCAATCTGGAGACAAGAGTGGGGCTGTCTTTGGAACAAAGTGGCCATGTTTTTGTAGCGCTGGATATCTTTTTAAGGCCCTTTTTACATGGGGCGAATGAGCATTTGTAGGAACTGGCCTCTATAAGTACTAGGATCTGCTAATGAATGAGAAAACAATGGTTTTAAATAGACAGTATAATCAAACAATAGCAATGTAGTAGTGTTGTGCTACAATAGGTTTCGGCCAATGACTATCTTTGTGTGGCTACCTTTTTTTTTAAAATATCACCGCGACCTTGAGGCTGTGTTCACACTACGAATATTTCAGTCAGTATATGTATATTTCAGTCAGTATTGTGGTCCTCATATTGCAACCAAAACCAGGAGTGGATTAAAAACACAGAAAGGATCTGTTCACACAATGTTGAAATTGAGTGGATGGCCGCCATTTAATGGCAAATATTTGCTGTGATTTTAGAACAACGGCTGTTATATTGTAATAATGGGAAGTTATTTACTGTTATATGGCGGCCATCCACTCAATTTCAATATTGTGTGAACAGATCTTTTCTGTGTTTTTAATCCACTCCTGGTTTTGGTTGCAATACTGACTGAAATATACTGACTGAAATATACGTAGTGTGAACGCAGCCTGAAAGTAAAAAAAAAAACTCCCTTTTTTTTGTTTTCCCTCCCCTAATTTTGCCGACACCAGCGTATCCCAAGGACGGTCGGTTAAGCCATTTTCTAAACGGCCAGCGCCATCCTCTTCCATCCTTCTCATTAATATCATTTGACTTTAATAAAGTGCTGTGTACACTGCCTGCACCGCTCTGCAGATAAATATATTCATCCATTATACCATCCCGCGTGATTGTTCAATAGGCTGCGGGATAAGTACCGGCCTCTTATCTCCAGAAATGAGTTTCCACTTAAGCGCATGGGTCGGGGCTGAGTGCTGAACACTACTCACAAAGTAATCTGTGAAGCACTCTCACACCGATAAGAGGATGAGCCCAGGCCGGGATGTGTAGTCACTTGGCACCAAAATACACTCCAAATAAAAAAGGAAGGATGTGGCGAGGAGGGTGCGAGGAGTGCCTGGCAGGTGCGATGTTACTTTAAGATAAGGGATTGCAGGATGTGAGGGGGATCAGAGGCAACTTATCCAGAGAAGCACTTGAGACGCCACTTTGTGCTGATGACGAACATGGAAGTTTTTCAACTCCTTGTAACAAGTGATACTACTAAAAATTTATTTGGGTGTTTTTTTTTTTTTGTTTTTTTTTTTAAAGCCAGTTTGGTCAAGACTTAACTTTTAATCTAAGAGCAATGAACCTGCACGTTTTTATGTTGTGCAGCAGTACTTTTTGGCATACTGTTATGTTTTGGATAGAGGAGACAATTGATAAAGCTCGCAGCTCAGCCTCCCCCTTCTCCTGTGGATTGACCTCTGTGGCATGCACAGTAATGTTTCTCCCATTCATGTTGATGAAACGGGTTCTGTCTATTGTACGTGGGAATTGCTGTAAAGTGTGTCTTTAAATGTTGTTAAAAGCCAGAGCATATAAATTACCTGACCCCCCCCCTGGAACCCCCGAAGCAAGCCGGATCACAAAGCAGGTAATGTATATGCTCCGGCCGGCGGGAGTTAACAGGGCGGTCTCCTAACATATACATCATGCTGCGAGTATGTCTTCCTATACACATTACAGGCCAGGCATCCGCAGCGGATTTTGCTGCAAATTCGCAGCAAGAATCCCGCTGCGGATCCGCCCTGTGCGTTTGCAGCCTGAAAGGGGTTATCCAAAATTAGAAAAAGCACAGCTACTTTCTTGCAAAAACCGCACCGCTCCTGTCCTCAGGTTGTGTGTGGTATTACAATCCTGCTTTGTTCACTTTAATGGAACGGAGCTTCAAAACCCCCACACCAAAACTAAGGACGAGGGTGGTGCTGTTTCTAGAAGAAAGTGGCCATGTTTTTCTAAGCCTGGAAAATCCCTTTAAGTCTGCGCCCGTTATTTGTCTAAGTGGCGGGTTGACTTCTTACTGTAGATGCAGGCGTACTTCCTTCTAGATTTGTTTGCTCAGCATACTTGTAGGCTTTGTATGCCAGGGACGGGGTGGTTTACACAGAGACGTGTATGTACAGTATGTCTTTTCATATGTCCCAGACAATTGAGATGTTTGTTGTTTTCACGCTGCTGAGTGCCTGAACTTTTTACCCTTTTTTCTTTTTTGTGTGTTTATTCATTTATGAGCTTTGACAACTCCTCCGTCTTTTCCTTCATTTTCTGTGCTGATATTAACCCTCCCGTTGCCTTTTGTGGTTTTGCATATGGGTCACAGTTCATAGGTTAGTCATGTGGTTGGGGGCTGAATACTTCTAGGTAATTGAGAGCATGACTAATATGGACTTGACCATTGGAGTTAAGCAGCTGCGATTGTCTAAGAATTATATGCTCAGCACCCTGGAGATAGATGCTAGGTGCCGAGTTTATTATATGGGGCTCAGATCATAGTGGAGGATGCCGAATGTAAAGAGACATCAAGGTGACTAGAAGAAACCACATAATGGACCCCCCCTTCCTAATCGTGATTGCAACCATTACAGTTGCCTCCCAATGATTGTTTGATATTCATGGAGGAGTCTGGCCTGGGGTCTGAAATTTAAGGCCCTATTACACAAAGCGATTATCAGCAATTACGGCCAATAATCACTGTGTAATAAAAGGCAACAATTGGCCAACATGCACAATGTCGACTGATTGTTGTCTTTCAACATGTTAAAAGACCAACGATCCAAATAGCAACGTTTTGCTGCCATCGCACCATATAAAAGGAGCAGCAGACCGCCGCTAACTCCTCCTACGGGCTCCCTAGACGATTTAATAATCGCCCCTGGGCTGTACAACCAAACCAATGGACGGCACCACCGGTATCTATGCACTGGCACAGACAATGTCATTTAAAAAAATACATTTTTAAGAAAAATCTTCGCAAGTGGTACATTCGCTTGGAGTCTGGAGTTTGGTGTGGAGCCTTAAATGGTTCCTTAAATGTTTAGCCATGTCTTTTTAACCATACCACACACAATATAAGGGTGGTGGCCGCCAGATGCAGGAGGTTGCTGTCTGTGCCACGATTGTCCGGTGAGCTCTGCACTCAATGTTATGTATTTAATTCTTCGAGATTCCTGCGCATGTGGCATTTTATTTTCCGGAGGATGCAGCCCTACAGCTGCCTGGAAAGCATTGATACGGCCATAGGCTGTGTCCATGTTCTCCACTTTTCCTTAGGGCTACATCCAACTACTTCAGCCTCCATTAATCAATGACACACGCTTTGGTTCGAATAAAAAAAAAAAAAAAATCTCAACTCTGGATAGCGGTGTCATATGTTGGTACCCCAGAGGGCTCCATCATGGTGATATTTTTGTTTGACCCTCAAATGCCCAATGGCCCTCGACAGGAAAAAAGTTCCCCACCCCTTCTTTATAGGTGTGGTAAGACTTAGTTTGAATTTAAACGATAATCGTTCTGTGTAATTGCAGGCAACGATGGAAAAATCGTTCATATGTGATTGATCAATGATTTAGGTCTAAACTTAAAATTATTGCTAATCGTTTGCTGTAATTCCACATTCATTCGCTCAAGTTCCGCATTTGTTCACTACTCGTTCGGTGTAATTGCACATTGTTCGTTGTTTGGCTGAGATCAGAAGGAATAAACAATCGTACCTAACGACTATCGTTCTGTGTAATATGAACGAATTCAGGTTAACGATAAACAATCTCATTTCCTATCGTTAGTCGTTAAAAATCGCTCCGTGTAATAGGACCCTTAGTATAGGACTTCTGTAACTTTGTCGCTCATCCTATACGATGTGCTTTGCGGTTTATTTACAATATAATGATGGTTATCGGCCATAATTCAGGTGTTTTTACACTTCAGTTCTGGATGCCTCGGATACTGTTCTCACTTGGGAACCTTCTCTTTTCTTCTGGACTGTTTTGTAAATTCACTCTAGGCAAAAAAACGTAATCAAGAGGAAGAAATTCCCGAGTCCTACAATGGGAGATGACACCTTGATAGTACATAGCGCTCTGCCATTGCCGAGCCGGATAGTTGGCTGCTGAATAGTTGTTGTCTCGCTCCAGGCAGATGCTGGAAAGTACATTTCCAATATAAAGCTCCTTCCTATTGCCTTGTTTTCTTTAGTTCGGAGACCCTGCGCTTATCTCTCCTCCGTCCTCTGAACACGGCGCTGCCAGATTCCAGATTAACTAGGCGGCGGTGCGCTATAAACAGGCTCGGCTATGGGGATTTCTAGACTACTGGATGACAGATTAAAGGACTTCTATTGCATTATGAAGCTGATCTCGCTGCCCCCCTCCCTCCCCTCATTTGTGATCGTTTTTATTTTTGGATAATGACTTCAGACCTTTTACAGTATTTTGGCTGCCAAGTGTCTCGCTTGCTGATATTAGACGACTTCAAAGACCCTTCCCAGAAGAGCTCAAAATAAGACCCTGGGCTCATTCGGAGGGGTAGAGTCCTGTCCTAAATTTCAGGATTATTCCTCTTGGCTTGCTGTTTGGTGAACCATAAATATATTCCTTTCTCCCTCCAAAATTCACAGCCAGCGGGTTAAGTGATATAATGAATCACCCGTCTCAGCTCTCAGCCTCCAGGGCTTGTAAATGCAGATTAGGAACCTCTGTAGGGGAATCGCCGCTAAGACCGAGCAGGAGAGCGGGAAGAGAATAGGCCCGGTCTCCGCCATTCACAGCACACTGGCTACAGTTCTTTAGAATGCAGATGAGCTCGCTCTGAATAATGCAGTATGCTACAGATGTCAGTTTTCCTGATGGCCTCTTTCGAGATACTTCATTACACACCGCTCGCCGCAAAAAGAGGGGCTTTTTTTCTTTTTCTTCTAAATACGCCACTCGTAATCGACTAATTTCACCTTTAGCATATATCGTTTTAATTTCTGTAACTGGAGACAAATCTTTAGACCATATTGATCCTAATAATGGGATTTCTCTGTGCTGCATACGGTAGCCAAGCGACCTATTTATTATTTATTAATTATTATTATATTTTTTTTTTTTTATTGCTTTGAGAAATCTGAAAAGTTTAGATGTATAAAGAAGATATTCACACACTTATTTTACCTCGCCCCCCCCCACCCTAAATCTATAAGTAATTAAAAATTAATGGTTACTACTTTTATGGCCACATGTCTGGTCAATAATTTATATCCTGTAGCTGATATGGCACCTCTTAGGCAATGTGCACACTCAGTTTCTTTTCCCAGAAAAAAAAAAAGATTTTCATTGAAAGAAAAAGGGGGGGGGGGGAAGCTTCAACAGCCATTTTTTTCCCTTCAACTATTTGGTAGAAATATATTTTTTGCAAATGTGTTAACAAAAAAAATTCACGGCCGTAAGTGGGTAAAAAAAAGAACCTTGCACTTGATTTTATAGACTTCTTAAAATGTTGCTGAATGTGAAATACCGGCTGATCCGCTCTTTAGTAATCAAAAAACGGTAGGTTTTCGGAGGCGTAAAAAAAACATTATCATTGTACGTAGCATGGCTGGATGTTTTCGCATCCTCTATGGGGAGGAGTAAGCCGCTGCCAGATCTGGTGCTGGCTTAAGGCCCTAATACACGGGCCAGTGATCTGGAGCAAGCAAGCGCCGACCTGTCAGGTCAGCTCTCGCTTGCTCTTCCCCGCTCACTGCTGGCGCTGTTAGACGCACAGACAGCGAGCAGGTAAGTGTGTGGGCGGGGCATGGGGAGTTGTGCGAGGGGCTCCCCGGACAATTTAAAATTTAAAAGACCATAGGAGATAGCAGCAGTCTGCTGGCGCTCTCCTTTTGCACAGAGCGACGGCAGCAGATTGTTGCTATCCTAGATGTTTGAAGGACAACGATTAGCCAACATCGTGCATGTTGGCAGATCGTTACCTTTTATTACGCAAAGATATACGGCCAAATACACCCGGTAATGGCTTTGTGTAATAGGGCCTTTTATACTTAAGAATTAAAGGGTTGGCCACTGAATTAAAGGGTTGGCCACTGAAAATCCATCATGCCCGACCCGTCTCTTCACCAACATCTGTCTGTGGAGAGTTGAGAGCTGCCTTATTCTGTTGGCTAAACCCACCACCGGCTTTAGTTTAATGCGTATGGACATCATTTAGTTTTATACTAGTTACAGTTTATAACCCGTAAATCTGTCTTGCTACCTTTCTATGAAGTTTTAGTATAAATAAAAAGTTACGTGCTAAGAACATAGACCCATTGGTTGTCCAAGGTTGCCCTTGGGGGAAGGCAGGGATGGGGAAACCTTTTCTTCCTTAAGTTGTTGCAAAACTACAATTCCCATCATGCCTGGACCGCTAAGGGTACTATTACGCGTAACGATAATCGGCTGAATTGGCCCTATCCAGACAATTATCGTTCCGTGTAATAAAGACAACAATCAGCTGGTTGTTGTCATCAGCTGATCGTTGATATAGGTTCTGACCTATAATTGTCGGGTGCCGACCATGCACCGCTACGTGTAATAGCGAAGCACGGCCGGCGCTGACGATCTGCAAAGAAGAATACATTACCTATCCAGGGATCCTCACAGGATTGGCTGAGCGGCCTGTCAGCTGAGACAAGCCGCTGTAAACTGGAGCACGCGGGACCCGGGGAGGAGCACAGAGGAAGAGGAGCCCTGCAGCCTGGATAGGTATGTATACAGTTTAAACAAGGGCTGCAAGGACATCGGTAACTATGTCCCTGCAGCCCTTGTTAAACGATTATCGGGCCTTGTAATAGGCCCAGTAAACGAGCGCCGATCTGCCGATTTTCCCCCCCCCCCCCCCCCCCCCCCCCATCGGCCCATGTAATACCACCCTAAAGCTTTGGCTGTCCAGGCATGAGGGTAATTGTAGTTTTGCCACAGCGGGGGGACCTAAGGTTTGCCATTCCAGGGGTAAGGCAACTGTGTTGATCCAATGGGAAGAAAAAGAAGGGTAGAGGGGTGAAAAAGTCAGCAGTACATTTTAAAGTGTAAAAAAACCAGTTTGCCATAATCTTTTTGACTGTTTGGGGTTTGCTTTCAGACAGTTTAGACTCTGGTATGTAATGGTTATCCGGTCAATGGGTTTGCATAATAGTCTTGCATCTTGGCTACGTAATATACTAGGGGCTATGAGGTCATAACTGAGATGCATTATTGCCATCACCTGTACGAATAGGAGCCACCTATGGCGCATCCACAAGATGTCTGAGGGATTTCAGTCTCCACTATTTGGAGACTGTCGCTGTTCTTATAACCTCCGAGGAGAGAGCCGCACACTTATGTTGCCACTTCTGTACCTATAATACAAATAACACAATACCCGTATCTATACAGGCTCGGTCTATTCCTATCTAATTATTGGCGGTTAGCAGGGTAACGTAACCTAATTTGTCTTACAGAGCCGTTGTATATACAATTAGTTACCTGAGCAGGAGAAGGTGTCACGTCGCTGGGGCTGTTGTGTTTGGAGCCGGTGTGATACGGGATTATTAATTCAGCAGGACCATCTGGCTCTATTCAGCACAGTCAGCACATGCAGTTTATTAATGTAGATTGCAAAAGATGAACAATAGCACTAAATCGAATCACTTTAATAGGGAGAACATAACTGTTAGTAAGGTTAGGACCCGCGGGGCGCCATTTCCATGTACCCCTGAGAGCCCTTTAATTCAATTTGTGCTCTGGCTATAACTGGTGTTCAGCTGCTAGATAGTACGCACGATAAGAGTAGGAACGATTCTTTTTGGTATGTAGGGGTCACATTTCATAGAGGGTGACATCGAAGGTCTGAGATGGTATTTTCTTTTATTATTAATTTAAGATGACATAGAATAGCTGTAGTCCACATGTGGGGTTCTTGCGTGAGGTCTAAAATTTTGTTGGGCCCTGATTTTATCAGTTGTTCGACTCTGTAATCCATAGAGGGGTCAAGTTTACCAGAGCAGGAGCGGCTCTTAAAGGAAACCTCAGGTGTCCTCCTTAAAGCCCCTGTGAAAACATGGCTGAACTTGGTATCGTTGGTGGGATTGACTGAACATCTAATGAGTATGGAGACCTCCCGATAGATGATGAGGAAGGGAAGGATTGTCATGTTGCATTTCCATTGGCCTTACCTTTTTGTTTTTAGAGAGGTTAGCCGCTGCCTGGTAGCTTCCACAGTCCCCCACCCCCCTTCCTGGACTTTATTAACTTTGTGGTATGGGAAGAATCTGGTGAGATAACGGTCAGCCAAACATTTGTACTTTTTTAAAATACCCTTACACTTCCAAAAACTGTTGGCCGAATAAACGTTTAACATATGTCCTCTATGGGATGGGGACCACAGCTTCTCGACGCCCAGCTTATCTCTCCAAGAACAAAAAGGTCATGTAGGGAAAATCCAAGTGCCCAAACCTTGTCTCCATATACACCTGAAGCCCCCAATACACTTTATACTGCAAGCTGTTTGGCTGACTTTAGTATTGAGAGTGTGGTTTCCATTGTTGGCAGTCACCTATGGGACCACTTATTCTGGGGAAGCAAAAATCTGCTGATAACAACCCAATCTATCTTTTGTTCCACCATTGGGAAATGTTAAAGGGCATTGAGGATGTTTCTATGGACATAGGATTGTTGGCATTTCTTGCAATGAAATCTCATGTTTACGGCTGACATTCTACGAAATCCAATTTGTTACTGGTGGTAGTATCCAGCGGTGTATACATACAACCCCCCTTCTGCTAAAATGAGTAAGACATATACTCCTTTACCCATTTCGAAAACTATTTGGGATTTTGAAGGCTGGTACGTCTAACACTGCAATTGCATGTTCATGTTTCCCAGGGGGCAATGCACCTAGGACTTCACTGCATTGAGCGCTTTCACTAGCAGCCGGCGGTATTGACGTTTGGCTGGTCTCCCTGAGATCAGTGATCTGTTTCTCTTGTGGCTCTACTAGGCATTGCTCCCACCTAGCCAGAATCCTGCTCCACACTGATGAGGGGCAACACCCCGAAACAGCTGTATGTGGATGGTTACCTGGCCTTGGTTTTTCCCTTGTCATTACATTGACTTATAGGGTCACTTGGTATGGTGGTTTTGGTGGTTTCCTAACAGGAGCTGCCCCTTAGCTGGGTCCTTCCTGGAGGGATATCTGGCTAGTCCTGTGTTTCGAGACTCTTTGATAAGGCTCCACGGGCTCTTTTGCATAGCATTGCAATATGAAAGATGCCCCCTCCCCACACCTTCCCCATCCCATCTGTACTTCTTGTTCTTCCACTCATGACTATAACTAATGTATGTGTAGGGAGGGGAAAGTGAAAGAACACTGGTAACACTTAAATTATGCAAGGAAAAGGTGCGCAGAGCTAAAATATAAATGGATTTAGTGGTGATGATTATGCTGCGATACATCTCTCCTCTCTTTTCTATTATACAAGGCCGAGTGTTATCCCGGAAAGTGGTCAGAATTAAAACAAGATGGGTTCATATCTTGGTCATGACCCACTTAGCTGGGAGGCGTGATACCGTCCTGGGAGCAATTAGTGGAGTGAACCACAGGCCAGCGTCAAGATGTGCCGGAGCAGCACTCTGTATTATACCGCAGATGAATCTCTCCTGTCATCGGCTCTACTTCGGCAAAGGCGTATATTTGTATTTAAGGTCTGTTATGGTGAAGTTACACTGCGGCAAGTTAGGCTACTTGGTAGTGGTGGGACGGTCACAGATGTCTCAGCAGGGTTTCTTGAGACGTCTAGATCAAGGAGGGCTTGATTGTATATCTTCTTCCAGAAGAAAAGAGTAGTAGTAGTAGTAGAAGACTTATCTGTGGAAAGTCTCCAGTTCAGACTTGGGGTCCTATTAGACGAAACGATTTTTAACGATAAATGATTGCAAACGAGATTGTTTATCGTTAACCTAAAATCGTTCACCATATTACACAGAACGATAGTTGTTAGTTACGATCGTTACTATGATGGTTACTGCAATCGTTTGTTCATTGTTCTGCTGGGATCAGATGAAGCAATGTGCAATTACACTAAACGATTAGTGAACAAATGCGGAACTTGAACGAATGTGGAATTACAGCGAATGATTAAAAATTATTTTAAGGCCCTATTACACGAAACTATTGTCGGCCGTATTTGGCCAATAATCGTCTTGTATAATAGAAGGCAACGATCAGCCGATGTAAACGATGTTGGCTGATCGTTGCAGTCATTTTGTCTTCCAACATGTTGAAAGACAAGTGACTAATATAGCAATCTGCTGCCCCCGGCCCCCCCCCCCTCCGGATCTCATCTGCTCGCTGCCGACGTGTGTAAGCATTGCTCAATATCGCCCCATGTAACAGAGCCTTTAGGTTCAGATCTAGATCAACGACACACAAACAACTTTTCAATCTTTGCCTTCAATTACACAGACCGATTATCGTTTAAATTCGTACGATATAACGCTTTTTCACACAATAATCGTCTCGTGTAATAGGGCCCTTAGCATGAGGCACATTTAGTCCTAGTCTCCAAATTTTAGAAGTTTTTGAGAGTATACCTTGCTATAAGATATGACACATAGGGTATTATATCGAAGGGAGATGGAAATTGGGTCCAGTCAGTATTTTGGCTACACTTTTTTTGAGATTGTGGAAATTTTGGCAGGACAAATGTGCCCAACTGAACGTGCCTATATCCCATGGTGTATTTATGGTGTGCATATAAGGCAAAATTATAGGTATACACAGACTTCTGTTGAACATGTCCTTCTATGCCATCCCGTTCGTTCTTCGTTACGTAAGCTTATGTTCACACACTGTTTTTTTTCCAAGGGGTATAGCCTTGGTTTGTAGATCCAGCAGAGTTTTTGGATGCAGGCTAGCCCTGTGTAATTATTTGCAAGCAACAAAAATGGTCGTGTGTAGGATTATTGAAGTTTTTGCTTCATTCCCCTGTGGTCTACATTACATGTGTGGTTATAAAGGTCTTTGTGCACCACAGAACCCGTTCCTGGGCACCTGACCGACACGAGTGGCATCCGGTGCTACTTTTGTAGTTTCATCTCTCTGAATCTTTGAACAATGTAATTGAATGTTCATGTAAATCCAGGTTGGTGCTTGTCTATTCTGAATGTGCTGCCAGGCTGTGTTTTATGCAAATCGTGAAGGACTTTATCTGGGAAAGCATCTTATCGTCATCCTCGGTTGTTTGTGTTCTTCCTGTCACAGCGGGGTTTGATGGGGACGGTCTGGCTTCTGCCAGTTTGTAATGCAAAGCTCTCCACAAAGCGTCTCCGTTTACTGAAATAAAAAAAATAAAGTCACCGTACACTTAATATACATTGAGCTTCATGCATGAGCAGTGGTGTGTTCTTAGGATCTGATGAGAGTGATGACTTTTCTGTGCATCTGGTTGCTGTCCTTGTTTGTGCTCGCAGTGTAAACTTCAGATTAAAGGGATTTTCCATTAAAAATGTTTTTTGTAGTATGTCTTGTCATAGGAAAAAAAAACTGTCATACTCTCCTCCACTGATTTCCACCACAATTGCTTCTCTCAAGTCTTCCAGTCCCCACCGCAGTCCCCTTCATTCTAATGACAGCGGCCGTCTACAGAAAATGTACAGTGGGGACTGGATGATTTATACGCCAGGGTAGATGGGGGAGGTGAGTATGCAGATTTTTTTTTTAATTATTTTCAGTGCCCAGGGAGGTAAACAGCGAAAATATATTTTGCCCCGGAAAGCTATTTCAACCTTTTTTTTTTTTTTTTTTTTTTTTTTTTTTTGTAGTAGGTTTTTGGAATAAAAAATCCGAACAGAATAAGCCCAGATTCTGTTCTGATCACTGAGCGACCGGAATATATTGTATATTGTGATAGAAGTAATTGAAAATGCTTTTGTATATGGGTTTTATGACAGTCGTACAGCACTAATCGAAATCATTGGTCACGTTCTGTACCTCCTTATGCCTTAGGTTTCATTTAGAATGTAATTTTGTGTAGGATTTACTAGAGCAAAAAAGTCACTTCTATGCAAGGCCTTAAAGCGACTCTGTACCTACAATTTGACCCCCCCCGTCCAAAAAAACCCCCAAACCGCTTGTACCTTCAGATAGCTGCTTCTAATCCAAGATCTGTCCTGCGGTCAGTTCGGCAGGTGATGCAGTTATTGTCCTAAAAAACAACTTTTAAACTGGCTGTCCCATGCCCTACGGGAGAGGCCTAGGTTGTGTATGCATTAGGCTGGCACAACCTCTCTGTCCACTAACTGGGAAGAAACGCTCTTTACATGTAGATTGGTTGGCTTAATCAGACCACCTTTGGCCAGAGGAAGCCTTGGAGCCCTCTATCTCAAGATTTGCCCCCCAGCGATCTCGCTTGATGATCGCCAGACCATAGAATGGAGCCTATGGGACCGGCGGGATTCTATGGTCCGCCCAAAGAAGTGACATGTCAATTCTTTGGGCGGAGGGTGGAATCCTCCCGACCATAGAATAGAGTCTATGGGACGGCCAGATGTTTAAGCGAGAGCACGCACTGAACCCACCGGAGTTTATCCGTGTGTGTGCAAGGGCCCTTAAGGGGTTCTCCCAAGTAAGATCGGTTCTAGTCTGGCTTACTAGTAGTGGAGCCCATTGTCACCCATCTGGATACCTCGGATGTTCAGCCTGTACCCTGTTGGCTCTCTTTAGGTTTGCTAACAATAGTTTAGTACAGAGTTCAAATTCTTTTGAACTTTTTATGTAAAAAAAAAAAAAAAGTCCCTAAATTCTTATTTCTATAGGTTGAGGAAGAGCTTGTCGTCAGTGCCTGTATTATATTATTTTTCATTGTTTTCTAATCACTTTCCTGCTCCCGCTACACATTGCCCTTGGCTTTCTCTTTAGGGGTCGTATCACCCGTGATCATTTTTAATTACAACATCCTGCAGACAACCCGGCTCTCTTTTAACCCTTTTGTGCTGCCTCTTGCGTTTCACGTCTTCATCCCGTGTTTATTGATGGAAGCCATTGATCCATGTCAGACAGGAAAGCCCGGGCCTGTGATAATTCTTCCTCCTCCTGGTGTAATAAGGCCGGGGGAATGTTTTTCTCCTCCCCCACTGTATTGTGAAGGCCGCTCTACTTTACATGTTCTCCATTTCGCTGCCCATAACTATGCCATCTATCTATTCGATAACCATATTGATTTTGTTAATGACTTCATTACTGTATGAATGATGTAGATCAGATTTATCTCATTTTTCTTTTCTCTCTTTTTCTTTATGGTCCGTCTGGGGGTCGTATTCTGTTGATTTGATGAATTTCTACACCGATAGGTAAGTGATCCATGTATACCATCTTCCAAAAATATGACTATTGTCAGATTCAAGTAGCTCTTGTTCTATTAGTCCAGTCAGAAAATCTATATTGTGGTAAATGATCCTTTCCATGACTTAAAGGGTTTTTTCTGTGACAACACATTGATGACTTCTCTTTCGGAGAGGCCATCGGTGTGTGACCGGTGGGGGTCTGACCTCTGCCACCGCTACTGATCAGTAGAATGAGAGGGCTGTGGCACTTCAGAGCTTTTTCATTTCCATGGTGCAGAGCTGCATGTACGGACATACCACTGTGCCAGGAGAGGTGATGAGATGGCGCAACACCGTCCCTTTTATATTGCTGAAGGGGATTTCACTTGTTACATACACTGCTGGAGTATCTTTTAAAGAGGTATTCTGGCATCAGGAAACTGTTCAGACATAACTTACTATATAGTTTTATAACTAATAGGGCTGGCTTCAGCGTGTTTTTGTTGGATTAACCCATGACAGGAAGTTTAAGAGTTGAACTACACAACATGTATTGTCTCCAGCTACCCAACTCTTCTTTTCCATTCTAAAACAACTCATGATGGAGAGGAGATCAGCTGGAGCATGCTCAAGTTAAATTTGTCATTTGATTTCTGGTAGCTAAATAAGTTGGAGGCAGCCCTAGTGAGTCTATGAAAACATGGATAGAGCATATGCCTGTATCCACATTTTCCAGGACTCCCTAGGCCTTCATCCAACTACAGCCACCAGTTTTCAAATGCCAAATAGTCAGACTGGAGTCTTAGCTCTGCCCCATGAGTGATATAATCATCTCTGCCCAATCCCTACAACCTACATTACCATCTTCCAGTCATATATACAGACCATATATATCTTTATTGGGGTGCTCAGCAAGAACGAGATATGTTTACAGCATGCTGCCTTATGCTGAACAATGCCACAGGCAGAAGAGTAGACAGGGAATGACATCCTCCTATCCTGTGTGCATAGAGGCTTAAAGCGGTTATCCAGTGCTACAAAAACATGGCCACTCCCCCCCCCCCCCCCCCCCCCTCTTGTCTCCAGATTGGGTGGGGTTTGAAACTCCGTTCCATTGAAGTAAATGGAGCTTAATTGCAAACCGCACCTGAACTGGAGACAAGAGGGGGGAAAAGTGGCCATGTTTTTGTAGCACTGGATAACCCCTTTAATAATATAAACCTCTTTTGAACTTTATCTCATTATCGGTGTGGGTCCTGGCATCTGCATTTATCAGACATGAAAGGAGAAAATACCCCTTTAATAATTTCACATATTTATATTTCATGTGTTTACACCGTTTTTATCCACGTTTCTTACTTTTCATCACCTGCCTAAACATGACATGAATTGATCTTGTAACGTCCATTCCTTCCTTTCTGTGCCAATGTGCTCTCCTTAACTTGACAAAGAGTGATCACCAGGAATTATCGCTTACAGAACAGCTGCGGCGGTTTGTTGTGGCTCTCGGCGTTATGACGTATATGCTCGCTGTACTTTTTTTTTTTTTTTTTTGTATAGTTTCCAAGAGGATCCAAAGTTTTATTACTTTATGTAACTTTTTCATTTCCTTCTGGCCACACAACTATCACTACGGATCTCCTGTGGTCTGGGTGGCATGCGTACTCTCTATGGCCCATTCATAGTTGCGGATAGTTAGGGCTGGAAGGTTTTGGTTTGCTGTGTATGGAGTTTGTATCCGTTCTACTTTTAACCGCAGAAAAATTGGGCAACGGCAGCAAATGTTTAGGAACATTGCCTTCTCGGTTCCTGGGATTTGTCCAGCCTATCTGTCCCATAATTCCATTGAGCAAACTCTATTTTCAGATTAATGACTCTGTGGGAAGTCCCCATGATATTCTGGCACCGCAAAGCCAATAAAACTCAAGATTATATAGTGTTTGTGCCCAGGGATTTCCTTGAGTATTTCTGGGAAATCCTCACATTTCTTCTTGCACATGTGGAAAATATTCTCGGAATTCGAGCTTCTTCATCCAGGGATTTAGTGTTTTTGATGCTCTCTCTAATGCTCTCATCTATCCGTGGTCTTTGATCTCGGAAGGGGTCAGGTGCATAAATAGCGGCTGCTAAATGAACGTTCTATATTTGTATCTGAGAGAAGCCGTCTAATACCAGAACCGGCTTCTTTAGTCGACAGGAAACTCTAATCACATTTCCAAACCGAGAAACTCATCCGAACGCTGTAACGTTGATCAGGCCACATTCTTCTGTAACGCATTGATATCGAGTAACCGGGTGCATCCAAAGGACATTAAACCCTTCCCAAATGGTGTCCGTCAACTTTAGCGAGTGCGGACCTTCATATGTGAACTTCTATTCTTTTTCCACTTCCTTTACGTACGGGTGGTCTTCTTTTGTAGCATCACCCTGTTTTTTTGGTTACGGCATCCTGGTCACTTTCCCATGGCTAGAACGTGAACTAAGCAGAGAATGCTAAGAGTAACAGTATAATAGAGCGTAGAATTAACCTACAATGCACAGCAGGCGTCCCCGTCCTTCCCTTGACAAGTTAAATGGACGAAGGACCAGAACCAAAATAAGGAGGTCGCCTGAAAGATGTGTTACCCTCGTGATGAAGATTGCAGCTTCTTCTATCAATAAATTGCTTTGTTTAAAAAAAAAAAAAAAATTATATTTTTTTTGAAGAATTAAATTATGAATTTGAAGAGACATCTTGCAAGTTCAACAGAGAAATCTAAACCAGATCTGTCATGCACGCGGTGGCCAAATCCATGGATTGATCAGTCCATCGGTTTATTGTAAATGGATATGAGCGCAACTTGAGCATGCTTAAAGGGGTAGTTCACAAAAGAAAATCTTTCAAATCAACTGATGTCAGAGATTTCTAATTTACTACTGTTTAAAAACAAAAAACACTAGTCTTCCATGTCCTGCAGGAAGTGGTGTATTCTTTTCAGGCTGAAGAGCAGGAAAGGTTTTCAATGGGGATTTGCTACTGCTCTGGACAGTTCCTGACATGGACAGAGGTGGCAGCAGAGAGCACTGTCAGAGTGGAGAGAATACACAATTTCCTGCAGGACATACAGCAGCTGATAAGTATGGGAAGACTTGAGATTTTTAAATAGAAATAAATTACAAATTTCTGGCACTTTCTAGCACCAGTTGAAATTTTTTGGGTGAACAACCCTTTTTAAATCTGATTTGTTCGGTATTTGAATACTGGTGGCTAAAGAAAAGTGGGTTCAGCCCTAGGGTTTCCAGAAAAACTTGGAAGCAGCCAGAAGCACTGTTGCTTGGGGTTCAGCGTTTAAATCCCACCTCTGCACTTCAAAGAGTTTGCATGTTCTTTTCATGTTTGTGTGTTTTCTTCCAGCACTCCCAACTACAGATAGGGGAATTTATATTGTAACCCTAATTGCTATGGGACTGTTTGAGTGTTGCCCAGCTTTGTGGAACATGTTGGCGCTATATAAATAAAGGAATAAAACTTGCCCTTTAAGGAGAAGTCCGGTGAAAATTTTTATTAGAGAGGATGTACCACCCGGTACATCCTCTTTAACCTGAACCCACCTATCGATCGGCGCCGGCCCGGTTCCCGAGCACGGCGCCGTTCGATCCGGCGGTACCGGCCGGTGCTAAAGCACTGGAGGTCGGCCGGCCCGCCCCCAGTGGGCGGGAATTCCCTCCCCTGTATGACGCGGCTCGCTTAGAATGAATGGAGCCGTGTCATACAGGGGAGAAATTCCCTCCCACTGGGGGCAGGCCGGCCGACCTCCTGTGCTTCAGCACCGTCCGATACCGCTGGATCGAACGGCACCGTGCACGAGAACCGGGCGGCGGTCCGAAAAACGGACCGCAGCACCGGCTTCCCCGTTTCGACGCCTATCGGTAGGTGGTTTCAGGTTAAAGGGGATGTACCGGGTGGTACATCCTCTTTTAAGTATTTTATTGCCTACCCCCCCAAAGTTGTACAAATCCCTAATATACACTTATTACAGAAAATGCTTATAAAGTGCTTTTTCCCTGCACTTACTACTGCATCAAGGCTTCACTTCCTGGATAACATGGTGATGTCACTTCCTGGATAACATGGTGATATCACGACTCGACTCCCAGAGCTGTGCAGGCTGTGGCTGCTGGAGAGGATGATGGCAGAGGGATGCTCAGTGTCCCCCTGCCATCCTCTCCAGCAGCCACAGCCCGCACAGCTCTGGGAGTCAGGGTGTGACATCACCATGTTATCCAGGAAGTGACATCACCATGTTATCCAGGAACTGAAGCCTTGATGCAGTAGTAAGTGCAGGGAAAAAGCACTTTATAAGCATTTTCTGTAATAAGTGTATATTGGGGACTTGTATAACTTTTGGGGGGCAATATAATAATAAATAAAAAAACATTTTTGCCAGACTTCTCCTTTTTAAAAATTGCAGAATTCCAGGCAAAATTGTACAGCCATTGACCACAACCACTTTTTGCATGCAGAAAAAGCTACGCTCTGAAGTGATCCGCCAACTCCTTCAGTCATGCCAGTATAGCTGTAATATTATGAGCAAAACCATGTCTCCATTGGCCACAATTTTTTTTTTTTTTTTTAATTAGTCATGTCTGCATGCATGAGCCGCAACTATGGGATCATCATGGTCTCTTATAGCATTTGTGCAGTCTAGACAAACCTACATGGGTTGGGAAGCTCTAGCCCCGGCTTATGTTAATCCTAAATTGACAAGCAGTCATCAGTTTACAATTATTGGTTTGACCCCTTTGAGTTTTAGTCATGTGGTTTTGTGACATCCGTCATCACTAGTCTATCTCCGAACAAGTGGAAATTAGATATCAGCCATTGTATGCCGGGAGATGTCTCATTGACTTTGACTTCACTTGTGTTCATCACTAGTAGTGTTGGCAATGTTATCTGAGCCCAAATGCTCGGGTTTGATTCCCTACAGCTGAAGAAGTTGGATGCCACCCTAGGGAGTCCTGGGAAACATGAATACAAACATGCAGGATTCTCACAAATAACATCCTGCGGATTCCATAGCATGCTCCCGCTTGAGACTCCACTCGTCCCATAGACATTCTATGCTCAGGCAGATTCTGCCGTGCGCCCAAACAATTAAAATGTCAATTCTTTAGGTAGACAGCAGAATCCACGTGAGCTTAGAGTGGAGTCTATAGGACAGGCGCGAGCGAGTGCAGAATTCCGTAGTGTGAACACCTATAGGCTGTATCCTTTTTCCTGGCAGCCCTAGGATGGCACCCAACTTCTGCAACCGCGGGGAATTAAACCCTGAGCGTTTGGGTTCGGATAGTGTTGCTGTACCCGATTCTTTTTACAGGTCCTCTCTAGTGCACCCATGTAGGTTATTTGGCCCAGTTGTGTATCTGGTCTATATATTCTGCCCAGCTAGGGGAAGTAAAATGGCTTCCTTTGTGCATAGGTGACACATCCACTTTTAATAGACTTTTGGCTACTGGGATCCCACTTGAAAGATCCCATTGCTTTTCACGTTAAGCTTCCTGTTTGTAAAACCTCTTTCACCATGTTTATTAGGTAGTTAGAACCTACTACAGGTATGTTATACTGACCCGTCCAACGTCTCAAGGAGCGCTTTGAGAAGGAACTAGTGGTCTGTTCCACTGAGACGACTCCCCAGGGGGATCCTTGCCGTTGCTGATTGCATTTGTTTATAGTTGGACTGACTGCAAATTTGAAGTGCTTGGAGCCAGACAGGTATAAAATGCTCCTGGCTCCGGCACAGGGACAAACAGCATTCTGTTATATTGCAAAAAAAAACCTTAAAGGGGGCCTTTCATTAAAATAGCACAAAATAGGAATATATAGATGTTTTTCCCATTTCCTGTTTTGCCGTGGAATGTTTTGTAAACTTTGCGTTTTTTTGTTGTTTTTTTAAAGCAAAATATTTGTTTTGTGGGATGATCGCACAGGACAACACAGCTGCCCGGGATTTTCTCCTGACTCTTCTAAATCACTCACTTTGTGGAACGTGTTATTGGAGGAGGAAATCTGCAAGGCTATTTTTTATTTTTTTTTATATATATATATTTTTTTTTTAATAAGGTATGATGAGTTGGGGCCCTATTACATGGGCCGATTATTGTGCAAAAAATCGTAATCATTCTGGCAGGCAACGACCAAAAAGTCGTTCGTGTGTCATTGATTGCTGGTTTAGATCTGACCCTTAAATCATTGTTAATCGTTCAGTGTAATTGCACATCGTTCGTTCATTTGCGATGGAGTAAACAATCGTAGTAACTATCATAGAAACGATCGGAACTAGCGACTATACTTTGTTTATCGTTAACCTGAAATCGTTCACTATATTACAATCTCATTTGCGATCGTTTATCGTTGGTAGTTTAAAAATCACTTTGTCTTATAGGACCCTTGGACGAATGGCCCTGCTTAGTGTAGATACAGAAGGGCCTCGGCAATGTTTGTCTGGTCACTAATGGAGCTCCTTTTGTTGCATAGGCCCCATTCGTGTTTCGAGGACACATTGCTAGTATACCCAAGGGCTGTTCATAGATGTTTGCGGAACATATCCTCAATGTCTTTGTATTGTTGGGTGGTGTCCTACTTAGTTGGCTTAGATTCCAGATTATTATTTTTGTAATCCTATGCCGGAAAGGTTTGGGTTAGCAAATGCTTCATTTCAAGTTTTACTCCATCTAATCATCCTAAATTTAATTATTATTCTTTATTTATTTTTTTTGCAACCAGCAGAAGATGAAGAAAATGGTTTTTAATATTTTATCCAATGCTGACAGGATGCACTTTTTTTACTGACACTAAATAATAGATGACTGGCAGAGTCTCTACACTATTGGTTTTATGTAGGGGAAAAAGTTTTTATTTAGTTTAATTTTTTTCTTCCATTAGTCACTTTTTTTTTTTTCAAGTTTGCCCTTAAAGGGAACCAATCACCGGAAAAACGCATATAGAGCTTTTGAAATGTGCTGTTAGAGCACACAGCACACTTGCCACACGTGTTTCCATAGCCTCCGTGCCTTCCCCGTGTAAGCCGCAAAGTAACTTTATAAAACTGGCGCCCTGTATGCTAATTACCTGAGGTAGTCACCTGGGCGGTGTTCGGCTAGCAGGTAGTCACGGTCCCCTGGGCGTTCTTCCGCTGTAATCACGCCCCTCTCTCTTCCCTTGTAAATCACATGCATGCTCAGCCAAATCAAGTGTGCATGTATATGTGGAAGTCAGGAGGAATAGTTGACATCTGAAAAGGCTCACAGCTATTGAAGGTATATGGCCACCTTTTTGTATTTTCTACAATTGCAAGTTGTGATCAAATTATTTAAGGGGGTGGTTCCCAACCAGTGCTTTAAAAAAATTTTTTTTTAAAAACGACTTTTCTGTGAAAAAAGTTAAATATAATGGAATTGCTTATACTTTCCTTCCAGCTGAAATTATTTCTGGTTATTTTCCCAAAAAATTGCAAAGGTGTTGTGTGGTCAATAAAAAAAAAAATCATGTTAGCACTTTAGGTGTCCGACTTGCACCATTTCATGTTTTTACTTACTTGCTATGTTCCCCCTCCTAGAATATAGGTTTTTCTATCTGGCTGACTTTCTATCTGTACTTTTTCACTGTATAGACAAGTGGGCGGGAACTTTTATTGCACAGTGTGATGTTAATACAAGGGTCTGGGTGTGGTTAAAGGGAGTCTGGGTGTGGTTAAAGGGAACCAATCAGCCCAATCAAGACTATAAAACAGGCATGGGGAACCTTCTGCTCTTCAGCTGTTGCAAAACTACAATTCCCATCATGCCTGGACAGCCAAAGCGAAGCTTTGGCTGTCCAGGCATGATGGGAATTGTAGTTTTGCAACAGCTGAAGGGCCGAAGGGTTCTTATCACTTCTATAAAATGATTTTAAAACAAAATTTTTTTTTGACTGACCACAGGTTCCTTTCCGACTTTAGTACTTTTTAATAAATGTATCTGTTCCAACGCCTCAAAGCCGGCCTGACATACTTTAAGATCTGCCGGCTGAGATGTGTCCTTTGAGAGAAGAATAATTCATCTCTTGCCATAAAACGTTAGACCTTGTGGCCTCGGGATTTACATGATTTCCTATGTATGTATACGGCGTTGTATATCAGACGAGCTGTATATGACGTTACTAGTTTACCATCCACTCATCTGTTGTCGTGACTTAGTCTCCAAGTTGCCGTCTCGAGTCCCCTGCTGGGACTGCAGCAGTAAATGGGTACAGCTCTGAGAATAAAGATCACTGGCGGCTCTGTGCGCGGCTTAGCGGAGCTTTTGAATGAATGAATGTGCGAATTAAAGAGAGTTTGTCACCGATAGCACACGACCTTCAGTCTGCCCTTCACAGCGTGAGGCAGAGCTATGAAAGGAGCAACCGTGAGTAAGTTTCTCTGGCATTCTTTTCCATAGCTTTAGTGCTTTCTCCTGACATTGTTTTCCCTCTTCCCTCCTGTACGGTTTGATGGGGGGGGGGGGGGGAGGGCTGAAAAGACGGCGTTCCTGAAAAATCTCTGCTGCGTGACCATATTGTTAACGCTGCAATCGGGATGTTATGTAATACACAACTGATGGTGGTAGAAGGGGGGTAGCACATACAATGGGGGAGATTTATCAAACATGGTGTAAAGTGAAACTGGCTCAGTTGCCCCTAGCAACCAATCAGATTCCACCTTTCATTTTCCAAAGAGTCTGTGAGGAATGAAAGGTGGAGTCTGATTGGTTGCTAGGGGCAACTGAGCCAGTTTCACTTTACACCATGTTTGATAAATCTCACCCAAAGTGTCTGCTCCGGAAAATGGACATTCATTGTGACATATGAACAATACCACGGGAGTGAGATCAAGTTTTCCTATTTTCTATATTTTTTTTTTATTGCTTCTTAATCTCCTTGAAATGTAAAATGCGCAAAGTATTGGACTTTTTTTTTTTTTTCCTGCTGTATTGGAAAAATATTTTTATTATTTTTATTTATTTTTTATTTAATTATTATTTTTAATTTATTATTTTTAAATTATTATTATTATTAGTAGTATTATTAATATTATTATTAATAGTATAAGTATTATTATTAATCGTATTAGTGTTAGTAGTATTAGTGTTGTTAGTAGTATTAGTATTGTTAGTAGTATTAGTATTGTTAGTAGTATTAGTATTGTTAGTAGTATTATTAGTATTAGTATTTTTTTTTCTTTACACTACGTTAAATTTAAGCACAACCTGCCAATGTTTGCAGAATCGGGTGACCATCTAATTTATAGATTGGGAATAGAGATGATCGAGCCGAATTGTATGAACTGAGATTTGTTACAAACTTTGCAAAAATTTCGTTCGGCACCGAACTTTTTGCAAAGTTTGTAACCAGTGTCGTTCTACTGGTCTGTGGTGTTTCCAGCCACCTCCAGCCAGTTCAGCCAGCCAATCGTTGACTGATACGGGACAGTGCCATGGCCAGTAACTGACTGAGCGGGCTGGAGATGGCTGTGGGGGAGGACTTTCATAAACAGCAGCTCTACTGTCCTTCATTTGGGATGTGGGTTTTGCAGCTGTGTTCAATTTGAAGTGAGTGGAGCTGAATTGTAATACCACGTAGTACCTGAGGACAGTGGTGGCGCTGTTTTTGCAAAAAAGTAGCTGTACTTTTTCTAATTTTGGATAACCCCTTTTAATGGAGTCGTGGAAAATTGGTGATAAGCTGAACTGCCTTTGAGCCATTGTGGTGTGTGTGTGTGTTGGCCAGGAATATACTAATAGTGTACATACCATTTCTGTACTGATCTATAGAGAAGAGGTAGGGGGTCCCAGTACACACTCCAATCCTCCATTCCAGATATATCGGAAGGCTGGGTGTGTAATAAGCCTCCAAATTAGGTCAGAGCCGGATATAATCTGCAGTAAGGGACAGGCAAGAATTTAGCTATTTATCACTCTCTGATGGTATCGGTGGGCTACGCTAGTGGGGGCCGCTGTAAATATGTCTGCTGTTTTGCCTCCGAATCCCTAAGCCTGAATTCCAGACTCTGTATACAGCTGTCATATAAAGCCGGGAGCCCTGGGAGGCTGACTCTTTTATTAAACCTTCGGCTGCGGCGTTCCCATTGTAGATTAAGCTGCTTTTATTTTTAGGAGGGTGTGTCCTGGAATTCTCTGCTAATAAAAAGTGACATGCACTGCAATGGATGATTACCCAGAATCCCTGGCGTCAGATGTGGCATGTGGAGGCTTCTAGGACAGGTGCAGTAAGGCTCAAACTGACAAAAACATAAGGTTCTGGTGATTTATCGGAGGATGGGGTTTACATTCAGTCTCTATGGTGTTTGGGTAGGACATAGTTCTGGTATGCGGAAGAATACGAGTCATGTGAGTAGTTATAATCTTGGGACAACCCCTTAAATAGTCATCTATTCTGATAGTATTCAATGACGACTGGAACCCCCACGCATCACAAAAAAATGGACATCCTTTGCCCCTGAAGTGAATGCTTGACCACCATTTCATGGAGTTTCTATGCGACTACTAAACATGGCAAAGTACAGCGCCAGGTATTTTTAGCGGTCACATTTCACGTGAATGGAGTAGCATGTATGCTACTGCCCCATTCATTTAGATGACAAGGGCCCCCTGTGCCTGTGATCGGTGGGGCCACCATCATTCATAACCATATCACCTGTGGGGTGGTTGTTAAATATTTTTTTTATACTGTCCCAACATGTTTCTCAGAGGTGACAGAGATTGTCACTCACATCTCGTGTCCTAAATGGAGCTCCTAAGTAGTGCTTTTTGGTTGAGCGATGGTCTTCAAACCTACAATTTCGGCATTTGACTCCCAATGGCTAAAACATGGTTACAGCCATAAGCTGTAGCCATGTTTTCCTGGCAGCCCTAGGCCGGCCAACATCTCCAGTCAATGGGTCAAATGCAGAGCGTTCAGGTTTGGAGAATGTCTCCGAACCCAAACGGTTCAAGTCCACTCAAAGCTACGGGTGGCCGTTAGATGTCAAAAGCTGTCAGACGAACAAACTCTTCCAATCTCTTCCAGTCTTCTCATACACATCTTCATTTGGCACAGATGGTGGTTAATGTGTTGCGAATGGAGAGAGGAGAGGAAGTCACAGGCAGAATCTTAAATTTTTAACTAACTGGTTGGTTGGCTGAAGTCCAATGTGCTAAACCCAAAGGAGTCCTTGGGTTTGGGTGACTTTTAATTAAAGTTTATGTGCACCTTTAATTCCAAATTAGTCCTGTGTGTACTGTGTGTTTGTTAGTACCTGGACAAAACCTATGCCAACATGAGGGGGAACGTACAAACGCCGTACAGATATTCTCCCTGGTCAGTGGTCATTTGGGAAACAGTTAATATTGGGGGCCCACCGTACGGCTTTGACATCTCCCTGGTCTGTTTTGTTTTGACTCTTCTTCGTAAAGAAGAGATTTTTTTTTTTTTTTTTTTTTTTTTTTTTGTGGAGAAGCAGCAAAGCAAGGAAATTAGCGTCAGGTTAATGGTGGCGGCTGTGTTTAGAGGAAACCATCTGTTTGGTCATTAGTCCCGATCAGCAGTCATTAATTGAGTCATGTCTCATTAAGGATTCTCTATTATCTTGTCTCGGGCCATGAAGGAAGATTATTCCTCCACCACAGTTGTCTTATTTCCGCATGAGATCTGCAGATGTTGGGTAAACACGTTGCCGTCCAAATAGTTTTCAGCATTTCCTGCTGTGTACTGCAGGATACAATATATGGCGGTAATAAACGGTCTGTCATCCCACCGCCGCCTATCCTCTGACCTCCAGAAACAGACACAAGTAATCGTATGGCATTAGAAGCCTTCAGTACTAGTAATACGATGGAGAAAGGTCTGAAAATACTCATATGCACTGTATAAGGTTTCACTGATATGGGTGTTCATTCATCCATCTAGATCTATCCATATTAAAGGGAATCTCACATTATGAATGTTGTCCAATCTGCAGCCATCATGTTATAGCACTGGAGGAGGAGCTAAGCAGATTGATATATATTATTAATGAGCAAAGTTCCAACATAACTCATGTCTATGTAACTCTCTGGGCACTCTGGACCAAGTGGGTAGTCCTCAATGATTGACAGCTCACTGTGTATAGGTATGTATAGAGGTAGCTGTCAGTCAATGCCCTCTTGACTCCTTAGCCCATAATAAATGGAGATTTCAAGGTATCCTGGAATAAAGAGGGGCATGATTCAAGCCATAAGCTGTATCCATGCTTTCCTGGACTCTCAGGGCTGCATCCAACCTTCAGTAGCCACAAATGCTGAGTGAGCGGACCCCAACATGCTTGACCTATGCTCATCTCTATCCTGGAATTTTTCCATAAGGCTATATATCATTCTGCTCCGCTTCTTCTGATGGCTTTTCAGTGTCACCATTTGCCTTTAATACAGCATACGGCTTCGAACAGTACTGCGATACAGTATGGACCAATGGCGGTACCATATTATATATTCTAGCCACCTCCATGAGGTCTAAAGGGCAGACATTGCCTTCATACAGTACAGAAAAGCCATCCAAATCTGCCGATTGTGGCTGGACTTGGCTGCCTGTTTAGTCGAGTATGGAGGCCTACCGACCACAAATGTCCGGACAAAGAATTGGAAACATTAAATTTCAATGCCCAATTTATTTTTTTTTTTTGTTCACCACCACTGGAGGTCTAGCTTCAGCTTTTTATCCTCCTATTGACCCAGTTGAATGACCTTTTGGTGCCTATTTATAAATTTTTAGCCAAAGCCAATAGTGGACACTAAGGGGAAGGGGAAAGTAAACTGTAATGGGCTTCTTCTCTTTTAGGGTATAAACCCATACACCGTATACGCAGCGTATTTACTGCTGCGATACGCAGCAAATACGCAACAAATGCGCAACAAATACGCAGCAGATTAGATCTAAACTGAACACAGCATCAAATCTAAACCATCAAATCTGCTGCGTATACGGTGTGTGGGTTTATACCCTAAGGATCTTTTTCTTTTGTATTATCTATATATTACACCTAGTAACTGGATAGTGCAGACCTGGCTTTATACTTTTTCCTATGTAAAACATGAACAAAAACTGCTTAAATAAAAAAGTAAGGAATGTTGTGACCTTAACAACAAATGCAGAATAGCGTGTACGTATGTGTTGTGTGTGAAAACGAAATACAAGTGTGTTGGGTAAATCCAATGTTTTAGGCTGTAAATAATAAATATCTTGCGTTGCGATGGTTATCCACATGCCCAGCGCTCCCGGTATATGGTTAACAAGTGTTTGTGGTGCCGCATGTGATGAACACGCAGGAATGTAGGTCTCTCCCTCTGACCTTTGCACCAGCCTTATTAAAGAAATGAATGGATGACTTCTCTCCAGGGTCACCAGTGAAGGTCACCAGTTCAGCAATGGTAATGACTCGGAATCCAGCCTATGATCTGCAATTCATTAGTCCCCCGGCTTAATTGCATAGGAAATAAGAAGACATAAAGCAGAGCCAGAGTCCTGATCCTGTACAGGACCAGGATATAATCTGCAATCATCTGAGTTCTTATGTGTTTCGTGAAGCGTCTGCCTTCCAGTTTCCATCACCATTGCCCCAGCACGTCCTGGCAGTTCCCGATGACTAGAAGGCAGAGCGTGCAGGTACAGGCGGTAATAGGTTATAATAATGTTATAAATGCACAGTCGCTGGATTGCACAATAGATGAGACCTCAGTCACGTGATGGTATTGAGTCAGTTTTTTAACAAAACATTGTGCAAGGTTTCATTTCCAAATGGAAGTTTCCAAGTGTCGTACAGACTTTCCCAATAAACAAGTTTCTATAACACTGATGCATTGATATCAATGCTACAGGATTGCAATTGTGCAAGTGCCCACCATACTGGGGAAGGGGGCATCAAAATATGTAATGGGTTTTGTGTCGTTGACTTTAGAGCTGGCCAAACCAGATTGGAGAGGCATATAGGGTGTATGGGCAGTTTTTCAGGATTGTATGGCAATAATTTTTGATGTTGAAGCTATAGACATGGCTATTCCAGATGTACAGCTATATATAGGTTCTCCCAATTTTGATAAATACTCCTTTCTTGTTGTATCTGTTATAGGAGTCCTCATCCACCTTTCCAGGACGTCTAAACCTGCATATTTATATTATACATCCCCTATTTCTTATTGCTTCTTAAAGGGGACCGTTCATGTTAAAAATTCATTCCAATATAAAGGTATTTTGTTATAGAGGAGGAGTTACTGAGCTGATTGCTGTATAGTTTTATGGGGAAAATTGCAGGATAGCATGTAACTTATTACTTATTCATGGCTAAGCAGTCAAGTGGGTGTTCCTACTAGAAGTTGTCTGGCGGACTATCAAAGCCGGCACAGGGAAATTGACTTCAAGTAGGAACTTACCTCTCCCCATGCCTGTGGTGAGCAGTGGGACACCGCCGGGATCTCTGGTGCTGACACATCACGACCCTGCTGATGGACTGGCTGCTCTGTCAGTCAGTGACCGGGGCAGGACGCCACTCCAGTCACTGATTGGCTGAGCGGCCAGTCCATCAGGCGGGACAGGCCTTTTTTTTCCTCGAGTTGTGACATCACAACTTGGGTGGATATGCCTTCCGGCCTTAACTTTAGAACTGCCTATACATAGGACCACCCACTTTGGCAACGAATGAGCAGAGATTTACATGGATAAATGACAAGTCATTCTGGAACTTTTCCTACAAGACCGTATAGGTCTGCTCAGCGACTCTTCTAAAATGTTATGACTTTCCTTGCACTTTCCTTTTTAAATGTTTTTTATTTTTTGTCGTTTTGGATTGATGCTGTGTATTTGCTATACTTTAGTGCTGCCTACTCTGTTTTGTATTGTTGGATCACTTCCTTGTGTATTGAGTAACTTTAGCTGCTAACATCCTCATTTACTGTGTGGGTTGTAATTGAGCAGGTTTCGCAATGTTATGCGGTTTCCAAGTTCCGTATCTCAGGAACGTGAATGAGGAGAAAGTTTAGTTACACAGTAATAAGGCTTGGTAGTTTGACCCCCGGACCGGCCCTCTTCCCCGTCACGCTCTTTGCTCTGATCATCTTGTCGCTTTGTTCCTTGCCTAATGCATGGAGTTCTACTGAAAAGACTACAGTCCATTAACCATTCGACGAGCCTGTCACACCTCAGACCCGGGAAGAATGCACAATGGAGAGCTCCGCATTCACCGGCTTCTGCCATTATCCGTCCCTGCGTACAGATTGAATAGTCCTGGAACGCTCGGGCTCAGATTAAAATGCCATTGGTTTTAATAAATGGGCAGAAACCTATTTAGTCGTGATTAGTTCTCGGAGTCATTGAGGCTTCTGCCAAAGCTTAGTCGGGGTTTGTAACATATATTCAGGTTATTAAGGTGAGGATATTTCATTACTGGGTGCTGTGGGATGGCGATAACCCTCTGAGGATGCAGCCGTCATTCTAGGTGAAAGCTGTTGTGACAAATTTCCTATATCCATTGATACTTAATTATTTCTATTAGTTGACGACTACTTGGATTACTCGTTACTTCTGTTCCTGTTCAGGACTGCTAAGTTGCAGCAAAGCAATCCTTTCAATGATGGAAAACCTGAGCTTTTAGCAATGTAGGTCGAAGAGATTCCAGCAGATCTGGAGAATCGGAGTATGGTAATGCAGTCATCCATTCAGATGGTGTCATTACGAAAGCTAGGTCTAAACTGATGCATTATGCGAAATTAAACATATGTCACACGTACAAGAATTTCTGATGTCCTGTATAAGGCACATACTCACTAATCCCCCCCCCCCCCCCCCCCCCCCATGGGTCTGCTTTGTTATTGTCATATCTAGAGATAAGTGAACCTTGAGCATGCTCGAGTCGATCCGAACCCGAACTTCCGGCATTTGATTAGCGGTGGCTGCTGAACTTGGATAAAGCCCTAAGGCTAAGTGGAAAACATGGATATAGTCATTGGCTGTATCCATGTTTTCCAGACAACCTTAGAGCTTTATCCAAGTTCAGCAGCCCCCGCTAATCAAATACTGAACGTTCGAGTTCAGATTGACCCGAACCCGGTTCGCTTATCTCTAGTCATAACCTGCTGCCCTTGGTTGTGACAAAGATGAGCCAGACATGCTCAGTTCTCCTGAAATGTCCAGAAAGTACTGGCAGTTGGTCTTCACCGAGCCTGCAAGTGGGTTGGGGTTGTGGGAAAGTGTCTGCATTGTTGCATTGCAACAGCAGGGTCATAGGTCATTGAGGAAATCAGGAAGCTATTAAAGGGAACCTGTCACCCCCCGTACCGGGGTGACAGGCTCCCGACCCCCCGTTAGAGACCCCTATACTTACATCATCCCGCCGGGTCCCGCTTCTGGATTCGGTCGGGTCCCGGAGATCTCAGCCGCTGCAGCCCGGCGCGCGCGCTGAGAGATGAGTCCAACACCCATAGAGAATGACAGGAGAGTCCAGCGCTCCGTCATTCTCTATGAGCGTTGGACTCATCTGTCAGCGCGCGCGCCGGGCTGCAGCGGCTGAGATCTCCGGGACCCGACCGAATCCAGAAGCGGGACCCGGCGGGATGAGGTAAGTATAGGGGTCTCTAACGGGGGGTCGGGAGCCTGTCACCCCGGCACGGGGGGTGACAGGTTCCCTTTAAATCTATGGGGGAGGTAAATATTACAGGGATTTAAGTTAGTTTACTAAATACCACACATTTTTACTCCCCTATTTGTAGTACACAACTGATTTTACCAACATTGACTTTCTGACCTATTGCAGAGGTGTTTTGTGTGTCTCAGAGGCAGCTGTCCATCACTGTTTTAATAACAATGCCCACATCCTTAGACTAGTCCTGGAGGGGGCCATGCCATTGCCATGCCCATGTCATTAGACTAGTTATGAAGGGACCGTGCGGTAACCATGCCCATGTCATTAGGGTGCCTTTACACAGACAGATTTATCTAACAGATTTTGGAAGCTAAAGCCAGGAACAGACTATAAGCAGAGAACAGGTCATAAAGGAAAGACAGAGATTTCTCTGGTTTTCAAATCCATTTTTTGCGTTGGCTTCCAAAATCTGTCAGATAAATCTCTATCTAAAGGTACCCTTAGACTAGTCCTGAATGGGGCCATGCCGTAACCATGCCCATTTCATGAGACTAGTCCTGGAGGCGGCTGTGCCATGCCCATGTCCGTGTCATTAGACCAGTCCTGGAGGGGGCTGTGCCATAACCATGCCCATGTCATTAGACTAGTCCTGGAGGGGGCCGTGTGATAGCCATGCCCATGTCATTAGACTAGCCCTGGAGGGGGCTGTGCCATAACCATGCCCATGTCATTAGACTAGTCCTGGAGGGGGCCGTGTGATGCCATGCCCATATCATTAGACTAGTCCTGGAGGGGGCCGTGTGATAACCAGGCCCATGTCATTAGACTAGACTAGTCCTGGAGGGGGCTGTACCATAACCATGCCCATGTCATTAGACTAGTCCTGGAGGGGGCTGTACCATAACCATGCCCATGTCATTAGACTAGCCCTGGAGGGGGCTGTGCCATAACCATGCCCATGTCATTAGACTAGTCCTGGAGGGGGCCGTGTGATGCCATGCCCATATCATTAGACTAGTCCTGGAGGGGGCCGTATGGTAACCATGCCCATATCATTAGACTAGTCCTGGAGGGGGCCGTATGGTAACCATGCCCATATCATTAGACTAGTCCTGGAGGGGGCCGTGCGATAGCCATGCCAATGTCATTAGACTAGTCCTGGAGGGGCCTGTGCCATAACCATGCCCATGTCATTAGACTAGTCCTGGAGGGGGCAGTGTGATAGCAATGCCCATATCGTTAGACTAGTCCTGGAGGGGGCTGGGCCATAACCATGCCCATGTCATTAGACTAGTCCTGAAGGGGGCTGTGCCATAACCATGCCCATGTCATTAGACTAGTCCTGGAGGGGGCAGTGTGATAGCAATGCCCATATCGTTAGACTAGTCCTGGAGGGGGCTGTGCCATAACCATGCCCATGTCATTAGACTAGTCCTGAAGGGGGCTGTGCCATAACCATGCCCATGTCATTAGACTAGTCCTGGAGGGGGCCGTGTGATAGCCATGCCCATATCATTAGACTAGTCCTGGAGGGGGCTGTGCCATAACCATGCCCATGTCATTAGACTAGTCCTGGAGGGGGCCGTGTGATATCCATGCCCATATCATTAGACTAGTCCTGGAGGGGGCTGTGCCATAACCATGCCCATGTCATTAGACTAGTCCTGGAGGGGGCTGTGCCATAACCATGCCCATGTCATTAGACTAGTCCTGGAGGGGGCTGTGCCATAACCATGCCCATGTCATTAGACTAGTCCTGGAGGGGGCTGTGCCATAACCATGCCCATGTCATTAGACTAGTCCTGGAGGGGGCTGTGCCATAACCATGCCCATGTCATTAGACTAGTCCTGGAGGGGGCTGTGCCATAACCATGCCCATGTCATTAGACTAGTCCTGGAGGGGGCTGTGCCATAACCATGCCCATGTCATTAGACTAGTCCAGGAGGGGGCCGTGTGATAGCCATACCCATATAATTAGACTAGTCCTGGAGGGGGCTGTGCCATAACCATGCCCATATCATTAGACTAGTCCTGGAGGGGGCTGTGCCATAACCATGCCCATATCATTAGACTAGTCCTGGAGGGGGCTGTGCCATAACCATGACCATATCATTAGACTAGTCCTGGAGGGGGCCGTGTTCCTCATAAAACATTTTCTGCACTTAATGGAATATTAGAGCATAATGGCTTTAACACTCACAATAAAACCCTCTCAGGAAGGTCTTTTATGACTTGTCCTATTGTTTATTGCAGAATAATTGATTGTTTATAGAAGCAAGTGCTCCTGGATAGCTTGTACTGTACGTGTAAAGCCGTCTCCGAGAGGCCGCCATTCTCACATGTATCAGTGTGCCACTGGAGCCTGTAACACAGAACACCATTGGGCTCTTGTATCAGCCAGAAAATGATGGTGTGTGTGTGTGTGTGTGCGCTCGGAGAGGCCCACATGGCAATCCTGCCTTATAGATTGTAAGCTCTTTTGAGCAAGGTCCTTGCTTCCATTGTGTGACATGTTGAATGGTTTCTCAGACCCTGTCTAACAAACGCAATGCCACATTCTCTCTATCAGGGATTGGGAACCTTCAGCCCACCAGCTGCTGCAAAACTACAATTTCCTTTGAACTTGGACAGCCAAAGCTCCAGGCATGATGGGAATTGTAGTTTTGCAACAACTGGAGGGCTGAAGATTCCCCACCACTGACATAGAGAAACTTTTTTTTTATTTTTATTTTATTCCCAAATACCAGTAGATGATTCTCCCCTCTAAGCCGGGCTAGCTTTCCTAGTATATACCAGCTATACAAGACACAGCCCCCACCCATCAGGCCACAGTCATATATGCATTAAAAAAGTTTTCTCTTGCAAAATCCCACAGAACGTAGTCAGGCTCCTACAACATCTAGCGTGTTCTCTGCAGCTTCCTCTTATCCCCTCCCCAGGGTTTCCGCTCTCCCCTACAGCAATGAGAGTATCTAGTTACCATATAAACACCCGTAAATGACATACCAATACATACATACATATACAATTAACTCTGGGCCCTGTTACACAAGCCCCCAGGCTGCAGATGGTGACGCTGATCTTGGTGATCTGCACTTGTGATGGAATGTGCCATGCTTTACGTTTATCACAGTCGGGCGATGTGTGGGTGATATTAACAATAATGTAAATGGCCGTGATCAGATGATATCCTTGAACACTCATTTGCCTAAAAAAATAATAATAAATAACACTAGATGAAGCGCTTTTTTTTTATTTTCTCTGATAAACGATCGCCAATATTGCCAACGACCTTAAATCGTTCACCGTTAAACGCGAAACAATAGTTCTTAGTTACTTTGATATGCAAATGATTGTAATAATAAACACACTATGGGGGAGATTTATCAAACATGGTGTAAAGTGAAACAGGCCCAGTTGCCCCTAGCAACCAATCAGATTCCACCTTTCATTCCTCAGACTCTTTGGAAAATGAAAGGTGGAATCTGATTGGTTGCTAGGGACAACTGAGCCAGTTTCACTTTACACCGTGTTTGATAAACCTGCCCCTATGTGTACATAAACTGAAAAACTTACGACCGATTAACAAATGATGAAAGGGGCCACTTTCTTCCAGAGACAGCACAGCTCTTGTCTCCAGTTGAGGTGTAATTTGTAATTAAGCTCCATTCATTTGAATGGGACTGAGTAGTAAAACTTGCACCCAAACCAGAGACAAAAGTAGTGCTGTCTCTGGGAGAAAGTGGCCATGTTTTTGTAGCACTGGACTCGCACAGAATTTTTTAAATCCTTTTTTTTTTCATCTGTTTTATGCAAAGAAAGGATGCATTCGTTTTTCTCATTGACTTCAATCATAAAAAAGATAAAAGGATCAAAACACATTTATTTAATTTTTTATATAATGAAAGTCAATGGAAAAAAAACACGCCCACAAGTTCATCCATTTTTTTTATTTTTTTTTTACATCAGTTTTTTTTTTTTTTACCTGCTTCTTTTAAAGCAGGTGGGGGGGAACTGATTGTGAAAACGCAATGTGAACCCAGCCTTACAATGATTTTATGGTCCGCTCGAAAGATACGATCAGCGGCGCATAAATGAAATGTTGTTGTTTGATCATTGCCTGCATACGCACGGAAAGATGCTCTTAAATTTGAACGATAAAAGATGTTTCGCACAATAATCTTTCTATGTAATGGCCCTTAGGGAAGATTGAACATTGTCTGATTTGTCTAGACCGGATGTGATAGGGAACATGTCGCCAACATTGTCCATTTCGGAGTATAGCCATGATACTGTAGGGAGTTTACATAGCATTGCTGTTATTCTAGCCCCATGTGCTGTAAATACAGTTGAGTTGTGGTGCACGCTTTCTGCTAATAGTATCTGGAGTCACCTGGGTTGATCACGAGAGGTTCTGAGTCTGCTGTAGTGTTGATGTACAGCTATACACACCATGGATGATGGGAATTTCCCTCTGCCTGTGACATCTGTGATAGGAATCTCCATCATCTCGGTATGTTCGGAGCAGCATTCATACTTGCATAGCATCCCCTTTTAAAGTGATACTGTCACCCCCCCTACGTGCAGTTCTCTGCACTATCCACAAGCTTAGAGGCTGCACATGTTATATATACCTGTATAACACTTGTCTCTGTCTTTTTTCTGCTTTAAAGTCTCCATTTCATCAGTGGACCCTTTAAATGAAGTATGAGTAATGGGGGTTACTGTATCACTTTAAGCTGTTCATACACATTAGGGCTATGTTTTCACTCCGTAAGTTTCATAATAATCACGACCATTGTAACAACAGCCGTGATTACTCCAGAACTTATGTAGTGCTGCCTTCTATGGAATCCCTAGCGCCGCCACAAAAAACTGAGATGTCCGTTTTCTGCAGCGGCTATTCATAGAATAGCGGCCGGCTAAAACCTGTCGGTGCACACAATGGAGTGCAGCTCTGGCCACACGCTCCATTGTGAGCAGGGGGGAATTCAGATGCGGGCGCACACTAATGCGCCCGCATCAGAATTCAGTGGCAGTAAATGATCTTCTCACGGAACGGCCAGTGTCTTACGCAGTGAGAACATGACTTAGAAGTAAACGACCATCTATATGTATGGGGGTCTCCCTACTCCCAGTGGTGATGGGACAGTACCTTTTACGCAGCTGCGGTCTCCTAAGTGGCGCCCAGACGCAGCTGCTGTGGTATGATCGAGTTGCCTAGGGTATTTTTCACGCCACGTTACAACCGACCTTTTGGGTCGTAGCTGCCTCTGCATTTGGGAGAGTTCAGCTTCGATATCCTTAAAGGGAGATAATCCACTCATTCTCCCTCCCCATTCGGAGAGACTCTGTCCTCACTTTCATACTGCCTGAATCATAAAGGAGACCTGTCAGAGGAGTCCGATGCCCATAGAGAATGACTGGAGCAGTCATTCTCTTTGGGCGTCGGACTCCTCTCTGGTGAGCGCACGCACGGCTTCCGACGGGCATTTCACGGCGGCGGGACGGGTCCAGGACTTTGTGGAAGGGGTAAGTATACGGACTCCTGTGGGGGGTCGGGCGGCCTTCACCCCGGTAGCCGGGGTGACAGGTCTCCTTTAAGTCATGGGGGCGGTCCCTGGCCATTACTCCCCAACCAGCCCCGATGGCTATATCTTTTACTGTATAAGTATAGGGAGGGCTCTATCAATCATGGCAGGTGGGGCAGGGCGAAGCCACCAGGGACCGCCCCTGTGACTCTTGCTTCCCATAACATTAACATCTGACAGGTTCCCTTTTATATTTTCAGAGCTTTTATACCAAAGTTGTACTTATGGTTCTGAATAAGCAAAACAGCATATAAAAGCTGCAGGAACCTTAACATGTTTTCGACTCCCACGATTCTTAGTCATTGTGTAAGAATCAGTTCTGTACAGCTCTTATTTTGCTTTTTATTTGGACCATCAATAAATGACTAATCTTATTGATGGGTAAGGAGTGCCAGGTTTTCTAGTGTAGTAGATAATTATCCCAAATTTTGCTACATGAAAGAGTTAATGCCCCCCCCCCCAAGAAAAATGAAATAAAAATAGATGTTATATAGGTGTGTTACAGTGCTGGAATGATGCTGCGGACTGTCTGTAATGGGTTGGGGTCTCTGTTGCGGACTGTCTGTAATGGGTGAGGGTCTCGCACATAGCCAGGGCAGTGGCGCGTTAGTGAGTGGGCTGCAGGAATGCTGTTAAATAAAACCAGCAGGTTACTTAGAGAAGAGTTATGTCGGCTTTCAAAATGAAACGTCTGAACAAACTCATTGCGTACCCCGTGGATTTCTGAAGCGCTCGCCTTGTTGTTTTTCTTTGTCCAGAAAATGTTCCATTGAAAATACGGCCATAATTCATTTTTATGGGGCAAGCAGAATGACCAGGTTTTCCATTGAAGTCTGAAAAACACATCGCCGGCCCCCCTCCAGGTTTAAGAGCGACTGCAGCTTTTATAGAGATTACCATAGGGTGAACATTGCCATGTAAATATGGTCCTCATCTGCCAATTGCCACCACTAGAGGTCGCCTCTGTCTACAGCCGCGTACAGCTTCTATTGATTGACCTAATAGGGTTTTATGTGTGCAAAAAAGGATGTGTACAAACCCCAGAACCTATTCTCATCTGCCAATTGCCACCACTAGAGGTCGCCTCTGTCTACAGCCATGTACAGCTTCTATTGATTGACCTAATAGGGTTTTATGTGTGCAAAAAAAGTTCTGTACAAACCCCAGAACCTCCCATTGAATTTTGTGGAAGCTTCAGCACTGAACAGCATGGAAAAGAAGGGACTGTCTTTACTCTTTTAACGCAAAACAGAAGCATGGACACAGTGCTGCTTGTGCATGAAAAACTCCATGTCTTTTGCCTGTGTGTTTGGATAAATGTCCTACATTGTAAATTGCACCGCAACAATATTCTAGTAAAGCTCACGTTTCAAATAACAGGTTATAATGTGCTGGCAATAAAGGGAAGTGGAGTGGAAAAGCCGCGAGGGGGAGAGGAAACACTGGGTTTAAAGGGGGTTGTTCACAAAAAAAAATATTTTTATTTTTTCAAATGAACTGGTGCCAGAGATTGTAGTTTACTTCTATTAAAAAGATCTTAAGTCTTCCAGTACTTATCAGCTGCTGTATGTCCGGCAGGTAGAGGTATATTCTTTTGAGTCTGACACCGTACTCTCTGCTGACACCTCTGTCCATGTCGGGTACTGTCCCGAGCAGTAGCAAATCCCCATTGAAAACTTCTGCTCTTCAGAATGGAAAGAATACCTCTTCCTGCAGGACATTCATCAGTTCATAAGTACTAAAAGACTTAAGATTATTAATTAATTTTTTTTTTTTTTTAATTGAAGTAAATTACAAATCTCTGGCACCAGTTAACTTAAAAGACAGTATTTTGGGGTGAACTACCCCTTTTAACAGACTGACAAATGAGGGGGGTAAGGAGAAGATGGGTTAATCCTCTTCTTTTCTGACATCAATTACCACAGAGGCCAGTGAAATTTAATTGGCTGCAGAATCATGTGAACTGAGGTGGCGCCATTGCAGCGCTTCCAGTGGGGGACACAAGAACCACAGAAATTTTAGGTGTGATTAGTTGTCTCCAGCTGACTTGCATATTGGTTAAAGGGGTTATCCAGAATTAGAAAAAAATATGGCTGGTTTCTTTCAGAAACTGCACCGCTCTGGTCAGTCTGGGTTTTTCAACTCCATTGGAGTGAATTGTAATACCACACACAACCTGAGGAAAGAGGTGGCGCTGTTCCTACAAGAAAGTATCTGTATGCTATTAGAGATGAGCGAACCCGAACGTTCAGCGTTTGATTAGTGGCGGCTGCTGAACTTGGATAAAGCTCTAAGGTTGTCTGGAAAACATGGATACAGCCAATGACTATATCCATGATTTCCACATAGCCTTAGGGCTTTATCCAAGTTCAGCAGCCGCCGCTAATCAAATGCCGAAAGTTCGGGTTCGGATGGACTCGAGCATGCTCTAGGTTCGCTCATCTCTATATGCTATATTTTCTCATTTTGGATAACCCCTTTCAATTGTGCAGGATCTCGCTTTGGGTGTCTCTATTGTGACCTATTAGCCTATAGTAATGTTACGGCCTTATTACTTCATAAATAGAAACTAATGGAGACAAGCATACATAATGGACAATGCAGAAGACTATTAAGCATGTTGTGTTGACTTTGATGTGAAGCAGAAATCCCCGTATCCTTCGCAGGTACTATGGCCTTCTGCCAGTAAACGATACACGCTCAGAGTTGGTTAGACTGGTTTTTGCCTCACTTGTAATGGTTTCATGTTTTTGTGCAAGTTCAGATGGGGATAAAGTTCTGGGATTGCTGTGATTATGGAACTTTTTAACCAGTTCCTTCTGGGAAATACTTGTATTGTAGTGGAGACGGCACTTCTGTAGTGGTGATGCTCGTGGTGGACGTCCCAGACGTTGTAGATAAGAAAATACCGGCACTCACCTAGTGAAGTATTGCTGGTTTTATTATGTGCAAAACATCATAAGGTACAGGACGCGTTTCGACATATAGCCATCAGCTCGAAGGCTATATGCGGAAACTCATCCTCCTGTACCTTATGATGTTTTGCACATAATAAAACTAGCAATACTTCACTAGGTGAGTGCCGAGGTTTTCTTATCCCCTTCTGGGAAATAATCACTGTCTATGAAATGGACACGGAATAAAACCATAGACTTAGACTATGATAAGTCCAACTATGTAGAACTGTCCATACAACAGACATATGTGAATCTACAGAACACCTAGGGAGGGGGATTACAATAACGGAACGGAATTCATTCAATTACAGTAATCGAAAGTTCTAAAAGTATCTTCCTCTTTTCAGACTTATGTTTTTTACAAAAACCAGTGTCATATTTATTTCCTATTCTCTCACTCACTCTCTCTAATTAATATATATATATATATATATATATATATATATATATATATATATATATATATAAAATTATACACTGCCGTTCATAAGATTGGGGTCACCCAAACAATTTTGTGTTTTCCATGAAAAGTCACACTTCTTCACCACCATACGTTGTGAAATGAATAGAAAATAGAGTCAAGACATTGACAAGGTTAGAAAGAATGATTTGTATGTGAAATAACATTGATCTTACATCACACTTTGCTTTCGTCAAAGAATCCTCCTTTTGCTGCAATTCCAGCATTGCACACCTTTGGCATTCTATCTATTAATCTGTTGAGGTAAGCTGGAGAGATTGCACCCCACGCTTCTAGAAGCAGCTCCCACAAGTTGGATTGGTTGGATGGGCACTTCTGGCGTACCATACGGTCAAGCTGCTCCCACAACAGCTCAATGGGGTTCAGATCTGGTGACTGCGCTGGCCACTCCATTACCTATGATAGAATACCAGCTGCTGCTTCTGCTGTAAATAGTTCTTGCACAATTTGGAGATGTGTTTAGGGTCATTGTCCTGTTGTAGGATTAAATTGGCTCCAATCAATCGCTGTCCACTGGGTATGGCATGGCGTTGAACGCCCAAAATCCCGCAGCCGCCTCTTCACTGTAGATGTTGACACTGGTGTTTTGCGGGTACTATTTAATGAAGATGCCAGTTGGGGACCTGTGAGGCGTCTGTTTCTCAAACTAAAGACTCTAATGTGCTTATCTTCTTGCTTAGTTTTGCAACGCGGCCTCCCACTTCTTTTTCTACTCTGGTTAGAGCCTGTTTGTGCTGTCCTCTGAAGGGAGCAGTACACACCGTTGTAGGAAATCTTCAATTTCTTAGCAATTTCTCGCATGGAATAGCCTTCATTTCTAAGAACAAGAATAGACTGTCGAGTTTGAAAGTTCTCTTTTTCTGGCCATTTTGAGCGTTTAATTGACCCCACAAATGTGATGCTCCAGAAACACAATCTGCTCAAAGGAAGGTCAGTTTTGTAGCTTCTGTAACGGGCTAGACTGTTTCCAGATGTGTGAACATGATTGCACAAGGGTTTTGTAATCATCAATTAGCCTTCTGAGCCAATGAGCAAACACATTGTACCATTAGAACACTGGAGTGATAGTTGCTGGAAATGGGCCTCTATACACCTATGTAGATATTGCACCAAAAACCAGACATTTGCAGCTAGAATAGTCATTTACCACATTAGCAATGTATAGAGTGTATTTCTTTAAAGTTAGGACTAGTTTAAAGTTATCTTCATTGAAAAGTACAGTGCTTTTCCTTAAAAAAAGGACATTTCAATGTGACCCCAAACTTTTGAACGGTAGTGTATGTCATATGTCCCTAAGAGGTTAAAGTGTCACTGTCTTTTTAAAAAATTTTTTTGCAGAAATCGATAGTACAGGCGATTTTAAGAAACTTTGTAATTGGGTTTATTAGCCGAAAAATAGATTTTTATCATGAAAAAGCAGTTTAAAGCTCTCCCCCCTGTCTTTATGATTTTCTATGGAGAGGGGAGGGGTGGAGGGAGATGAGGCACCAAAACGGCACAACAAAGAGTTAATTTACAGCTATCTCCTCTGAAGTCAGCACTGACCTCTCTGACCTGAATACTGGCTTTTAAACAGGTCCCACTGTGGAATCCTTTGTTCTCTGCTGGCGACTAATCTCCCTCCTCCCCCCTCTCCATAGAACAGACAGGGTCCGACTGATGTAAAGGGTCGAGATTTCCTGATAATGAGCAGTGGATGAGAAAGAGGAGGGAGGGGGGACCTGGGGAAAGTCTTTTTGAATGTAGATAATGATATATTTGCCTAATAAACCCAATTACAAAGTTTCTTAAAATCGCCTGGCCTAGACCACTTTTAAAGAGAATCTATGGCATGCACATTTTTTTATTTTTTTATTTTTTATTGTAGGACCACTATAGGGGGGAATAAATGGTCTTTCAGAGGGTTCGTTATAGGACACTGTAAGAAAAATCTGTGATTCTTTACATTGCACCTGGAGGAACCGTATTTCTATACTATAAATTTGCACTTTCTTTTGAAGTCTGAGTTATTTCCATCCTGCTAGTGATCTCTAAAGAAAAGAATGACATCCTCTCCATATAACTTTTTTTTAAAGGGTTTCGGCTTTTTTATGTAAATAAGCTAAGAGCCGAGCGTGCGGCACCTCACTGAACAGAGAAATACATTATCCCTTTGAATGTGCCCAAGTACTTGTATTTAAATCACTATAATTTGGTCTTTTTTATTTTTTTTTGTATTTCTAATGGCACAGCTTGCCTAATGTCATGCCAGTCATGGGAGAGGTGGAGTTGGCATTAAGGTTTAGTACCATAGCACAATGTGTTATACTTAAATAGGAACAGTTTGGCATAATGAATGTAATAGGGCTGTTATGCACAATTTAAAGGGATGGTTCAATTTTTTTAATTTTTTTTTAAATTCTTTTGTAAAAGTGTCCAGGCCAGGAGTAAAGTAAAAAGCTGTACTCATCTGCCCCTTCTCCCCTACTTACCACTTCTTGGTCCCGTTTCTTGCCAAAGGAAATGTCCATAGAGCCAGTCCACTGGCCTCAAAGTGGTGGTCGGTGGGGGCTGAGCATCGCTGGAGCAATAGCAGTGGGGACCGGATCGTTGGAGCGGTAGCAATGGGTCCCAGGAATCGTCAGATTGAAATACAATGGGGACTGGGCATCGTCTGTGCGGTAGCAGTGGGGACTGGGCATCATCCGTGCGGTAGCAGTGGGGACCAGGCATTGTTGGAGCAGTAGCAGTGGGGACAGGGCATCGTTGGAGCGGTAGCAATGGGGACCGGGCATAGTTGGAGCGGTAGCAGTGGGGACTGGGCATTGTTGGAGCGGTAGCAGTGGGGACCGGGCATTGTTGGAGCGGTAGCAGTGGGGACTGGGCATTGTTGGAGCAGTTGCAGTGGGGACTGGGCATTGTTGGAGCGGTAGCAGTGGGGACTGGGCATCGTTGGAGCGGTAGCAATGGGGACCGGGCATAGTTGGAGCGGTAGCAGTGGGGACTGGGCATTGTTGGAGCGGTAGCAGTGGGGACCGGGCATTGTTGGAGCGGTAGCAGTGGGGACTGGGCATTGTTGGAGCGGTTGCAGTGGGGACTGGGCATTGTTGGAGCGGTAGCAGTGGGGACTGGGCATTGTTGGAGCGGTAGCAGTGGGGACTGGGCATTGTTGGAGCGGTAGCAGTGGGGACTGGGCATTGTTGGAGCGGTAGCAGTGGGGACTGGGCATTGTTGGAGCGGTAGCAGTGGGGACTGGGCATTGTTGGAGCGGTAGCAGTGGGGACTGGGCATTGTTGGAGCGGTAGCAGTGGGGACTGGGCATTGTTGGAGCGGTAGCAGTGGGGACTGGGCATTGTTGGAGCGGTAGCAGTGGGGACTGGGCATTGTTGGAGCGGTAGCAGTGGGGACTGGGCATTGTTGGAGCGGTAGCAGTGGGGACTGGGCATTGTTGGAGCGGTAGCAGTGGGGACTGGGCATTGTTGGAGCGGTAGCAGTGGGGACTGGGCATTGTTGGAGCGGTAGCAGTGGGGACTGGGCATTGTTGGAGCGGTAGCAGTGGGGACTGGGCATTGTTGGAGCGGTAGCAGTGGGGACTGGGCATTGTTGGAGCGGTAGCAGTGGGGACTGGGCATTGTTGGAGCGGTAGCAGTGGGGACTGGGCATTGTTGGAGCGGTAGCAGTGGGGACCGGGCATCGTTGGAACAATGTACTTTATCTCCTACAGCTGCTTTAGCGAATGGATGGAGCTGCTCTTGTGACCTGTAGCTTCATTCCATCAGGACACTCGGGTCCCCTTTCTTGAGAGGGACCTAGCGGTTTGACCCTCTACTCTGTAGATAAAGAATATCTTTGCAAGAAGGGAAAACCCCCCTAAAGGGGGAAGTTAACCCCCAAAAAAATTTCCAAGTTAGCTGGTGCCAGAGGTTTGTAGGTTGTTGTGGTAGCGGGGGTTGTTGTGGTGGTAAAAAATGAGAAAAAGTACATTTGATTCTTTTGCAGAGACTGCGCCACTTTTGTCTTCTGTGCTTGTGTGGTACTGCAGCTCGGTTCAATTAAAGTTTAATGGAGCGTGTGGTGGTGGTGGTTGTGGTGGTGGTAGTAGTTTTCTCTTGAACCTTTATCCCAGTGCACTTTTATACCGTGCCTCTTTTATACAGATATGGAATGTAGCATTTAATGTTAATCGTGTTTACGGAATATAGATGCATCCGCCATTCTATATTTAGAGGGTTCAGTGTCGTTAGCACCTAAGTGTTGGTAATTAGTCAAAATATTTTTAATTAGCAGCAAATCTTATCGTAAGGACTTTAATCTTTTAGGAGCCAGAGTCGGGCCGGTCTGGATGCTCCTGTAAACACAGCTGTATGCGGTATACTGAGCCGCAGGGGATACAGGATGCTAATTACAGCCGCTAATTTTATCTCTCATACTCAGAAACCCTTCGCCTTCCAGCAGGGCGGCATGGGGAGCGTTTGCCATAGGGCGTTTGTTCTTTTTTTTTTTTTTTTTTTTTTCCTGACAGCACAGTTATATCACGGTTATATCAGAGGTGTAGCCATAACTGAAAGGTAATACAGCAAATTCAGTTTTGTATGGCATTGCTTTGTCTAGATTTGGTGCCCCCCATTTTTTAAAAGTCGATGAAAATTGATGCTTTTAAAACAATTTTGCGTCAGTTGAAATTTTAAATTTGAACAATTATTTTATTCGACCAATGGCTGACTGTTAAAAATTTTTTCGTTTAATAGTCAGTTAAGAGATCTTTAATTCATAGACAGTCTGGCAAGGATATCCTCGGAGCACATTGACTAGAAGTGGATGGATCTGCTGAACACTCAAACACAAAAATTCTGAGATTTTGCCGTTTTTAGCCACTCAGGCTGGGGTCACACCTATTGGTAGTCGTAATTTTTATGCATGGCATCCATGGTCCGTGTCCCATGTCAGGTATACAGACCGCTTCTGCCCCTTCCTTTTTAGCTATTGGAGGGACACGTGCGGCCACAGGTCAAAACTTCTGACGTTAATTTTTTCAAAAATGGATAACCTTTTATCATTGATTATGAGGAGTTCCCATTGCCCTGACCCACTATTGCCCTTCACGTCAAGCTGTGCAAACATAATCTCTGATCAATCCCTCGGACTGATTTATCGCTGGACAGTTTGCAGGTAATGTCCTTCGTGGAAAAGGCCTGATCTATATTTTGTGATCCGACTGCTGAAGTATTTGGCCTTGACTTGTAAAACCCATCAACACTTTATCAATCATCTCCTGACTGGGTCCTCGGCAGAATATTTCATTGCTAGATAATGATATTAGCAGATCGCAGGGCTTGGTTTATTCTTTTACCTGTTTGCCCTACGTTGATAGAGATGTAGAATGCGTATAGATATTTACCATTGCTGGTAGATATGTCCCTTGTTCTCTTCTGTCAAATTGATTATTATATATATCTATATATAATCTCTATTTGTATTGTTACATAATGAGAATACATGGCTTCGTTTTTTATATATATATATTATATATAAATATTAATAATTTTAATTTTATATATTCATTTCAGGCAGGGAGTTTGAAACTGTGGTCTTAAAGGAGAACTCCGGTGGGGGGGGGGGGAGTAGTGCATACAGGGGATGGGGGGGAACATAATAAAGTTTATATACGTGGGGAACTAGTAAGTCTATATCTATCAAGCAGGACTTATTCACAATGCTTCTCAACTCCACACATCTCTGACCGAACAGCCCTGCTAAAACTCCCCGCTATAAGTGACAGTACAAATGGAGTTAACCAGCGTTGTAGGGTAATCTCTTTTGACTTGCCGCAGACAATATGGATGGGGGCTCAGCCCGTGTATGCGGGTCACGTGGGGAAGGTGCTTCCATACAATCTGATTACAGTGCTGGAGATTCTATGATGGATGACTTGCTCATACTTGGAATTCCAGAGACGGCTAATTGATGGTCTGCATGCTGGGACAGATTTAGACAGCTACCTCCGCTCTTGGCCGTGCCAGGAATTATGGCAGAGTGCTTTCCCTTTTTTGTCTTTTTTTTTTTTTTTTTTTTTGCAAGATGACATGATATGTTTGTTTAGTCTTATGATGCCCATTTCTCCGGAGACTTTTTAAATATTTAAGACGAGGACCACATTGTGAGCATTAGTGGAGACTGGCTGTCTTGCTTGGGCGTCTGATTATAAATACTTCCCTGATCCAGCGCTATGAGCGTCTCGCCTTCATGGAAGATCCATAGTTTATCTGTATGTCGTATACGTCTCCTGTCTAGTCAGCTGCCCTAAATATCTATACATTAACATTATACGGCAGGAGCACCTCCTGAGTGGTTTGGCGTACTTACTGAGCGGAGATGGTGCATACATTATACAAGTCTTTAAGTTGTCCTCTGAAGTTCTAGTCGATCATCAATGTTGAGTTTATCTTTTCCGGTTATTTACAATTCTCATATGAAATAGCCACAGGAGAGCGAGTGTGTAAGTGGACCAGCGTTGTTCTGAATATTTCAGGAGAATAGGTTTCTTGGCAAAATAGTAAAATGCTTATACGTTGGAGTGTTGTCTGCCAATCTGCTTATAAAATGGTGGCTGTGAGGCTTTAGGAAACACTACTGTATTTTCCGGCTTAAAGACTACATTTTGACCCCGAAAAATCATCATAGAAGTCGGGGGTCATCTTATGTTGGCTTTGGTCGCCCCATACAGTGGGGGAGCTCAAAAAGGGCCTTATCCCCACTATATGGGGCGACCACTATATAAAAAAAAAAGTTTAACTCGCCTGTGACCCGTTCCCAGCAGCCACGCGTCTCCTGTCCCATTCCTGGCACAGGGAGTGTGACGTACACTGCCTGCGCCAGAGATCCCTGAGGCTCTTTCGGGCAGCCGAGAGTCTTATCGGAGACGCTCTGAGGCGTTCGGCTGCCGGGAGAGCTTTGGGTGAATGACCAAGGCGCCGGAAGTTCCTGAAGCCTCGGTCAGGCAGGGGTTATAATTTCCGGCGTATAAGGCGAACCCCTGACTATGTACACTGGAAAATACTGTAATCCATCAGAATAAATTTCCCTATCCATTTCCTTTTGGGAATGGGTGGCATCAAAAATATCAGGCAGCTACAAATATTTATTAAAAATAAAACTCCACCAGCTACGGGAAATTTATTAAATCAACATTAACATCTGTCCAACACATTTAAGACATTTCCGCTTTATTCATGGGTTGTGTATAGTGATGAGCGAACCGGGTTTGAGTCTATCCGAACCCGAACGATCAGCATTTGATTAGCGGGGGCTGCTGAACTTGGATAAAGCTCTAAGGTTGTCTGGAAAACATGGATACAGCCAATGACTATATCCATGATTTCCACATAGCCTTAGGGCTTTATCCAACTTCAGCAGCCATCACTAATCAAATGCCAAAAGTTCGTGTTCAGATCGACTCGAGCATGCTCCAGGTTCACTCATCTCTAGTTGCGTACTATTGATATATATGCACATTGGGGCAAAGAAAAGCTCCTCAATGTCATTAATGAATGTGACCTTAAAGGGGTACTCCAGCGCTGATAAAAAAAAAAAAAAAACACATTCAATCATAAATAGTTTTTACATTTACCATCTCTCCTGAGTCTGATTCTGTTTAAATTTCCTGCTGTTTGCAGGCCCCTGAAGCTCCAGTTGGTGGCTTCATTTTTTTCTTTACTTCCTGGTTTGGGGTTTCCCATGATGCACTTTGTCTCCTGTGATGTCTAACTGACTCTGTAAAACTGTTAGATGGCTTACATCTTGTTCAGCCAATCAGAGCTGAGCAACCTGTGTCATGACAAAGGGAGGCTGGCTTAACAGGGCTTAGACCCGCCTCCCTCTTGATGTCATTGTCACAAAATGGCTGCCACAGAGCAGCCTGGGGTCAACAGTCATTAGGTAAGAATGAGTTTACTTCAATTCCTGGTGGGGGAATGAGGGGGGAAAAGATAGGGAAGGAGGGCAGATAGGTGATTGAAGCATATTACAAAATTATATAACTTTGTAATGTGTTTCAATTACTGGGAAAAAGCTTTTTGCTGGAGTACCCCTTTAAAGTCAGAAGATGCCAGTGCAAAAAAATACAAAAGGACAAAATAGGCTTGAAATGCGTCGGTGGGGAGGAATATTTTTAATCTAATGGATTTAATAAAGCTATGAGCCAGGCAGTTCTGGTGATATCACTGAGGGTGCGTTCAGACTACGGGACCCGCACCGAGAACATCGCAGAGAACATGGTCAAGAAAAATTCCACCGTCCACCCAAAGAATTGACACGTAATTTCTTTGGGCGGATGGCGGAATCCGCCTGACCATAGAACGGAGTCTATGGGTAAGTCGGAGATGCGAATAAGAGCAGGCGGCGAAATCTGCAGGAACTTCTCTGCACGGATTCCCCAGTTGGAACGCACAGGTCCCTGTAGGGTAGTTACATATCTTTGTATGATATTTACAGAAAGACAAGAAAGGGGTCTATGGAGCCTCAGTTGTGAGTCTCAAAACACTGGAATAGCCAGATATCCCTCCAGGGAAGGAAACCTTGTGCCTAGGGGTGCCTCCCAGTGGGGAGATTACCAAACCACCCTAACACACAGCCCCTCAAGTCCCACTCGGTTGAACCCATTTGCGTCAAAGTCCAACTCCGTTGCGAGTATTGTGACGTAACAAGGGATTACCAGAGCCAGGCATCCATCCACAGACATCTGTTTTGGGGTATTGCCCCTAGTCAGCGTGGAGCAGGATTCTGGCTAACGGGGGCAATGAAAAGTAGACCAACAAAACACAGGGAGATCGGCAAAAAAAATAGACTCAAGAGTCTCCATTGATACATTGCCCCCTATAAAATTTGAATATACAAGAAAGGGGTCTGTTGCAAGTCTCAAAACACAGAAATAGCCAGATTACAGAAAGACGAACAAAAATCATTGATAGTCACTCCCCACCCCGACCCATTTCCTTGCTGTATTAGAATGGGGCATTCGTAACAATCACACTAGAGAAGAATGCCATCGTAAGACGTCTTCGCGTGCGCACAGTTACATATGCAAATACTAGGTCTGTGAAGACGTGCATTGTTTATCTCTCTGCTCTCTTGGATACGTCTGGCTGTGGTTTCTGGTACATAGCAGTATACAGATTAGACAAGAGTGATTAGTGTTTATCAGCGGCTGACGGAGCCTCTTGGCCGCGCTATTTTGTCATTCTGCATGTTCTATCCCTATTGTCTAGCTCGTAGCCTAGGCAATAAGTTTAGTTTTTCCCCGCTTGGCTTTGTGTATCTCGCCAATTTCCGTCGCGTCCTGAACCATTTGGTTTTTAATCTGTATTATCGCTGCTCCGTTCCATGGAGGATCTTCTCCGCTCTGCCATCTCAAATCTGCACTGTGCCTGTGTATTGTCATGTCCCACACTCGGCTCATCTCCTCCCCGGCCAACTGGCGTTCAATTCCCTTGTTTTTTGGACACACTTTCTTCCCAGAAATAATCTAATCTCACAACTATGTTTGACATCTGGCTTTCGCTAAATCCATAATTAGGACTCCGGGTGTGAACGTCTCTATGGGATTTTTTTTCCCCCCTCTAAATCCCTGAAAACACTTCTTGCTGATTGACCTTTGTGAGTTGGAATTTCTCTTGGTTTATTATATAGGCTGTGAATTATTATATATTTTTATTTTTTTGCTAGTCTCCGGTAGCATGACAGGCATTAAACGATTAATGAAAGGTTGGCTTTGTCTGCTAACACATCAAATCGTAACTCTACTTGTGGAATAGAGAGGTCCATATCCAGGTATTTGGATTTGAGAGTACGAAACTCAAGGAACTTCAGCTTTATAGTGGACTGTTCTTTTTATGGCAAGTCCCATAACTTGAATACTGGTGGCTAAAAAATTGGATTTAAACTTAGAGAGTCTGGGAAAACATGGATACAGCCATAGGCCATAGTCTGTATCCACATTTCCAGGACTTCCTAGGGCTACATCCAACTTTTTCAGCCACCAGTATTCAAATCCTGAACTATCGACTGGAGCATGCACTTTACTGGACCATTTCTTTACTAGAGGCCATCCATACGAAGACCACCTGTTGGTTGCCCATGGATGGACCCTAAACACCATTAAGAGGGTGGATTTTTGTCCCAGCACAGACCTATATTGAAGTTAATGAGCTCCATGGGCCCCGCTCTCAACAGTCCCATTAAAACCAGCAGCTGCCTTAGGTGTCTGGAACAAGACCTACAACCGCCCAGTTATTTCTTCTTCAAAGTACCAGTATACAGCAGCTGTCGTGGCTGAGACACATGGTACTCCCTTCTATGGCTTCCTAATAGGTTACAAGGACAGGGGATGTCCTTATGAGACAAGTTCGTTATCATCTTAAAGGGATATTTCTGGGAAATATCAGGTCATAAATCATTCAGGCATCCATAGGACATGGTGAACAGAGCTGGAAGCAGTTGACTTGATTCACTACATAGTGGTCGGACCTGGTTACTGCAGCTCATTTCATGTTACCGAGTGATCGTCTTATGGTCCTGATCCTTGTGTTGTGTGGGTCCTAAGGATAGTCATGTGGGTTTTTTTTTTTTTTTTTTTAAAGGAACCCCATTTTCCCTATTCTTTAGTTTTTGTAGTTTCTACTGACTACAGCATCAAGGGAGAAATATCCAGGATCAGCGATATCTCACTCCGGCCACTGATGGCGGCTGTCCGCTACAGTTAAAGGTGGTTTTTGTGTTATTTTCTGCCTCCCTGTTAACGTAAAATATAGAAGGCCCAAATACTCTCCTTCCTGACTCCCCCACTGCTGTCAAGTCTTCAGTCCCCACTGTGGCCCTCTTCTTCTTCCTCTTTCCGATAATGTGCCTTGCTGCAAAAACTAGGCCGAGTTGACACAAAAGATGATTGCACTGGGGGGACTTGAAGACATGACTGTGGCAGCAGCGGAGCACCGGGCACATACAATATTAAAGGGGGTTTCCTGTGGAAAAATTTACACCGGGCACCTGTCATGTATGAAACAGATTGTTCTCTAGAGTAGAGATGAGAGCAATGCAAGCATGCTTGGCTCAGTCTGAACCCAAACCTATAAGCTGTATCCTTGTTTTCCAGGCAGCTTTAGGGCTGCATCCAACATCTTCAGCCGCCGGTAATCAAATGGCGCATGCTCAGTTTTTGGACTGACCCAAGCGTGCTCAAGTTGCGCTGATCTCTACTCTAGATATACTACTGGCATGATATACTGGAGCAATGCCATAATATGATGTACTGTAATGTTATAACTAATGCCGAGTGAATCTCCACTATGTGACTAATCCAGAACATGACCGCTTGCTCGTTGATGGCTTTAGTCTGCATAAATGAAGATGTAAGGCATTACTTCTGTTTGGTTTTTAAAGGGGTTATCCAGCGCTACAAAAACATGGCCACTTTCCCCCTACTGTTTTCTCCAGTTTGGGTGGGGTTTTGAAACTCCGTTCCATTAAAGTAAATGGAGCTTAATTGCAAACCGCACCTCAACTGGAGACAACAGTAGGAGGAAAAGTGGCCATGTTTTTGTAGTGCTGGATAACTCCTCTAACTATTGGTCTATAGCTGCAGTCCACACAAGTTGTATACATGTAATCTGCATGGACTGCAGCAGTCACTAAGTACTTAATATCCGTAGTACTTCAAGTCTTTGTAACCTCGGTTTTAACTAAAATTAACTCAATGTAATGAATCAGGAGTCTATTATGATTAATAATAATATTCTGACATTTCATTTCTCAAGCGCCTACTATTCAGATTATCCTGGACACTGCCATGCTGGGTACATTTACACATAACACTTAACGGCATGCAGGGTCTGCGTTTCATGGAAATGCCTGTCAGTGTGGAGTCTTCATACCTAGCTGATTGGCTGAGCTGAAAATGGCTGAGCTGAAAATGCAGGAGTCTCTGCTCAGCCAATCAGTGTCTCCGGCAGGGTCCCGCCTCAGCCGCTGATTGACTGAAGATGATGCTGGACACCGGGAGGGTAAGGCTGGGTTTACATTGATCAGCTGAATCCTTTTTCAGTTTCTTCTCTCAGAAACCGACCACAACTGATGGCAAAAAGGTATCGGTTGTCATTGAGCTTCTCATGCTTTTTTTTGCAATATGTGCTCCCCTGTACCGGCTGTCACTCAATCCGCCGGCACAGTTACATTGCCAAATTATTTAAACTGTCCCATTCAAATGAAAACTTGCATACAGTGATAGTCTATATCCATGCTTTCGCGAACACCCTAGGGTTGCATCCAACTTTAGCCACCAGTCCGAACAATTGGACTTGCTCTAGTTGAGTTAATGTCTAATTTTCTCTATTGTTGGTCAGCCCTCAATCTTTTTTTAATGCTGCATTCACAGTTTTATGATGGGAGATCTTTCCATGTTCTCAATGTCCATTCCACTCCTGGTTTTGGTATAAACTACTGCCCAAAATACTATGTGTGAATCCAGCCTAAGAACTGGAGGAATTTGAAGATCCCCCCACACAAGCTTGTATAATCCCACACTTGAGGGGTCATTAACTTTTAGAGGACTGACCTCTACCCTTCCATTTGTTTATTTCTAAAGATGGCTCCACACATTGTAGGCTTGGAGGTTTTTCCCCTCTTCCATCTGTTCTTGCTTACTGGTGGAAGGGAATGAGGTCTGCCGAGTCGCAAAAGATAATTATCACCTACTGTGATTGCAACTTCTGAACTATTCGCCTCTTCTGGTTTATCACACTGTTAGACACAGGAGGCCTAATGCTGCTGTAGCTCAAGTGTGAATGAAGCAAAATGTGATGTTTGCACCAAATTAGCTGAATTTTTTTATTTTTTATTTTACCATAGGCTTTCTGGTTATGTGCATTGGTTACATGTCTTTGGATGATCTCGTGAGACCTATATGATATCACCTATACAATGACCTGAATGACAAATGGCTGTGATTCCACCCGTATTAGTTTTTTCTGTGAACATGCATGGCCTTTCCATCCAAAGATAGAGGAACTGTGCTTAAACAACATCAGCCGTCAATCATCGGCATCTATTTTCCTGATTTCCCCCATACACGTCCATGCTCGGACCAGCCAAGCTTGCATGTGTTTTTGATAAACAGTAGAAACCCACTGGTGGCATCTTGTCTCCAGAGACTACAAAAGGATTGGATGTTGAAATTTAGAATGACTGATACTACCTTCCCCTGACATCAGGAAGAATTTCAGAGGCCCCAATTCACACTAAGTTTTTGCAATGCGGTTATTTTTTTTCCATCTGTTTTTGCAAAATACTGATGGAAAAACAGATGCATTTGTGTGCATCCTTTTTGATCAGTTTTTCTATTGACTTCCATTTAAAAAATGATCAAAACACATCAGTTTCAGGGATTACACTGTATACGACTTGCCGCTCTACATTTTTATGGACCCTTATCTTTGGTAGAATTGAAACCACTAGTATAGCTTTAATAGTATCATTTAGATGCCCTAAACCTATAATAATAATAATTTTTATTTATATAGCGCCAACTGATTATGCAGCACTTTACAATTCTAAGATCTTGTTTATAATTGTCGGGTTCTCTATAAGGTCCGGCATAAACACAGATGAGGAATAACGTTAATATCCAACTGCTAAAAAAAGTATATTGATACCAATTAGAAACTTGTAATGCACTATTTCTCCTGTGGGGGAGCTGCTGGAAAATGGAAAACAACCATAGATTAAATTATGTGATCAGTTTATGGAGATCAGAAGATTAAAAAGCCCTTCTAATAAAGTTAATTGATTGGAATCTAGTTACCACAGACGGGTGTGGAATATGGTGACCATAGTTGTTTGTGTGTCTGCTGGGCATAGCGCACCCTTGTGGTTTTTAGTTTTTAAAGGACGTCCAAACAAAGGAGGTTTGATAGTTACATCTTCGTCTTTGCCAGCTGAGTGGATTGATTCAGTCTCATTTCAGATAGAACAGTCTCTGCCAAGTTCAGAATCTCAGCAGGAGTCCCTGTCATTACCCTGACCCTGAATCCCTCGCAGGTCACCTTGCAGCTGTTGTCTGGCATGTGCAGAACAGTTTGCGGTTTTTCTTTATCAGTCGAGGTGGACAGGTGTTCTCTAGGAGTAGCTCCAACTAGCCTCAAAAATCCTGGGAAAATGTTGCACAGCTTAATTGGCTGTACCAGGGTCAGACTGACTCCGCTAGAGAAACCAGCACGGGGAGGCTAGACGGCCAGCACTTGGCTACATAGCCTTCAAATAACCGCGAGAGGTACCCAGTTCCGAAATGTGCAGGTTTTATGAAATAAATGATTTTAGGCTTAGAAACTATAAATTAATCTTCTGTTTGCTGCAAAAATTATTATTATTATTATTATTATTATTATTATTATTATTATTATTATTATTATTATTATTATTATTATTATTTATTATTTATATATTTTTTTGTATTCTAATGTTGCACATTTTTTGCTGCAGTATTCACATTGAAAATCCACATTAATTTTTGTCAAGCCCTGTAGAGAAAAGTAGAGGGCAGGATATGTGAATAATTTGGTGCATTTTGTGGATTTGATTTTAGAGAACATTTATATTTTATTCTAGCCATGAAATATCTGTCATCTGTTTTGAAGGGCAATCTGCATTCCCACCCATTGGGATGCAGCCAGACTGATATGGCCAAGCTTGAAAATTCATAGTGTGAGCAAAGCCCTAAAGGGGTGTTTCTATCTCTTAGCTTGTTATCCCCTATTCTTGGGTGTCCAATCACCAGGACCTCCTTCCATCCCAAGAATATGGATGCAGTTGTCCTTGAAATGAACATGTCACCTTCTCTATGGGGCCTCCTAACACTTCTAAAGGGTAAAAGTGAGAAAGTGGCATAAAGGTGGTTATATGCATTAACTGAATGTTGACTGGTCCCACCAATTTCAGTGGGACTAGCTAGCCATCTAACCTGTATGAGGCCTCCAACTCTATCCTAGTGGCTGTTTTTATTTCGATGCACTCGGTAGTAGAGATGTCTGGCAGCGGCTTACTCCCCTCTCTTGGCACTCTTGGCCAGTGTATGAGGGGTCAGGTAAGACAGCTTATGGCCGATACTTCCAGCGTTAAGACGTTGAAGTTTTTTATGTAGACTTTTACATATTCTTAGTTTTTGTATGTGTTTCTGGGAAGGCTGACTGATGCGACTGCCATTGTACATCCCGCATGGGTTAATTATATATGCATGCCATTAAGAGTCTTGGCTATAATGGTGGACACAGAATTTCTGGAAACAGATGTATCGGAGAAACTGGCAGCCAACTTGATATAAGAGCATAGCGTGGAGGGGACGGAGACTTCAGCTGCTAAAATATGAATCAAGATTAGTTACCACAGCAGATGAGATCCGGCTCTATCGGCCTCCTGAAGCTGGCGACCAAAGCCACCGGCATCAATAATGAATGCCTGCTAAGCTGATCTTTGGGAGACGACGAGCGGTGACTGGATGAAACTGAACGCCGACCAAGCACATACTTGTGGTGGAGGTCGGAGACTGATAACAAGACTGAAACCTGGAGCTCACGAGGTACACAACCTCATTGCGGTGTCGGCTAATTGCCCGAGTACTGGTTGGGTTACCTTCCTGCTAGGCCTTGTGGATATGCTAGTAATATTACCGACCACTAAACAAACTGGTGGAGCGTACACTCCCTGTGGAAAACCGTAAAGAAGGATGGGCATCACTCACCGAATCTTGTGAGATCTATTTTATTGCAGGTTGACAGATGCCCTGGCCGTATGACCTTGAGAAAGCTGTGAATTGTGAAATGGACGTTGTTCTGTGCATCTGTTAACCTGCAATAAATAGATCTCACAAGGTTCGTAAGTGCTGCCGATCCTTCTTCACGGTTCTGTGAAGCCGTTATCTTTGTATTCCATCCAGAAGGACTATCTGAGGCTGGAAGTGCCGGCTCGCTTTGAACTTTTTGTTTTCCTCCATGTGGACGTTACGGATTGTGGAAACTGTTGACTGGGTTATTTTGGTGTGTGTTAGTGCGGATAGATTTAAACTGCCTGACTCTTATTGTTACTTTCTTTTACTGTAATACTTCAATACTCCTTTGTGGGCGCTACAGAGCACTTAGCTGTAATCTGTGGATCAAGACGGTTGAGTATACAGTTTTGGGATATTAATGGATAACTCCTTTAAAGGGGTACTCCGGGCAGGAGGGCTTCTTTCACTATGGCCGGGGAGGGGGTGGATGAAAGCAACGACGTCCACACACCTCCCCAGTTCCAGTGCTGGGTCCCGAATGCTCCCATCTCCGGCCGCTTCCTGGTGTATGACGTGTGGTGGGACGTGACTTTTCAAGCCCGCTCAGCCATTCATGGGCTATAGCGGGGTCTCGTGTCTGCCGCTGAATGACTTGAGTGAGTGGGCTTGAAATGTCACGTCTCGAGTCGCGTCACGGACCAGGAAGTGGCTGGGGACTGGAGCAGCGATACGCAGAACCCAGGGGCAACTGAGCCAGTTTCACTTTACACCATGTTTGATAAATCTCCCCCATAGTGCTTAGTTTTTTTGTTTTTTTTTACCAAGTAGGTAAAATCACACCACCTAGCCTTATCAGTCCCCCATTTGACATCCGTGAAGCCTGGACTGGGATCACTGGAGTTGGTGAATAGCCAGATGGTTCCTCAGATGCTCTCCCAAGCAGGCGAGTGTTGCTTTAGGGGCCACATGTTCTCCAAGGGGTGGACCCATCCTCCAAGTCCTAGGGCGGCGCTCTGTATTTCTATTGTACACCTACAGATTTGGCCCCATAGAGGTGCCAACATACGTGCTGTATGGGATATCTGTTCTGCTACTGCCGTATCCTTATTCCGTATGTAAGGAGCGCTCTGACCTATTTATGCCGCCAGTTTCTAAGAAATGAGGATGGATAGCTGCACTTTATGAGAGCGTTTCCCACAAATAACCATTTGCTGAAAGCCGCTCACCGTCAGTAATGTGTCTTTTATGAGGTCAGCAGGTCCCGGATCTCTTCCTATGTGTCCGTGCACTATTTCCAGGCTGCTATGGTCGAGCAGAGAGAAAAATGGGATTGACCGAACCCCGAGAGAAGTGACATTTTCACCGTAAAGTCCTCGCCTTTCGGCTTTAGCTGACATGTAGAGGCCTCTCTGTTGCGGAATGGTGCAATGACTGATCTAGGCCTATTATACGGATGGGAACAGTCCCAGCTAATGCTATAGAATGGATACCGGAACCAAAAGCGTCAGATCACTGGTTGGGGGGAGGGGGGGGGGTACTTAGAAACCTGATAATGTAAAAAGTCAATGTATGACCTTTATTTATTTTTTTCCTGTGAATCTAATTTCCACGGTCCCAGAGACATTTCAGGCATGGTGAATTGTGGAGCGGCTGAATAGTAACATATGGGATATGAATGGTGGTGATCTAATCAGCAGTGGCGTAATGCGGTTATGTCTGATGGGATTCATGTATGAAACATGGGATGTCGGGAAAACGGTGAACGAAATGTGTCCCGTATCTATTTACTATCGAGCCGCACCGAGTACGGACAGCTGCGGGTGCCCAGCAGGAAAATAATAGTGTTCATGTATGAGCAGGTGCAGGGAGCAGGCATGTTGATCATGGGGTTCCTTAAAGCATTTTATCCACTTTGTGGATCTCCAGCTGCCGCAAAACTACAACTCACATCATGCCCTGACAGCTGTTGGCTGTCTGTGTATGATGGGAGTTGTAGTTTTGCATCGGTTGGAGAACACTGCTTTAAATAAACACTGGACAAGATTGATATCATCTTCCGGTACATATCAGCTGCTGTATGTTCTGTATGTTCTCTCTGTCTGACACAGTGCTCTCTGCTGCCACCTCTGTCCATGTCAGGAACTGTCCAGAGCAGCAGCAAATCACCATAGAAAGCCTCGCCTGCTCTGGACAGTTCCTGACATAGACAGAGATCCATTGCCCCAAACACACACCCCCACCCCTCCACCTGAAAATAAGGGGGAAAAAAAACGGCACCGTTCTTATCCTCGGGTTATGTATGTTACTGTAGCTTAGTTTCATTGTAGTGTATTAGGCAGCGTTGTAGTACCTCACACAACCTGAGGATTAGGGTGGCACAAAAAAAAGCTGTTTTCCCAATCCTGGATGAGTATGCCATAAATCATATGTGGCCATTTTCACCCGTTTCACTAGTCGACTCATTTTTGCAAACCACAAAGTGTGAATAATCCTCAGGGATTATAATTCTGGAAGATTTCCAGATTTCCTTCAAAAGCAAAAAAAAAAAAAAAACTGAACAGAGTGAGCGCTGGTTGCATCGTGAGCATCATTTTGGCTGAAAATATGGAATCCGTTGTATTATATATTTGCTTTGCAGTTGTCTTATAGACTTGTAGACAGGAGGACTCTAGACTTTCTGTATGTGGCAGCTAGAACGCCTGATACTGAAGCATTCCTGTTGTTTTCCTTCGGGTCTCCTCTGTAACACCCCCCCACCCCCCCTTAAACCACCACCTCCTCTTACTTCCTCTGCTGGATGCTGATAAATAATCTGCTTCCGCCGCCCGGGTTCTGCTCACCTTCCCGCATTCATCAAGCTGAGTGGATGCACAATAAACCGCACTCCGCTACTTACAATATTGTATAACTGTGTTAGTTCTGCAAAATCCAGTGTAAAATGCGCCTCCTCACCTTTCCACTTCAAAGGCGGAGGAGTATCATGGCTCATTTAATCACAGCTACACACCAGCCCGAGAAACTGGGAGACGAACCAAGATTTAATTGTGGGTTGGAAACGAATAGCGCCAGCGAAAGAGACAATGGCTCAGAGCGGCATATGGGGGGTGTCGTGTGTGTGCACACAAAGGATCCTGGGAGCGGGCACAACTTTACCTCTCTATACTGCAAAGGGGAGGACACTAAGAAATTGGAGCAAAATTCTCATTAGCGAGATGCAATCTGCCTGCTGTTACCACATAGTCCGGCTTATGAGTTCAGATTTTTAGGAAAATGGATTGCTATAGACATTGATATTATGTATGGTGTTTAGTAGCAGTTGTAAGTAGACAGGAGTAAATCTGCAGGAATTTCCATTCAAATTTAGCAAATCTGTTTGTTTAATTTTGCAAGACTGGTTCAGCTGTAAGGTCCCGAGATTGCATAGAAAAATCCGGTATGACATCCTGGGGTCGTTGAGATCTCAATGGATTTGGATACTTGGCTTAGAAGTCCCCAGGGTGTAGTATCCTTGAAAATACATAATGCCCAACCCTTTTCTCCACCAACACCATCAGGCGTTGGAGAGTCGTAAGGTCCTCATGGACCTTATACTGTCGCCTCAACCTGCTGCCATCAGTGGGTTGTACCAGCTTTAGTATAAAGTGTATGGGCACCTTTTGAAGCCTTCTAGGATTTTAGATACTGGCCAATATAAGACCTAGAGTGTCATACCTGACGTTTCCATGCAGTCGTGGCACTTTGCCCAAGTCTGGATAATTCCAATTTGCTAGATTCATTTGAGTGTCATAAAATAAGTTTTATGTATAGTATTTTTAGGAGTTTATGCAACTCTATGTACTATAGACTAAAACAGTCTCTCTTTCTCTTTACTTTTTTAGGAAATTTTACTACATTACCTTGTTGAGAGATCCCGTCTCGAGGTACCTCAGTGAGTGGAGACATGTGCAACGAGGAGCCACCTGGAAGACTTCTCTTCACATGTGTGATGGAAGGACACCGACGCCAGAGGAGCTGCCATCCTGCTATGAAGGCACAGACTGGTCAGGGTGTACATTGCAGGAATTTATGGATTGTCCCTATAATTTGGCCAACAATCGCCAGGTTAGGATGTTGGCGGACCTCAGTCTTGTAGGATGCTATAACATGTCCTTTATAACTGAAAAGAAGAGAGCTCAGCTTCTTCTGGAAAGCGCCAAAAAGAACTTGAAGGATATGGCCTTTTTTGGCCTTACGGAGTTCCAGAGAAAGACTCAGTATCTCTTTGAGAGAACTTTTAATCTGAAGTTCATCAGACCTTTCATGCAATACAACAACACTCGGGCAGGTGGGGTTGACTTGGACAATGGCACTATCCAAAGGATCGAAGAGCTGAATGATCTAGACATGAAGCTGTACGACTATGCAAAGGACCTCTTCCAGCAGCGCTATCAATTCAAGAGGCAGGTGGAGCGAATGGAACAACGAAGGAAAAATCGGGAAGAAAGACTTCTCCAGCGGTCCAACGAGGCTTTTGCCAAGGATGAGGCAGAAGACCAGGTTCGCTGGCCTACAGAAGACTACATGAGCCATATAATTGAGAAGTGGTAGCAGGGCATGGACTTTTATACTACTGGAGAAACTAGTTTCACATTTGTTATTCTGTATTGTATAAAATTCTGAACGTTACGATTTAAGAACACTTTTTATTTAATGTTTGTAGCACACAGCTCGAAGCTCCGGTAAGCGTTCATCCTTCGGTAGGAGAAGCCTCTCTTTATTTTAATATAGTCAGAACGTGACCGCACAATGTCAACAATGCTATACGTTTTTATTCACACTAGGGAGTCATTAAAGCATTGTTAACTGTGTGTTTTTTTTATCTTGCTTCTCAAATTCTCAAGGGCAACTAATGAACTAATAACAGTGGTATGTTTAATAGCCAAATACACATTCTTGCTTTTATAGCCCTTAAGGAAACCCACATGTTGGCCAAAGACAACAATTAGCAGTAAGATTTTTTTTTTTTCTTATTGAAAAGTTTCTGAAGACAGATGTCCCATCGTATAGTAGATCAGTAGATGAATCCTGGTCTATTATTACAGTTTGATATCTTTCGCTTCACTGTTCCTAAAAGACCATGAGATGGGGTTCTCCATTGTGTTTCCCTTCATTTTCTAGATTATATCTATGCAAAATACCAATTTTCACCTAAACAGTCACTCTTTGCAGTCAGTATGGACTACTTTTCAACAGTCTTTGGTGTGACCCAAGGAATATACTTATGATTGGTCCTACAGACCTTGACTTGACATACACCAGGGACGGGGAACCCTTGGGCCCTCCAGCTGTTGCCAGGTTCCCCATCCTTGACATACACCATGCCGTAGCTTCGGGCTAAATCGGTGATCCCCAACCTTGAGTTTCTCTTTGGCTGTCAGGGCACATTAAGAGTTGTAGCTTTGCAACAACTAGAGAACCTTAGGTTGAGGGATCATTGGCCTACACAATGGTTGGGGAAACGGACACTTTTAGATATTTTGTACATAGAAGAAGGAAGGCCTTGTACCCCTATTGAGTGAGAACAAGGATTCCAATGATGACAAATAAAGTTGCATATGGTTTATAACAAATAATGTAACCTGCTGTAAGGGTATTCTCATAAGGGCAAGACAAACAGGATCTATAACAGATATTTAACATTGATGTAATCTAGCTTGTGTATGGAGTCTTACAGACTAATGTGATTAACCATCTCAGGCAGGGATGAGGACCCTTTTGCCTTCCAGCTGTTGCAAAACTACAACTCCCCTCATGCAAAGCTTCGGCTGTTCAGGCATGATGGTAATTGTAGTTTTGCAACAGCTGGTGGGCCAAAGGTTCCCCTTCCCTGATCTAAGGCATATAATCTTGCCAACCAGCACCCTGCTCTGTAAGGATAAGGGGCAAACAAAATGCCAAAACCACACTACAGGTAGTTACCTTGATGCCCAAAGAGTGCATATTGGCTTTCCACCAGAATAAACTGATAATGTATCTTTGGCTGTCTGTATTCTTCATTTATGAAGATCAAGGGTCCATGTCTCCAGGCTCTACTGGGAAAAAAAAAATTTCTTCTGTGCCTTTAAGCCAAATTTATAATTACTCAACCTGCTTGACCAGGTCCTATGTGTGTAAGGACTGCTGCATGAACTACAACTTCCAGCCGGGAATTGTAGTTTTGCGACAGCAGGTTGGCTCTCTGACGTTAAATGGAGTCTTCTAGCTAGATCCATGACCTGAGCGTAACTTTTAGATAAAATCTTCATATAACTGGTTCCAGTCAGTCTGAGACATGGATTCTACAGGATTAACAAAATTGTCGAAACTTGGAAAACCTTAAGCCCGGGCTAGACTTGCGGTGTATGATGCCTGGGTCACACCACAAGACTATATCAACCGTCTAAGTCAAGGATGGTGAACCTGTGGCCTTCCAGCTGTTGCAAAACTACAATTCTCATCATGCCTGGACAGCCTTTGGCTAGTTTTGCAACAGCTTAAGGCCTGGAGGTTCCCTATCCCTGGTTTAAGTCGTTGTGTAGACTCTCCCAGTCTACTTCTACCACATCATGTTGTACAAAAGTTCCTAAAGTCTCCCCGTGACCAGAGTCTGAAGCACTGCCGTGTTTTTTTAGCCACTTGAATCCTTATTAAACATATCACTGTTCCTAGTATGTGAAGACTCAATAAGCTGATCTCAAAGCTGTCTGATCCTGATGAAGGACACAGCACCACTTAGTGGTGTAGGTTGGAAGGAAGTAAAGCACTTAATGTGGATTGTAACTGTGTGTATAGTGTTTTTCAGCAGCAAGTGTCTAGAATCTCACAGGATTAAGATGGACTTGCGCTAACGTAACCTTTTTGTAATGAACAATGGCATTTGTTTTATTTTCTGTTTTACGCCTAAGCAATGTGAGAGGGTCGCTCATTGTAATAAATTATAATTTATATGGATGAGCATGTCTATTTAATTTCCCACAACGCCACAACTCCCGAAAGCCTTCGTCCTGTTCTATGAAGGTTCCGATAGGAGGGGGATCTACGTGCGGCAGATTTGTTGCAGAAATCCTTGTACTTGCTGTTAGAACAATCTTACTGTAGATGAATGGAGGGGATTAATCCTAAAAGGGGTTGTCCAGACTTAGAACAACATGGCTGCCTTCTTCCATACCATGTGCAGTAAAAGGACTGGATGCCGTACCCAAGATATAATTGTCCCAATGGTCCAAAAGTCTACTGACCAAACAAAAGTCTGACCATCATAGGACCAACAGATAAGCTAAACCATTGGAGCAACAACCAATGTGCCAAAGTGCAAACCACTATAGAGAACGGTACAATATAAATATATAATAGTGTTTTGTTTTTTCTTGTTTGTATCTGGAAAGGGACCCCCCTTTTCCAAATATCACTTATATGGGGGTGTCCGTGTAGTGCTGGTAACGTATATGGTTACTTTGTGTTTTAGGTCTTGTCTATGTTTGTTTGGTTTTTATCCTAAGCACCTAGTGGAAAATAGGGACTTTTACCGGGGGTTGGGGCCAAACTGTTATAGATGTGGTCACCCCCAAAAGGCAGTGTGAGGCACTATCAATTAGTATAGAGTGTGCTAGCCCTACCCCTGTGCCACGTCCTCTATAGTTGTTGCACTTTTGTATGTAGGTTGTTGGTCCAGCACTAATTTGCTTTGGAGGTATCTTTTTTTTTTTTTTTTTTTTTTTTTTTGAACCTAAGGGTCAGTTTTATATGAACAGCTAATGGAGGTTATGTTTTAGCTTATCTGTTGGTCCTACGATGGGTGGTCAGTCTTTTATTTATTTATTTGCTTTCTTCCATAATCGGCACCACTCCTGTCCTCATTTTTGGTGTGGAGGGGTTTTTGTAGCTCAGTTCCATTGAAGTGAATGGAGACGAATTGTAATATCTCGCACAACCTGAAGACAGGGGTGGTGCGGTTTTTGAAAGAAAGTATCATTTTTATTTTTCTATTTCCTCAATCCTGGATAACCACGTAAATGATCAGACACCATTTTGTGACTTTTGTGCTTGCAGTTGTTTTTAATGATTCTAAAATCTTTTTTTATTTTGCATTTTTCCACTATAACTGCACCATACACTGGAGCCAGTGGTTAAACAACTCCTTGTAGAAACATAAATGAATGGTAGAGCTTATCTTGGGCAACTAGGAGCCGCTGCTCTCCCATGGGTCACCTGTGGTTACTCCAATGCCGCTCATTGAACTCAATGCAGATTGTAGTGAAGAAGACAGACTGTTATAAATCACGTGGACTGTAATACCTGGTACAGCCACTGCCCAGTATATGGCAGTAGTATGAGAAGTGAAGAGATGCAGTGGCTACTTCATTCTAATGAAGGACAGAGATTCTGGGATTTCTACCACTCAACGATTTGGGTACTGGCCAACATCCTAGTAATATTACACACACACAGTCATTGGGTATAGACAATGAATTGTGAGGACACCCCCCCCCCCCCCCGTTCTGGTATTTCTGCAACCAATCTGCCATATGTGAATATACCCTGAACCTTCTGCTGTGTCACTGTATCCCCCTCCCCACTGCCGCCGTTTCGAATGTTGCATCCAGTACATTTTTAATCCATTTATATCACTGTGAATCACACTTGTCATGTTCCTTTAATAAAGATTTATGCATAATTATGTTTATGTGCAAAGATTTCACAGTTGTCTCTTACGTTACAGACCGGGTTTCAGATTTTCATTGCTCTTGTTGGTTGTGTAGCTGGAATTATCATAATTACCTTAGTTCTAAATGGCTTGTGCAAGAAAATTGAGGGATTTATGAGTAAAACAAGCGCCACGTTACCTAGAAACAATTAGAGGGTATAATGGCAGGCGCCATATACAGCGTTCACTATGCAGAGCCGATCACCCTGCACACTGCTGACCGGCCTCCGGAGATCTGCACACATAGGGCTGGAGGGCCGTGATTGATTGAGCCTTGTAAAGACCCTGCAAATGAGTGACGATATTACTGATTGGTGTAAAAGGGCCCAAGACCAGAGCCCGATTTATGACTGGAACAAGATTTAAAGGGGTACTCCACTTTTTATATCTTGCTGCCCATGGTAAGACTAAAAATTCCTTCCATACTTGTTATCTATTCAGTCTCCTTCCCCCAGTTCTCCGCTGAAGACCCCAAAATTCTGAGACAAAAGTCACCCCTCCCTTCTGAGACAGCTGATGTAAACAAGTCCATGAGAGGCTTTATCTGCAACATTGTAGCATCTTTGCTAATGAACTGACTGATTAATCCTTCCAGCATTACAAAGTGATCTCTGAATAACTCTCCTAGCATTAAAAAGAAGCCACAATGTTGCAGGTAAAGCCTGCCAGGGACTTGTTTACGTCAGCCGTCTCAGAAGGGAGAAGGGGGGACAGAGAGAAAAACAGATGTTTGTGTTTTCAGCTGAAAGCAGCAGCTGAGAACTGGGAGAAGGAGACTGAATAGATAATAGATAGATATAAGTATGGAAGAAATTTTTAGTCTCACCATAGGCAGCAACATATCAAATGTACAATCAGCAATTATCAGCTGATCGCTTTGTGTAATGCTGCGTTTACACGAAACGATAATTGGCCGATTAACGATGTCGGAGTAACTATTTTTTTTTCATAATGATCAGCGTTTAGACTGTACGATATATTGTACGGAAAATTCGTTTTGCGATTGCTTAAGCTTATCTCGCACATAGAAAAAAATCGTTGAACGACTGTTTGCACGGAATGATATGCCAATTTTTTTGCGAACGACAAACGGCGATTTTAGAACATGTAAGATCAAAATTGAACGATTTTTCGTTCGTTGCTTGATTGTTCGCAGCGTTTACACGTACGATTATCGTTCGAATTCGATCGTTATCGTGCAAATTCGCACGATAATCGTTCCGTGTAAACGCAGCATTATAGAAGACAATGATAGGCTGACGTCCACGATGTCGGCTGATCGTTGTCTTTCAACAGGTTGAAACGCCAACAATCAGCCTAACAAACGCCACTGTCTCCTATGCGCTGCCCTGACGGCCCCCTGGTTCTTACCCGCTCCTCACGGGGGGACAAGGAGCAAGCAAGCACTGACCTCTCCACATTGCCCCATGTAATAGGGGCTTTACTCCGCCCTCCCATACCTGATCCTACTTGGGATCCTACTCAGCCTCCAGGTGTCAATCAAGTATGAAGAAGGAGAGAGAAGGCCTTCCAGCTTGCAGCATATCAGGAGCTTCTTTGACTCTTTTTACTATATAATTAAAGCATTTTCCTACATCCTGGAAGCACAGCTGGATATATTCCCTTTAAACTTGTCTTAAACATTTGTCGGCCCAAACCTATAATCTTGATGGGACCATTCCCAACTGCTTAGAGAAGGGGCAGGCTCAGATGAGGGGCACGTGTTAGGGGAACCAGTCATCACTGACTGAACCATAGGTGATTGGGGTGGTCCCTGGTGGCATCTGCCCATCCCACTGGCCTTGATTATGAGGGATGGCTGGAGAGAAGATGATGACTTCCTGTGAGGGGTAAATGGAAGAAAAGTCCACCAAAGCCAGAACCATTAGACATAAGACTATATTAGTAAGTTAAATGCAGAATATTCCTTTAAGGGCTCTGTCTAGGGCCAGCTTTATAGCCTAACCATATAAATAACACTTGGAAGCTATGTCTTCCCCATGCAGGGAGGTCATACTCATAAACCTTTCCACATTAAAGCTCCATTAACTGAGAAACAATAAAAATAGGATTGTAAGAAAAACAAAGTGAGTGGGGAAGGGGCCGTGTTCAGTAACCTCGTAGCTGGGATGGATACGGTGTACCACAAGCCTCTCCCAAGCTGAAGGGCCCAGAATATCGTTTTGTAATGGGCATCATCTTATCCCGCAGTGATGGGGGTGAACAGAACACTTGTTGCTGAGTACAGACTACATCTGGCCGGCTTATCATCTTGGAGCAAAAAAATCACCGGCTGCGGGGCTGTCCTGTCTCAGTGATTGGCTGAGCAGGCTGTCACTGCCGAGATGAGGAAGGGCCCTATTACACGGGACTATTATCGTGCAAAAATCGTTATATCGTTTGAATTTAAACGATAATCGTTTTGTGTAATTGCAGGCAACGATTGAAAAATCGTTTGTAAGTCGTTGACCGTTGATTTAGATCTGAACCTAAAATTATTGTTAATCGTTCGCTCAAGTTCCGCATTTTTTCACTACTCGTTCAGTGTAATTGCACATTGTTCATTGTTTTGCTGCGATCAGAAGGAATAAACTATCATAGTAACGATCGTATCTAACGATTATCATTCTGCGTAGTATGGTGAACGATTTCAGGTTAACGATAAACAATCTCGTTTGCAATAGTTTATTGTTAGTCGTTAAAGGGGTAGTGCGGCGCTAAACAATTGTTCACAAAATAACACACATTACAAAGTTATACAACTTTGTAATGTATGTTATGTATGTGAATGGCCCCCTTCCCGTGTTCCCCCCCCCCCACGCCAGACTCGGAAGTGTGGTGCATTATACTCACCTGATTCGTGTTGACCCCGTCCGCCATCTTGGGACAATGATGTCATCTTCGGGAGGCCGGCCGAACCGCTCCGTCCGTCCCTCGTGCCGGCCCCCCTCTGCCGCATCATAACTGTGCTCAGCCGCGATTGGCTGACCACAGCTATGCTCAGCCAATCGCGGCAGAGGGGGGCCGGCACGAGTGACTGATGAAGTAGTTCGGCCGGCCGCCCGAAGATGACATCATTGTCCCAAGATGGGGACAGGGGTCGACCGCTTTAATCGTTACAAATCACTGCGTGTAATAGGACCCTAATGCGTTTACACGGAACGATTATCGTTCGAATCTTTCCAATAACGATCGCATTTGAGCGATAATCGTTCCGTGTAAACACAGCAAACGATCAAGCGATGAGCGAAAAATCGTTCCATTTTAATCTTTCAACATGTTTTCAAGTTGTCGTTCATCGTTCACTAAAAATTTGCAGATCGTTTCGTGTAAACAATCTTTCAAAGATTCACCCTATGTAAAAGATGAGCTTCAGCGATCTTAAAAACGATCGCATTAAGGATTTTTCTTACGATTTTTCTAACAATTTATTCGTCTAAATGCTGATCATTATAAAAACCAAATAGTTGCTTCAAAATCGTTAAACAATCGATTTTATCGCTTTGTGTAAACGCAGCATAAGTCTTGGAAGCGGAGGCGGGATTGTTTAGCCAGGCAACTGAAGATGCCATTGGAGGACACCAGGGGAACATAGAGAGGTAAGAATAGGCTGTTTGTTAGGTTCCTCACAAGGGTAGTAACATTTTGTAAGGTTAATTTGAGCGGAATACCCCTTTAAATGTTACCGACCATCCACAACATAGATGATAATTGGAGTGGCACTGATGACGTAATCATGTTTGGCCTTTGGTGTGGCAGCCAATCGATCAGCTGGTTATCCCCTCTAAAAAATCTGATGTACTCCATTAAAGGGGTACTGCAGCTATTTTTTTTTCTTTCAAATCAACTGGTTTCAGAAAGTCTCTTCAACACAGGAACTGTCCAGAGCACTATCAAATCCCCATAGAAAACTTCTTCTCTGAACAGTTCCCGTGCTGGACAGAGGAGGCAGCAGAGAGCACTGTGTCAGACTGGAAACAATACACTACTTCCTGCAGGACATACAACAGCTTATAAGTATGGGAAGATTTGAGAGTTTTAAATAGAAGTAAATTACAAATAAATTTATAACTTTTTGACACCAGTTGATTAGAAAGATTTACCCCTTTAAAGTCAATGGCATCCATCACATAAGGAATCTAGCACAGCGGTTATTATGGGTTTTCTGTTCCTAGGAGTCTAACAAAAATTCTGAAATGTCAATGCCAGCTGATCACGGTGATCAGGATCATTCACTCTGGTTACTCTCTACCACTACTGGATGACTTTTCTAGAAAACACTATGCTGTACGCTGTATTTCTCACGTGTTTGACGTCTCACTGTTGACCTGGTTACACTAACATCTATGGCCCTGCCCAGTAATATTGTGACCAGCAAGTACAGGAGTTACCACATCCCATGGTAATGTAGTAGACTTTGGCCCGGCACACGGATCCTCCCTCACCGCTCGCACCATTTATAGTGTGGGTGGATGAGACCTATGGAAAGAAGTAGCTGCTCCTCACTTTACAGCGTGTATTAAGACAGGGATAGGCTGATCTGATCCTTACACAATCTACTTATATATCAGTTATTATATCTGATTATAAGTGTATGGGGAATAAGAGTGATGCATTGTGTAAGAGTTATAGCACCAAGTTCAGGGACTCTTCAGTGTCAACATCTCCTGCGAGAGACACTGAATAAATCTCCACCAAATATTTCAGGGGTTATATGGGGTTAGAAAAACAGCAGCAGAAAATCCCCATAGAAAGCAGAGAGCACTGTGTCACCCTGGGAAGAATACACCACTTCCTGCAGGACATACAGCAGATGGTAAGTATGGGGAGATTTGACATTTTAAAGGGGTTGTCCGGCGAAAAAAAATTATTCACAGAATAACACACATTACAAAGTTATACAACTTTGTAATGTATGTTATGTCTGTGAATGGCCCCCTTCCCCGTGTTTCCCCCCACCCACGCTAGACCCGGAAGTGTGGTGCATTATACTCACCGCATGTCGTGTCGTCCACGGTCTCCGATCGTCAGCAGTGACGTCTTCTTCGGGAGCTTGGCGGATCTTCCCGAGTGCCGGCCACCCTCTGCAGCGTCATCCGAAGCTCAGCCGCGATTGGCTGAGCATAACTGTGCTCAGCCAATCGCGGCTGAGCGGCTGATGACGCGGCCACGTCATCAGCTGCTCAGCCGCGATTGGCTGAGCACAGTTATGCTCAGCCAATCGCGGCTGAGCTTCGGATGACGCTGCAGAGGGCGGCCGGCACTCGGGAAGATCCGCCAAGCTCCCGAAGAAGACGTCACTGCTGACGATCGGAGACCGTGGTCGGCACGCGACAGGTAATGTATAGCGCACCACACTTCCGGGTACACGGGTGGGGGTGGTGGGACACGGGGAAGGGGGCCATTCACAGACATAACATACATTACAAAGTTGTATAACTTTGTAATGTGTGTTATTCTGTGAATAATTTTTTTTCGCCGGACAACCCCTTTAAATAGAAGTAAATTACATCTATACTGTATAACTGACACTAGTTGATTTGAAAGAGAAAGATTTTTGCTGGAGTACCCCTTTTAATGGAATTGAACTGCAAAACCCGCACCCAGACTGAGGACAAGAAGGGCGCTGTTACTGGAAAAAATTTGCCATGTTTTCCTAACCCTGGATGACTTTTTTTTAAAGCGAATCTATACCCACTGACAACCCCCCCAAACTACTGGAACCGTTCCTTAGACGAGGTGAAGTCCTTCCTGGATGTGTTTTCCAAAAGTAACAGCAATTATTTGCCATTAAATGACGGCCATCCCCTCAATTTCAACAGTGTGTGAGCAGAGCCTTTCTGGGGTTCAATCCACTCCTGGTTTTGGTTGCAAAATACTGAGCAAAAATACTGTGTGGGAACATAGTCTTAGGCTATGTTCACACAACATATTTTTTATGGCAAGAACGGCCATTGTTTTCAATTAAAACAACTGCCGTTCTTGTCATAAAGAAATGTGTTACATTGAAGTCAATGTAAACAATGGCCATTGTTCACACAATGTATTGAACAGCGGCTGTTGTTTGCTACGTCCGTGGAAACAATTGACATGTCAATTATTTCCAGCCCTTCTGCATTTCAATGCAATTTTAAGTGCAACAACGGCCGTTTTTCATGTAGTGTGTGAACATAGCCTTAGGGTTAGGGGACCATACTCTATAACAAATCCCCCCATTTTCCAAATTTGACCACCAGCTCTGAGGACTTGAGATACGACCTATGACCCATGAGATACCTCAAATCCATAACTATTATACCCTACCCTATACAGTTCTACAACCCTAAAACTTGACGCCTCTCCTCCCCTGTCACTACCCTCCTAAAAGCCACCACTTTCTCCCTATCGAAAAACCCAAACCTAATGAGGGCAGGCGAGACAGCTACACCCCCCAAACGCCAGCTAGCACCACCCCTAATCCCTCCCTACATCCCCTATCATACAGGCCTTTGCCTATCCTCTGGCTCAGTTCTGTCCCTCCTTTACAGTGTGATTAACTAAAGTCCACAAGAATCTTATGTCACCACCCGGACGTCCCATTGTGGCAGGACTAGGTAGCCTCACTGAAAAATACTGTGTTTATGTGGACTTTTTTCTCCAACCAGTGGTCCTTGAACTAGACTCCTACTTACGAGACTCCATACATGTAATACAGACGCTCTGCTCGTCACGTGTGACGTCGAAGCGCTGTACACCAATATTTCACATGAAGATGGGGTCCAGGCTGTAACCTACTTCCTGGACAAGAAGGTGGACCATGACCAGATGCATGACTCTTTTCTCATTGACTTGCTGTAATTTATCTTAAAACATAATTAATTCACCTTTGATGGTAGGTAGTACAGACAGGTGTTGGGTACGGCCATGGGTGCACTGTGCGCCCCCTCCTACGCAAACCTCTTTTAGGTTGGTGGGAGGAGGCTCACATGTACCCATGTCCTGCTTTTCGGGAAAAGGTCACTACATGGCATCAGTTTATTGATGACATAATCTTTTGGTCAGGTACACGTGAGGAGGTGGAACTGTTTATTGGAGATCTCAATAACAACCAGCAAAACATCCATCTAACACAGGGGTGGGGAACCTTTTCCATGTCGAGGGCCGGTCGGGCATTAATAAAATCATTCGAGGGCCACATACCGTGTGCGGCAGTTAGTAGCGTGGGTTTGCAGCACCCAGGGCAAGGCAAAGTATTGTTCCCCTAGTTCCCCTGCTATTGTAGTTAACCCCCAGTGATGCCCCTTGTAGTGTAGTTAACCCCCAAGTCATGTCCCTGGTAGCCTAGTTAACCCCCCCAGTGATGCCTCTGGTAGGCCTAGTTAACCCCCATCAGTCATGTCCCTGGTAGCCTAGTTAACCCCCATCAGTCATGTCCCAGGTGGCCTAGTTAACCCCCATCAGGCATGTCCCTGGTGGCCTAGTTAACCCCCATCAGGCATGTCCCTGGTGGCCTAGTTAACCCCCATCAGGCATGTCCCAGGTGGCCTAGTTAACCCCCATCAGTCATGTCCCTGGTGGCCTAGTTAACCCCCATCAGTCATGTCCCTGGTGGCCTAGTTAACCCCCATCAGTCATGTCCCAGGTGGCCTAGTTAACCCCCATCAGTCATGTCCCAGGTGGCCTAGTTAACCCCCATCAGGCATGTCCCTGGTGGCCTAGTTAACCCCCATCAGTCATGTCCCTGGTGGCCTAGTTAACCCCCATCAGGCATGTCCCTGGTGGCCTAGTTAACCCCCATCAGGCATGTCCCTGGTGGCCTAGTTAACCCCCATCAGGCATGTCCCTGGTGGCCTAGTTAACCCCGATCAGGCATGTCCCTGGTGGCCTAGTTAACCCCCATCAGGCATGTCCCTGGTGGCCTAGTTAACCCTCATCAGGCATGTCCCAGGTGGCCTAGTTAACCCCCATCAGGCATGTCCCTGGTGGCCTAGTAAACCCCCATCAGGCATGTCCCTGGTGGCCTAGTTAACCCCCATCAGGCATATCCCTGGTGGCCTAGTTAACCCCCATCAAGCATGTCCCTGGTGGCCTAGTTAACCCCCATCAGGCATGTCCCTGGTGGCCTATTTAACCCTCCATCAGGCATGTCCCTGGTGGCCTAGTTAACCCCCATCAGGCATGTCCCTGGTGGCCTAGTTAACCCCCATCAGGCATGTCCCTGGTGGCCTAGTTAACCCCCATCAGGCATGTCCCTGGTGGCCTAGTTAACCCCCATCAGGCATGTCCCTGGTGGCCTAGTTAACCCCCATCAGGCATGTCCCTGGTGGCCTAGTTAAGCCCCAAATAAAAAAAAAAATAAACATCCCACTCACCTTACCTCCGTTCCCACGCTGCCCAGGTCCTCTTCTGTCCCAGGTCCTCAGGAGACTGAAGACACGCGCCGCTCTTCTGGGGAAGAAGCCGGCACAGACAGCATCCTTCTGTGTCCGGCAGCTGTCACAGACAACGGAGGATGCTGTGTATGCCGGCTCCTTCCTCCTCCAGAGCGGCGCGCATCACAGGGGAGCTGCGGGCCGCGGGCCGCATCGGGAGGTCTCAGGGGCCAGATGCGGCCCGCGGGCCGGAGGATCCCCACCCCTGATCTAACACATCATATTTCAGAAAACACAATACAGTTTTTGGATCTGGAGAATCGTAAAATCAAAACAACGCTGCACAGGAAGGAAACAGCTGCAAATCGCTTATTGAGCTTTGACAGTTTTCATCCATTCCACACCAGAAGGGGCATTCCCACAGGTCAATTCCAACGTATCAGACATTCATGACCTCCAGCACCATGCCAGGGAACTTACTTCCAGATTCAAGGCAAGAAAATATCCGAGGAATATCATCTCCAAAGCATTTCAAAAGGCACGAGACACTGATCGGCAGGAGATTCGTGAACCACGTATTAGACACCAGGACAATGCCTTGAGGTTCATCACAAAATGATCTCACCCATATTTCGGGACAGAATTGGAAGATTCTGCAGGCTGATGCCCGTATTGGAGCGACTATTCCAACTAAACCTCTTATTACCGCCAAACACGCACCAAATCTGCGAGACAAGCTCACGAACAGTCATTTTTTCTAGACTCAGAATGTCGTTACGAAGTGGACAACATATTGCTGGAAGCTACTTTTGTGGGCAATGTAACATCTACCAACACATGATCAATAGGGATCATTTCATCAACCCACAGGATGGGGTAAGATACAACTCTCGAGACTACATTAACTGCAGAACACATGTTGTCTATGCCCTCACATGTCGCCGTGAGAAGGTATACGTTGGACAAACCACCCAGGAACGTCGTTAATGTATAGAAAAACACATTTCCACCATCTCTCTGGCAGCTAGAGATGCCAGACAAGGTAAGGTTTTGTGGCATCCCACTTCTTGCAGGCACATGGTGGATCAGCTCGTGGATTGACCATCATGGGACTGGAAAAGGTAAATCTGGGTAGGGCTCTCTGGACGGCACCCCAGTCTATCCCTGTCTCCTTCATTTGGTGATCTACAGCTTTGGTCATCTTCTTTCATAGACATATCTTTTGCTTTTCCATCATTATTCACCCTTAGTGTACATTTTGTTGTTTATATCTTCTGCAGCTTTGTCAATTTGGTGGCCTGTTTTGTATTTACATCTACATTCTTCTATTATATTTGTTCATGTGACAGGGATACTGTATATACTGTATATGGGGTTGTGGTCCTGGATTGCATTAGACCATATGCTTTCCCTGGAGTTTTGGGATTTTTATATGGTTTTAATTGGGATGTTTTTTTGTATTATGTACCTGATGAAATAAAGTACAACATCTGGCTGAGCTATACTTCAACCAACCACCACTGTAGTGCCACACAGTACCATCTGGCAAGTGACCGTTCAAGCTTCACAGCAGTGCACCCCGCATACAACCAAATATGCCCACTGCAGCCAGATATGTTCCATGGAGCCAGATATGTTCCTAGCCAGGTATGCCGCCTGGAGCCAAACATGTCTCCTGCAGCCACATATCCCTCTTTCTTCTAGGTCCACAGCCAGATACGTCCCTTGTAGCCAGATGTTCACCTAGCCTGGTATTCCCCCTAAAGCTGGATATGCCCATTTCAGCTAGGTATGCCCCCTGCAATCAGATGTCTCTTAATGCCATGAATGTCCCTGGCAGCCAGATGTGCCCCTTGAAAGGTATGCCCCCTGTAGCTGGACATGCCCCTAGCAAGGTGTGCATCTTGCAGCCAGATAGGCCTCTGGCCAGGCAAGGCAGAGGGTTCGGCAACAGGTGGTGTCAGGGGTTCCTAGGGGAAAAGATGAGGCTGCTGGTGACAGAACTGCCCGGCGAGGGGGTGGGGGGTGTGGCGATCGTCAGACGCAGCAGGGGTGCGCAGGGCACAGATAAGGTGGCCAGTGTCAGTGACGCCTGGGCGGATTGGGCGACGGACAGATGGAGGCAGGGGTATCCGGGAGTACAGAAGAGGCAGTCGGTGGCAGAGGCTCTAGGGGAGATTCAGTGGTGGCCAGCGGCAGGAGGGTGGGGCATATTGCTGCGGGAGTCAGAAGCAGTGGTCATTGCCCGCAGGACATTGCTGAATGATAGTATTCTTTTTTTTTTTTTTTTTTTTTACCCTTCCGGCATACCCCCTCCCTATCTACGTACTGCAGGTTGAGAATCCCTAAAGACTAAGGGCCCTATTACACGGGACGATTATCGTTCGCAGAATCGTTAACGATAAACTATCCAAACGACCGCTATTGCGAAAGACCTGAAATCGTTCACCCATTTACATGGAACGATCATCGTTACTTATGATCGTAATTGCAGTCGTCTTGTCGTTGTTATTGCGTTCGTCACTACTGCGAACGACAGAAAGACATCTTATTCAATGCGAACGATTTGCGAACGAGCAACAATAAAAAGAGGTCCAGGTCTTATTAAACGATCAACGATTTCTCTTTCTGTCGTTCATTGTTAACTGCTATTCAAACGAACGATTATCGTTTAGATTCAAATGATTTAACAATAATCTGAACGATAATCGTCCCGTGGAATAGGGCTCTAACTTAGCTTGTGCTGCATCAAACATAAATGAAGTGGGATACAGCATAGGAGCTGTGTATAGTATTGTACCTTGGCCGTACAACGTCCATAGGCAAGAGTGGATAGTGTTTCTGGAGGAAAGCAGCCATGTTTTTCTTAATTCCATACAAGAGCCAGCCACGCGGAGCCGCCATACCATAAGCATATACGTACACTACTTCATTGTACCTAATGGTTAGGTTTTTATTTGTCACTTTGTATATGTGTACTGTATACATTATTCTAATGGGTTTTTATCGTTCTTCGCTGGAGAATAACTGCATTTTTCTCTGGCAGGACAATAAACCTAGAAATGTGAGGCTTGCAAATTCACAGCAAGGTCTGTAAGCGACGGTATGCGAAAGTATTAATGCACATGAATGAGGCAAAAACATCTCGCAGGCAGCGACAATAGAGACCTTCACAGCGCGTTTTATGGCTCATCCATCAAAATCTCCTAATAAAATGTCTGAATGGCTACTGTATGTAGCCTGAGCTAGACTGCATACACATATTAACATTCCCCAGCAAAGTCGGCCTTGGCTCCGGCATTGAGTGTGGGAGCTGGTTTATCTGCCGGGCAAAACGGGTCATGATGGAAATTATGTTAATGTACGGGAAAAGCAAATCTGACAGTCTTAGTAATACAAAATGTCCTTGAATCTGTGCAGAGAAGAAATATATACCCCTAAAAGTCTTTTCATAGCAGTGGAGTAATACATTAGAGGTGTCTGGTATTAAAGGGACAATGTGCTGTACAATATGTGCTGTATTTACCTAGTCTCTGGCTAGGGGGCAGTCTTCCCCATTTCTCTGCTTATAAAGCAAACAAGACCTGCCTGCCCCATTAGTTTCCCCCCCCTTGGAGCATGCACAAACCTCACAAAAACACTTAAAGCAAAGGAAATAATTTCTTGCTGAAATCTACTACAGTAATCAAAGGGTAACTTTGCTGTCATCCAATATTTGTATACCTATATCTTACACGCATAAATTAGTGAAATATATATATATATATATATATATATATATATATATACACAATGAGGTGTTCAAGGATCCATACAGAAATTTGACTGTTGGCTGTACAAAGTAGCGCACACACACCATCACTAGTCCTACAGCGCCATCTGCTTCATTCCAGCTCAGCTGCAACTGAGCATTTCATTACCATAACTTAGTCATGTGATCTCCAGTCTGACCCAGATGAAAATTACAGGGTTTAATGAATGGAGGAAGTGGTTAGGGTCATCTGACTTCCCATGGCATCATCACATATCAGATCTCCTTTGGAAGCCGACAGACCCCTCCAGCTGATGCTGCTATCTCTGTGTGATCAAAATATATCATAGTCATACACCTCCAGGCCCTGGCTCAGCTTCTGCAGAGACCTGTCTGTTCTGTTCCCTCTCAGGGCGGGTTCAGACTACGGAATTCTCGCGTATAAATTCAGCCGAATTCCATTGCCTGTACACGCTCACGGCCGCGCGCCTCTCCGTCTGTGCCATAGACACAATTCTATGCACGGGCGGACTCCGCATTCTGCCGAAAGAATTGACACGTCAATTCTTTCGGCGGATAGAATGGTGTCTATGGAGCCCGCGGAAAGGTGCGCAGCCGCTTACAGGCAACGGAATTCGGCGGAATTTATCCGCGAGAATTCCGTAGTCTAAACCCGCCCTCACACTGAAACTAGACTACAGACTAAGGGTCCTATTCCACGTTCCGATGGGGGCCCTATCAATAATGTAAACGAGTACCGATCTGCTAGATCAGCACTCGTTTACTGGGCCTATAACACGGCCTGATTATCGTTTAGCGAGAGCTGCAGGGACATCGTTACCTATGTCTTTGCAGCCCTTGTTTAAACACCATACATTACTTAAGCATGTTGCAGTTCTTCTCTTGCGCTCCTTCTGTCTCCCGGTCCCGTGCGCAGCAGCAACTTCGGTGCGGCCTGTCTGAACTGACAGACCACTCAGCCAATCACTGTTCGCGGCGGTCCTGGCCAGTGATTGGCTGAGCGGTCTGTCAGCTAAGGCAGGCCGCTCCGAAGCTGCTGCTGCGCACGGGACCAGGAGACAGAAGGAGCGATGTTTGTGATGTTATGTTGTGGTGCTATCTGCTATCAGAGTATCTACCAGAACCCGGGAAGGTATCCATGTGTATATATATATATATATATATATATATATATATATATATATATATATATATATATACTCCTGTATATTTACAGACAGCTCCTAATAAAGCCATGAGCTGCGGTCCAGCCCTGAGCAGCCTCCCTGAAGAAATGATGTGTGCACACAGTCAGATAATTCACGGACGCCTCTGTCTGACCCTGTTTTTCTGCTTGTTTCCTCGCTGTTCCAGCTGAATGCGTCCTAACCTCTGGATGTGGAGCCAAGGGAATGCAGCTGCACTCTCTGCCTCTCCATCCACCATCCGCTCACAAGTGATTGTAATTCTTACAGGTGGAGGGGGGTGCTCCAATCAGAGTGGGGACCATCGGCATTCTGCCCGACCCTACCTGCTACTGGAAGGTTCAGAAACTAAAAATTATAAGAATAATTTAGAGTCAGGGAAAGTTATATTACAGCTAAACCCTGTGATCAGCCTGTGAACAAGCATTTGATCTCTCTATTACATGGGTTGATTATTGGCCTGTGCGGCCTTTGTTATATAACCTGTAGCTGCACTATAGGGCATACTAGAACCTGTATACACAGCTTAGCCCTATCCCCAAATAACAACAAATAGGGGGATTAAATAATAGCGCCATATCGCCACTCCATAACACCTCCATACTGTTTCCATGACGTACAGAGGTGTGGATATGGTTTACCTGCCACCTGACAGGGACATTGGGTTAATTGTTTTAAAATCTGGTGATGCTTTCTGTCATCCATGTACCCTGCTCCCCAATATATAACTCCATGTCACCTCTAGCAACGGCCATCGCAATGTAAGATACACGAGAGCTCAAGTGTCATCCAGTCACAGCCACTATATTATAGTCCTGACTGTCAGCACCTTCTCTGTCCCCCCTAGTCTACGCTTCAGTAGTTCTGTCATCCTGATCTCACCCTTTGGGCCCTATTACACGGGACGATAATCGTGCAAAAAATCGTCATATCGTTCGAATTTAAATGATAATCGTTCTGTGTAATTACAGGCAGCGATCGAAAAATCGTTTGCGTGTCGTTGATCGATAAATTAGATCTGAACCTAAGGGTCCTATTACACCGAGCGATTTTTAACGACTAACGACAAACGATGACCAATCGTTCACCATATTACACTTACGATTGTCGTTAGTTATGATAATTACTACGATCGTTTATTCCTTCTGATCCCAGCAAAACAATGAACAATGTGCAATTAGGGTCCATTTACACAGAAAGATTATTTGACAGATTATCTGCTAAAGATTTGAAGCCAAAGCCAGGAACGGACTATAAAGAGGTATCAGGTCACAAAGGAAAGCCTGAGATTTCTTCTCTTTTCAAATCCATTCCTGGCTTTGGCTTCAAATCTTTGGCAGATAATCTGTCAGATAATCTTCATGTGTAAATGGACCTTTACACTGAACGACTAGTGAAAAAATGCGGAACTTGAGCAAACGAATGTGGAATTACAGCGAACGATTAGCGATAATTTTATCTAAATCAACGATCAACGCCATCTTTCGATCATTGCCTGCAATTACACAGAACGATTACCGCCTATATTCGAACGATAAAACGATTTTTCGCACGATAAACGTCCCATGTAACAGGGCTCTAAAATTATCGTTATTCGTTCGCTAATCATTCGATGTAATTCCACATTCGTTCACTAATCGTTCAGTGTAATTGCACATTGTTCATTGTTTTGCTGGGATCAGGAGTTAACGATCGCAATAACGATCGCAGTAATGATAGTAACTAATAACCATCATTCTGTGTAATATGGTAAATTTCAGGTTAACGATAAACAATCTAGTTTGCGATTGTTTATCGCTCGTCGTTAATTGTTAAAAATCGCTCCGTGTAATAGGACCCTTTATTTAGCCCCTTTCTGCCTGAACCAAAGTCCAGCCGGCAGGGGTGGGGGAGTCGAAAGTGGGGTCAAAAAAGGACAGTATTAGTGGGCGCCGCTCCCCACAACATGCCGCCATGGACTTCCACTGACTGCTGCTGAATACAACACCGATCAGCACAGGTCCTGATCATTTATAGGCCGCATGTAACATTGACATTCATTAGTCTGTGGAAAAGCTCTGAACTTGAAACTCCACAAGCAGTCATGTCCAGAGCTATAGCGCTTATATACAGTACTTAAAAGGTTTGAGAATAGATTAAACCCTGACTGTGCAGCTTGTACCATGTTGTGCTCGTGCCATCCTTCTCCAGTACCTGTGTGCATCTTATAACTTCTGCAGGGTGTCCTTCTGTCCCTATCATCCATCACACTAGGAGCGATACTGAATATGTAGGAGCAGTGGCAAATATTCCGACACCTTTACAGCGCTGCAGTCTCCTGCCGGGATGTACGGAACATAACGCCTCGTAAAACAGTCTCTGTGCGTACAAAGTCATGGCAACCAGAATGTAAAGTAAGGTAGATCAGTGAAGCAGACAATGCTATTCTGGCCAACAGCAGAGACCTGGAGCAATGGTGGCCAAATGATTAACACAAAAATACTGAGATCTGTGGGGAAATGATAGAACTTAAAATGATAAAACAAATCCTTAGGGCCGTATTACGCAATTAAGAGAAGGAAGCGAGCGCCGAACTGTCAGATCAGCGCTCGCTTTCTCCTCATTCCCCGCTCGCTGCTGGCGCTATTACATACACAGACAAATCCTATAAGGTGTGAGGTGCGGACCCCATATCCCTGTGATGTCAACTGTGGTATCAGCAGCAGATCCTGTAAGGTGTGAGGACCCCATATCCCTGTGATGTCCCCTGTGGTATCAGCATTAGAGATGAGCGAACCTCGAGCATCCAACCGAACCCGATCGTTCGGCATTTGATTAGCGGTGGCTGCTGAAGTTGGATAAAGTCCTAAGGCTATGTGGAAAACATGGATATAGTCATTGGCTGTATCCATGTTTTCCAGACAACCTTAGAGCTTTATCCAAGTTCAGCAGCCCCAGCTAATCAAATGCCTAAAGATCGGGTTCGGATGGACTCAAGCATGCTCGAGGTTCGCTCATCTCTAATCAGCATCCTGTAAGGTGTGAGGACCCCATATCCCTGTGATGTCTCCTGTGGTATCAGCAGCAGATCCTGTAAGGTGTGAGGACCCCATATCCCTGTGATGTCCCCTGTGGTATCAGCAGCAGATCCTGTAAGGTGTGAGGACCCCATATCTCTGTGATGTCTCCTGTGGTATCAGATCCTGTAAGGTGTGAGGACCCCATATCCCTGTGATGTCTCCTGTGGTATCAGCAGCAGATCCTGTAAGGTGCGGACCCCATATCCCTGTGATGTCTCCTGTGGTATCAGCAGCAGATCCTGTAAGGTGTGAGGACCCCATATCCCTGTGATGTCTCCTGTGGTATCAGCAGCAGATCCTGTAAGGTGCGGACCCCATATCCCTGTGATGTCTCCTGTGGTATCAGCAGCAGATCCTGTAAGGTGTGAGATGCGGACCCCATATCCCTGTGATGTCTCCTGTGGTATCAGCAGCCGATCCTGTAAGGTGCGGACCCCATATCCCTGTGATGTCTCCTGTGGTATCAGATCCTGTAAGGTGTGAGGACCCCATATCCCTGCGATGTATCCTGTGGTATCAGCATCCTGTAAGGTGTGAGGACCCCATATCCCTGTGATGTCCCCTGTGGTATCAGCATCCTGTAAGGTGTGAGGACCCCATATCCCTGTGATGTCTCCTGTGGTATCAGATCCTGTAAGGTGTGAGGACCCCATATCCCTGTGATGTCTCCTGTGGTATCAGCATCCTGTAAGGTGTGAGGACCCCATATCCCTGTGATGTCTCCTGTGGTATCAGCAGCACTGTAAGGTGTGAGGACCCCATATCCCTGTGATGTCTCCTGTGGTATCAGATCCTGTAAGGTGTGAGGTGCGGATCCCATATCCCTGTGATGTCTCCTGTGGTATCAGCAGCAGATCCTGTAAGGTGTGAGGTGAGGACACCATATCCCTGTGATGTCTCCTGTGGTATCAGCATCCTGTAAGGTGTGAGGTGCAGACCCCATATTCCTGTGATGTCTCCTGTGGTATCAGCAGCAGATCCTGTAAGGTGTGAGGACCCCATATCCCTGTGATGTCCCCTGTGGTATCAGCAGTATATCCTGTAAGGTGTGAGGACCCCATATCCCTGCGATGTCTCCTGTGGTATCAGCAGTAGATCCTGTAAGGTGTGAGGTGCGGACCCCATATCCCTGTGAAGTCTCCTGTGGTATCAGCAGCAGATCCTGTAAGGTTTGAGGACCCCATATCCCTGTCATGTCTCCTGTGATATCAGCAATAGATCCTGTAAGGTGTGAGGTGCGGACCCCATATCCCTGTGATGTCTCCTGTGGTATCAGCATCCTGTAAGGTGTGAGGACCCCATATCCCTGCGATGTATCCTGTGGTATCAGCAGTAGATCCTGTAAGGTGTGAGGTGCGGACCCCATATCCCTGCGATGTATCCTGTGGTATCAGCAGCAGATCCTGTAAGGTGTGAGGTGCGGACCCCATATCCCTGTGATGTCTCCTGTGGTATCAGCAGCAGATCCTGTAAGGTGTGAGGTGCGGACTAGAGTTGATCGAACCTCGGAAAATCGTAGGTTTGATCGAACTTGAACATACCCGTACCTTTCGCGTTAGATTGCTGATGCCTTCCCGGTGCGTGGGAAAGGAGGAGAGTGCCCGGGGACCCCCTGGAATTTCTGGATTCAGCCTAGGTAATGTGGTATCAGCAGCAGTAGAATCCTGACAGTCATGGAGCTATCCCCCTGCTCTTGACCCTGTAAGCTTTCTGTGTTGCTCGCTGCCACAGGGGGAAGCCTCCAAATTCAATACATGAACAAGATGCAGCACTCACCAATTTGCTTGCAAAAAAAATGGGTTGTGGACGCTCTGCTCGCATGTGCAGTGTGCTGAATCTGGCCCTATATGTCACTGATCTGCAGAATAAAAGTAATCGCATAATGGACAGCCATAAAAATCAAACTATCAGAAGCTGAAATTGGTCCAAAAAAAAAGGGGCAAGGTTCAGAAAAAATAATAGTTATGGCCTGATAAGTCTAAATTTAGATTTTGACACGTCTCTATGGAGAAAAGTCAACAACCCCGGTAAAGGATGTAACTGTGTACTGTAACCTGCAGTATTACCAACTCGTCACTTATAAATCACGGACACAGATAAGACATTGTATCATGATTATAAGCCTGGATAATAATGGCCCAAGTTTTATTATGGTAATCACATTTTATAGACAGAATATGGGGCGGTACTACACATGCGTAGTGTATCCATATGAAATGTAAACATTTAATACAGGCGGGGTTCCAAGTCACAAGACATGTCACACTCTGATAGGCCAGTCCATATATGGTAGCAGTTTCCTGTACGGCGCAGTCAGGCTAGTATAATGTGTTATTCTACATAAATTGTTTATAGATTACTGTCTCCCTGCTCCTTGTGTATTGTGTCTATAAATAATAACTTTCCAGGAGCTCTTCTCATTGACGTGCTTCCAGCATTCCTCTTCTTCATCCAGAACATCTCTCTGTCACCCTCTGATCATCTCCAGCCTCTTCAGAGAGCAGTATATATATATATATATATATATATATATATATATATATATATATGTGTAGTCATATAGGTATGGTGCAAGTAGGTAAAATCCCAATACCTGGCCTTATCATGGCCTTTAGAGGACGTTTTGGGGAAAAAAATGAAGAGGAAAAAAAAACCCAATAATATCTGTGATGATAAAAGTGGTTAAATAATTCTACAAAATGCAGCTCAGTAATTTTGCCTTCTGGCCTCCTCACACAGTACCATACTGCTGCCCTGCGGCTGTGAGGTGAGTCACACTGGATGGATTCTGAGAGGCTTCTTCCTTATTGAGGCAGCCATTTTATTGGAGACCACAAACAGGAGTCATACTGTACAGACATCGGTCAACATCAATGAAGACACAACGGAAACGTCACTCCTTCCCTCTAGAAATAAAGCTTTGCAAAGACACGTCCACCCTAACAGTGCGCGGCGCCATTTTTGAAATGGGCAACTTTTACCTTTACACAATAAACACTTCACAGTTTAAAGTCTCATCTGTAGCCTATTTCTATATAAAGAATTTGCCCCTGTTATATATATAGTGAGAGTTACAGTGTGGATATCCCTCAGGGATTACACAAATAGGGTTTTGCCCACAGTTAAGATGGCCGCGGACTTACACTCAGGACTTCATCCGTGTCCGGCAAGCGGAAGTTATGCTGTTGAGGGGGCGGGGCTTTTGGAAAAGAGGAGAGGAGCCGGTAATCGTGAGTATGTGAGTGGTGTTCTTATCGTTTACAGCTGTGCGGACACCGGGGAGGAAGGGAGGGGGAGTAAGGACGCGGGTCACATGATTATTTAACTAATTCATCGCCATTCCAGGGATCAGGCTCATGTATAGTGTATGGTGGATCCGGTTTGCTAGAGTGAAACTAAAAGGGTCACTGCAGGGAGTGCAGGATGTACCATGTAACACAGTGCCGGGGGGGAGGGGGGCTCATTGCTGCAGATTGTACCATTTAACATGGTATTGAGGGGACATGGCTATTACACATGTAGCAGGAAGTGTCCAATAACTGCAGGTGTCATATATACATTCCCATCTCTTCCATATATATATATATATATATATATATATATATATATATGTCAGAGCCTGTAGCTAAGGGCTTCTACAGTTATACCGAGGCTTATACCAAGTTGACAATATAAAAGGGGGTGCAGGTGTTAAAGGGGTTATCCAACGCTACAAAAACATGGCCACTTTCTTCCAGAGACAGCCCCCACTCTTGTCTCCAGATTGGGTGGGGTTTTGCTGCTCAGTTCCATTGAAGTAAATGGAGCTTAATTGCAAACCATACCTGAACTGGAGACAACAGTAGGGGGAAAAGTGGCCATGTTTTTGTAGCGCTGGATAACCTCTTTAATTGCAAACCACACCTGATCTGGAAGAAAGTGCTGTCTCTGAAAGAAAGTGGCCATGTTTTGTAACCCTTTTAATTGAGCCAACTCCTATCAGCTGGAGTGGAGAGATCAGTGTTAAGCAGGACAACAACTCCCACCATTGTATGCTGGGAGATGTAGTTTTACAGCAGATGGAGAACCAGGAAGTGCCCTATATCCCTAGGCCATGGGGGGGGGAACCTTCCTCCCTCCAGATGTTGCAAAACTACAATTCCCATCATGCCTGGACAGCCGAAGCTAAAGCGTTTACCCTATAAAAATCTGCAGGTAATCTCATAACATGTAATCTGGATTTATATGGTTCCTAAACTGATGGCGTGCTATGAGATTATCTGCTGATTGTTGTGCATGAAGTCTGCATCTGTACACAAGTTCTATTCCTGTGAATGGGTTGTCGTCGCAGGAAACACATTCATTGCTGCAAACTGCATTCAGATAAGTAGGACGGCTGCAGAAATGGCTGCAACAAATCTGTTGCTTGTAAATTCACCCCGATTTATCTGACAGATTTTTTTTTTAAGCCAAAGCCAGGAAAGGACTATAAATAGAGATGAGCGAACCGGGTTCGAGTCCATCCGAACCCGAACGTTCGGCATTTGATTAGCGGTGGCTGCTGAGCTTGGATAAAGCTCTAAGGTTGTCTGGAAAACATGGATATAGTCATTGGCTACATCCATGTTTTCCACATAGCCTTAGGGCTTTATCCAAGTTCAGCAGCCACCGCTAATCAAATGCCGAACGTTCGGGTTCGGATGGACTCGAGCATGCTCAAGGTTTGCTCATCTCTAACTATAAATAGAGAACAGGTCATAAAGGAAAGACTGAGATTTCTCCTCTTCTCAAATCCATTCCTGGCTTTGGCTTCAAAAATCTGTCAGATAAATCTCTGTGTAAAGACACCCTAAGGCTGCATTCACATGTTCCGTGGTGTGGAATGCCTGTAACGGACTTCTCCACCGCCTGGGCAGCATCTGTCATAAGATGCTGGGAGCGGGGGGAACTGTACAGATATGCGCTGCACTGGCGCATATCTGTACAGTTCCCCCCTCCCAGCGTATAACCCGAGGCGTATTCCGTCCCACGTCTCCACATGCGGCGGCGCGCATTTCCGCCTGTGCCATAGACACTATTCTGTGCACGGGCAGATTACGCGTTCCGTTGAAAGAATAGACATGGAATCCGCCCATGCACAGAATAGAGTCTATGGCACGGGTGGAAATGCGCGCCACCGCGTGCGGGGTCGTGCAACGGAATACGCCCCGGGTTGTACGCGGCAATTCTGTAGTGTGCACGCACCCTAAGGGTAGCTTCACACGTACTGGATCCGCAGCGGATTTCACGCTGTGCGTTTGTTGGGGTACTGTCATTCTGCATAGGGTTACATACTGGCAGCAGAATTTTCATTCCACTGCGAGTATGTAAACGCCGGCCCTCTTAACCCACAGCGGCCGGGTGCATACATTACCTGGTCTGCGCTCCGGAATGCTTCTGTGACATCCCGCTCAGCCAATCAATGGTGGCAACAGGACAGCGCACTGACTGGCTGAGCAGGACGTCAGGATGTTGGGAGGCACAGAAGCATACTGGAGCGCGGACCAGGTAATGTATGCACCCGGCCGCTGTGGGTTAAGAGGGCCGGCGTATACATACTCGCAGTGGAATGAAAATTCTGCTGCCAGTATGTAACCCTATGCAGAATGACAGTAAGGGATTCACAAACTCGCAGTGTAAAATTCGCTGCGGATTCGTTAGTGTGAGTCTAGCCTCACACAGTATTTATGCTCAGTATTTTGCAACCAAAACCAGGAATGGATTGAAAAAACAGAAAGGCTATGGTCACACACTGTTGAAATTGAGTGGATGGCCACCATTTAATGGCAAATAATGTCCGTTATTTCAAAGCAATGTCCATTGCTGTAATTATTTGTCATTAAATGGCGGCCATCCGCTCAATTTCAGCAGTGTGTAAACAGAGCCTTTCTGTGTTTTCAATCCACTCCTGCTTTTGGTTGCAAAAAATACTGTGTGGGAACATAGTCTGAGGTTGACACATATCATTCAGGATACATGTAGTACATGGTAGATATACAGGATACACACACACACATATATATAGAGAGAGAGATAGTACATGATACTTGTAATGCTGGATACATATAATACTGGATAAATATAGTACAGGATATATATAGTACATGATACATGTAGTACTTTATATATATAGTACAGGATACATATAATACTGGATACATATAGTACAGGATATATATAGTACATGATACATGTAGTACTTTATATATATAGTACAGGATACATATAATACTGGATACATATAGTACAGGATATATATAGTACATGATACATGTAGTACTTTATATATATAGTACAGGATACATATAATACTGGATACATATAGTACAGGATATATATAGTACATGATACATGTAGTACTTTATACATATAGTACAGGATACATATAATACTGGATACATATAGTACAGGATATATATAGTACATGATACATGTAATACTTTATACATACAGTACAGGATATATATAGCATTCTTTGGTCTATGGTCCCAGGGCCTGAGCTCTCTGGTTGGATATTACTTCTTTCTATCCCGGATTGTCTATACAGTCTGTCCTTTATGGATGTATCCCATGTGCCTGTACAGATGTATATAATAAGTGTATATACATGGACATGCTCCTTATTGAGCTTATAGAAGAATATTTTTGGACTTTTACTGATTGTCCTTTGTCCTGTTTCGCAGCAATATGGCGGCATTACGCCTTTTCCTGGCGGCATGCCTCTGTTTCTACTCTGTGAGCGCAGACTCCAAGGCTGTGACCACATCCCTCACCACCAAGTGGCCGTCTACATCTCTGCTACTTGAAGCCAGGTAAGACCGTAACAACGTGTCACCATAGAGCAGTGGTTATTGCAGAGGACACAGCAGCGGCCTCTCCCCAGCAGCAGTGTCAGTGCACACAGTACAGATCAGCCTCACCCCGGGCTGTGTACTCAGCTTCTCCCCAGCAGCGGTGTCAGTGTGCACAGTACAGATCAGCCTCCCCCGGGCTGTGTCCTCAGCTTCTCCCCAGCAGCGGTGTCAGTGTACACAGTACAGATCAGCCTCTCCCAGGCTGTGTACTTACCTCCTCCCCAGCAGTGGTGTCAGTGTGCACAGTACAGATCAGCCTCACCCCGAGCTGTGTACTCAGCTTCTCCCCAGCAGTGGTGTCAGTGTGCACAGTACAGATCAGCCTCCCCGCGGGCTGTGTACTCAGCTTCTCCCCAGCAGTGGTGTCAGTGTGCACAGTACAGATCAGCCTCTCCCAGGCTGTGTACTTACCTCCTCCCCAGCAGTGGTGTCAGTGTGCACAGTACAGATCAGCCTCACCCCGAGCTGTGTACTCAGCTTCTCCCCAGCAGCGGTGTCAGTGTGCACAGTACAGATCAGCCTCCCCCCGGGCTGTGTACTTACCTCCCCCCCAGCAGTGGTGTCAGTGTGCACAGTACAGATCAGCCTCCCCCCGGGCTGTGTACTTACCTCCCCCCCCAGCAGTGTTGTCAGTGTGCACAGTACAGATCAGCCTTACCCCGGGGCTGTGTACTCAGCTTCTCCCCAGCAGTGGTGTCAGTGTACACAGTACAGATCATCCTCCCCCCAGGCTGTGTACTCAGCTTCTCCCCAGCAGTAGTGTCAGTGTACACAGTACAGATCAGCCTCCCCCCGGGCTGTGTACTCACCTTCTCCCCAGCAGTGGTGTCAGTGTACACAGTACAGTACAGATCAGCCTCACCCCGGGCTGTGTACTCAGCTTCTCCCCAGCAGTGGTGTCAGTGTACACAGTACAGATCAGCCTCACCCCGGGCTGTGTACTCAGCTTCTCCCCAGCAGTGGTGTCGGTGTCAGTGTACACAGTACAGATCAGCCTCTCCAGGGCTGTGTCCTCAGCTTCTCCCCAGCAGTAGTGTCAGTGTACACAGTACAGATCAGCCTCTCCTGGGCTGTGTCCTCAGCTTCTCCCCAGCAGTGGTGTCAGTGTACACAGTACAGATCATCCTCCCCCCAGGCTATGTACTCAGCTTCTCCCCAGCAGTAGTGTCAGTGTACACAGTACAGATCAGCCTCCCCCCGGGCTGTGTACTTACCTCCCCCCCAGCAGTGGTGTCAGTGTACACAGTACAGATCATCCTCACCCCGGGCTGTGTACTCAGCTTCTCCCCAGCAGTAGTGTCAGTGTACACAGTACAGATCAGCCTCCCCCCAGGCTGTGTACTCAGCTTCTCCCCAGCAGTAGTGTCAGTGTACACAGTACAGATCAGCCTCACCCCGGGCTGTGTACTCAGCTTCTCCCCAGCAGTAGTGTCAGTGTACACAGTATGTGTATTGTAGACAAGCTACAATACATGTCATTGTAATCAGACATAATGCTTTGCATGTTCTTGTGTCCATCGTCCTTACCTGTGCTTTCTTTCCTAGTGAGTTTCTGGCAGACGATGGGCTGGATAAGTTTTGGACGTTTGTGGATGAAACCCAACAAGTGGATTTTACAGGTAGTGATCCCAGAGTTGTGTTTTTTCCCCTAGCAGCATGAAGCGTTTCCATGCTTACTGATCCTGACATGAGGTTTCGGAATATCTGAAAGTAAAAACTACTTGTGGTTTGTAAGAACAGTTTGTATGAGGTGAGGAGTCACTTAGATGCCATCCTCAGGGCAGTATATGCATGAGGCCGGGGACATTCACATTCTCATTTACAGGTTATAGAGTTAGGGTCCTATTACACGGGCCGACTTGGCCCAATCATTTTGGTAAACGAGTGCCGATCTGCTAGATCCCATTAGACGGCCCGATAATCAGGCAGTAAGGGCTGCATGGACATCCCCGCTCCCGGTCTTCTCACCTGTGCCCCGCAGCTTCCTGGTCCGGGACCGCTGCGGCCTGCGATCGGCTGAGCGGCCTTTCAGCTGACAGGCCGCTGGGACCGGAAAGCTGCAGAGCACAGGAGAGAAGACCGGGAGTGGGGAGAGGTAAGTTGTCAGGTGTTTGGGGAATCGTCGGCCGTGCATCAGTATTGCACATAGCGATGCGCAGTTGGTGTCCGACGATTACGCGGAGCAATAATCAGCCAAATCTGCCCAATTTGGCCTATTATCGCTCTGTATAATAGGACCCTTGCTCAGGTCTAATAGAATTGGGGTTGAGTGATATACAGGGAGCAAGGATGTTTGACCAGACATAGGCATCCAGTTAGTGAGGGTCCAATGACTGATCGCAAGTCATTTCATTCTATCCTGGCTGCTCTGCACCAATGACTTGTACATCCCCGACATCTATCGCACAGCAAGTTGTATTGTTTTGTGTGAAATTTGGAGAAATCTGGTAGTGACATAGTGTCCAGAAGGTGTCAGTATAACCTATATGTTTGGTTTGCAACCCACGTACGGCCCTATTACAAAAAACGATTATCGGACGCTAATTGTCTCATGTAATAGAAGACAATGATCAGCCCACATGAACGATGTCGGCTGATCGTTGTCTGACGTTGTCTTTCAACATGTTACAAGAAAAACAACTAAGATATTGACGATCTGCTGCCGTCGCCCTGTGGAATAAAAGCAACAGCATCGGACTGCTGCTATCTCCTATGGGCCACCCGAAAGATCTAGCAATCGACCCGGGCAGCCCCCATCCCTCCGGCTCTTACCCGCTCGCTATGTGTAATGCGCGGAGCAAGCGAGTGCTGACAGCTCTTGTTTGCTCCTCTGCATCGCCCCGTGTAATAGGGCTTTAGTCTGACTGATCGGTAGAATGGGGTTACTCCTCTACCCGCCCTTTGCCCATGAGACCTGGACCTGCATTGGGAGTCTGTCCAAGATACGTGACGCAGAGGCAGGAATGAACACGCTAAACGCTAATCGTTCTGCTGATCACAGTCTGAACATTCAGACCCCGACCAATCATAACTTTGTGACATATTAAAGTTTTTTTTATTGCCAGGTCCTCTTATTTGTGTACATACTCAGAATACCCCCAGTAATTTAGTAATTATATTTATACCTTAGGTTCTGATTCTGCCATCTACGACCTATTGCTGAAAAGAGCCGGTCGCCTCCTCTCTCCCGTCCAGCAGAACCTGATGAAGTTTGCGCTGTCTCTCCGCTCTTACTCAGCTGCTGTCCAGACCTTTCAGCAGGTTAGTATCTGGTTCTTGCACATTGGAAGGGTTATAGAAAAGGTCGGGACAGGTTTTATTCAGCATTGGTTCCTAATATTTGGCGAATTTTTCTCTGGATATATATTTTTGTGTTGGGCACCTCTTTATTGATTTTATTTTTCCTGGGAAAACTCCCTTTAATTTCAGATTGCATCAGATGAGTCGCCCCCTGCAGGCTGTAAAGCTTTCATAGTGGTTCATGGAGAGAAGACCTGTGATCTGGACAAGCTGCCATCGCTCCTCAATGGAGCTCTGGATAGGTACAGTATGCTGTGTATTTGTTGCAGACAATCTGTGGGATTAGAGGGGGTTGTGCAGACTCTAGGAGGATCATCCGTAAACCTCAGATATGGCTGCTGTAACATTCCCTTTAAGGGTGCCTTCACACGTACCGGATCCACAGCGGATTTCACGCTGCGAGTTTGCATTCCGCTGCAGATATACGACACTGCCCCTTTAACCCCCAGCTGCCCGTCGCCTGCAGCCCCGGCCCGAAGCATAAATTACCTGCTTGGCGTCGGGGCTATGTGAAGCTCCCGGCTCCCCTCGCTCCTCATTAGCCAATCAGTGCTGCCGTGCACTGATTGGCTGATGAGGAGCGATGGGAGCTTCACACAGCTGCGGCGCCTAGCAGGTAATGTATGCAGGGGCAGCCCTGGAGCATACATCACCTGCTCCAGGCTCCTGCTTGCTTCGGAGCCTCCCGACATCTCCCGGTGGTCAGCCAATCAGTGGGCTATGGCAGGGCAGCGCACTGATTGGCTGACCACCAGGAGATGCTGGGGGACCTCAAAGCAAGTGAGAGCCTGGAGCAGGTACTGTATGCTCCGGGCCAGGGGCTGCGGGCGCTTAAAGGAGCCTGGTTACATATCCGCAGTGGAATTAAAATTCCGCTGCGGATATGTAACCCAATAGACCTTCTTACTACATGAATTCGCAGTGGATTTCGCTGCAAACTTGCAGCGTGAAATCTGCTGCGGATCCGGTACGTGTGAGGGTACCCTTAGGCTATGTGCACATACCATTTTTTGAGGATCAATCCAATTGGTGGGAAGATGTGGTTATTTTTGTTAGATGTTAATTAGCTGTTTTATGGTTGTTGGTTTTTTTTTTTTTTTTTTTTTTGGGGGGGGGGGGGGCATTTTACAACCCCAAAAGTATTATGGGGGAGATTTATCAAACATGGTGTAAAGTGAAAGTGGCTCAGTCGACCCTAGCAACCAATCAGATTCCACCTTTCATTTCTTAAAGAGTCTGTGAGGAATGAAAAGTGGAATCTGATTGGTTGCTAGGGGCAACTGAGCCAGTTTCACTTTACACCCTGTTTGATAAATCTCCCCCTATGTGTACACATAACCTGGCGCTTGCTGAGGTTTACAGCCAAATGACCCAATGGGATGGTCTGAATATTGGAGGCGGCTGTATCTAGCCATTGTTACTGCAAGGGAACAGTAGTATTACATGGCTGCCGTCTATGGACAGCCATGCAGCACAGTCAATAATGCCAGATATGAAGCATATGTACTATGTTGAACTAGAAGGAATATAGATCAAATGTATATATGTTATAGGAGTCCTAGCAATCTGTACGTATATGTGTGCAAACCTATGGTATCTATGGGGGAGATTTATCAAACGTGGTGTTAAGTGAAACTGGCTCAGTTGCCCCTAGCAACCAATCAGATTCCACCTTTCATTCTACAGACTCTTTGGAAAATGAAAGGTGGAATCTGATTGGTTGCTAGGGGCAACTGAGGCAGTTTCACTTTACACCATGTTTCATAACTCGCCCCCCATGTGTACAGTGGGTTAAACATCTCCATTGCTGATTTGACGTGCTCACATATACATCAATGTATGTAGATCACGTCCGTTGTATGTAGGTCAGAGGAAGTCTACTGAAGTAGAATTGATGTTACTTAAAGGGAATGTGTCACCTAAATTTTCTTTTACTGATTAGAATTAGATACTAAAACTTGTTCTTTTATTTGATTCTGTTTCTATTTCCTGACTATAATTTTTTTAATTTCACTTGTACATTGTTATGTGGGCGACCGTCTTTCCTGAGCTGTTTTTAACAGTATTTTGTGACATGCTTTACAGCAAAACTCATGAACATAGACAAAAATAGACAGACTATGTCCCCTTGAGATGTATATGAAACATTACTGAGCATGCCCTGTGACCTGTGAAGGGAGCTGCTATTGTCTCCTCTATCTACTGGTGTCACATGATGCTGCAATGCTGTACAGATTACTTTACAGCAGCCTTCTCATCACCACCGACACAACAGGAAGTCTCAGCTTAGTTTCAGCCCCAGTGGCGAGAATGAGAACTGCAAGATCTCAGGATTATTTTATAATATAGATAGAAAAATGGAAAATTGGAAAAAAATGTCACCAAAAATTAAACAAAAAGTCATTTTCTGATGGCACATTCCCTTTAACACGTATGTGATATTATCTGAAGCTTTGCGAAAAGTAAACTTCTTAAGGCAAACATTACTGGGCAATAGTCTACAGCAGGGGAGTCAAACTTGTGGCCCTCCAGTTGTTAGGGAACTACAATTCCCATCATGCTTTAGCTGTCCAGGCTTGATGAGATTTGTAGTTTTGCTATGATAATAATGTATTTTCTTGTAGTTTACATTCATCTTATTTAGTATTGAATCACTGTAGCCGGCGATTTACTCACTATATAATGTTATGTGGACAGGCCGAAGCCTTTCTTGTTTAAGGGAGATCACCAGTACCCCGGCTCATCCCCTGACAGTCCGGTCGTCATACTCTATGGTGAAATCGGCACCAGAGAATTTTCACCCTTCCACCAACATCTGTCGGAACAGGCGAGAGCGGGGAAGATTTTATATGTACTACGGCACTATGTGGCGGTAAGAATCACTCACCATTATTCCATCTATTCATTCTTTTTTTTTATTTTTAAAGGGATCAGACATGTTGGATTTTCTCATGTCTGAGGCTTTTGCTCTTGGGGTAGATAGGTCACTAGCAGAGGTGGGCAGCGGTGGCCCCATTCAGAACACACGCACGCTCAGCTGAAGCCAACATGCATATGTATGGGGGATGGTCGGGAGTAGTGATGAGCGTGCTCAAGTAAGATCGCTCAGCATTTGAATACTGGTGGCTGACGAAATTGGAGACAGCTCTAGGGAGTCTGGGAACACATGGATCCATATTTTTCCAGACTACCTTGGGCTGCATCCAGTTTTGTTAGCTACCGGTATTCAAATGTCAAGCGATTCGACTTGAGCATGCTAGAGCCTCACTCATCTCTAGTTGGCAGGACTAGCTGTCAGGTGAATCAGTATGGAGGCTGTCCCATTCAAGTGAATGGGGCAGTTCTATAGTCATGGATACATATACTATGACAGTGCAGGGATGAGTACAAGTAAACTGTGAAGAGGCTGTGGCACTGGCAGCCCTTTATACAGCTGATTGGCGGGGGTGCCGGGAGTCCAATCCTGGCCAATCTTATATCTATGGCCTGTCTTGGGGATTGGCCTTGGGCTTTGTCCAGTGAGTAACCATCCCAATGCAGAAATGAAGGGGCTTTTCCATATTTTATTGGATGTTACAGACGTTTAATGGTTTAAAAAACAGGGAATGTTACCGCTGTGATGTCATGTACTTGTCCTGTTTCCATAGAATCCTGGGACAGAAAAGGTATTCCTCTCAGGGTACGGTGTGGAACTGGCCATTAAAAGTACAGAATACAAAGCAAAGGATGACACACAAGTGAAAGGTAACAGCGAAGTCTGATGTGATCGTGTTAAAGGGATTGTCTAGTTTAAGAAATCAAACATGGTGTAAAGTGAAACTGGCTCAGTTGCCCCTAGCAACCAATCAGATTCCACCTTTCATTCCTCACAGACTCTTTGGAAAATGAAAGGTGGAATCTGATTGGTTGCTAGGGGCAACTGAGCCAGTTTCACTTTACGCCATGTTTGATAAATCTCCCCCTATATGTCCTACTGGGGAAGTCTTTGGCTATAGACAAATGGTTACTGTGAGCGTGCTTCCTGCAATACACAGAAATCATATTCACTTAAATTGTTTTCAAATCAACTGTTTTTAGAAAGTTATACAGATTCGTAAAATACTTCTATTTAAAAAACTCCAGACTTTCAGTACTTATCTGCTGCATGTCCTGCAGGAAGTGGTATATTCTTTCCTGTATAATACGGTGCTCTCTGATGCCACCTCTGTCCATGTCAGGAACTGTCCAGAACAGCAGCAAATTCCCATAGAAAACCTCTCCTTCTCTGGGCAGTTCCTGACATGGACAGAGGTGGCGGCAGAGAGCTTTGTGTCAGACTGGAAAGAATACACCACTTCCTGCAGCACATACAGCAGCTGATAAGTACTGGAAGGCTTGAGAATTTTAATAGTAGTAATTTACAAATCTGAATAACTTTCTGACAGTTGTTGATTTGAAAAAAGTAAAACAAAATTCCGCAAAGTATCCCTTTAACCCATAGCTGCACCAGGACGTTACTGAACGTCCTCGTGCCGCTATGGGAGTTCAGAGGGGGGTCGCGCGGCGACCCCCCTCTGAAATGCCGCGATCCCGGGTGCCGCATGTAGCCCGGAATCGCGGCTATTAGTGGGCACGGTCCGATCGCCGTGCCCGCTAATTAAGTACTTAGAAGCAGCTGTCAAAGTTGACAGCTGCTTCTAAATACTTGCTCAAATGCATACCTGGTGGTCTAGTGGGGGGATCGCCCCCCTGCGGCGCGATTGCGGGGGGGCGATCCCCGCATCCATCCCGGGCCGGGGTCTGCGCCGTAATGGCGCTGATCCCGGCTCGGCATTCTATTGCTTTTGGCTGCAGCAGCCAAAAGTAATAGAACACCGATCTCATGGATTCATGCAGTATAACTATACTGCATGGATCTCTATGAGAGATCAGAGTGCATATACTAGAAGTCCCCCAGGGGGGATAACCCTAACCCCAGGGGGAATAACCCTAACCCCAGGGGGAATAACCCTAACCCCAGGGGGGCTTCTAGTATATGTGTAAAGTAAAAGAAAAATGTATTTTTAATAACACAAAATCCCCTCCCCTAATAAAAGTCTGAATCACCCCCCTTTCCCCATTTTATAAATAAAAATAAATAAATTAATTAATAAACAAACATGTTTGCTATCGCCGCGTGCGTAACCTCCCGAACTATTAATTAATCACATTCCTGATCTCACACGGTAAACGGCGTCAGCGCAAAAAAATCCCAAAGTGCAAAATTGCGCATTTTTGGTCGCATCAAATCCAGAATAATTGTAATAAAATGCGATCAAAAAGTCATATATGCGCAATCAAGGTACCGATAGAAAGATCACATCATGGCGCAAAAAATGACACCTCACACAGACCCATAGACCAAAGGATAAAAGCGCTATAAGCCTGGGAATGGAGCGATTTTAAGGAACATATATTTTCTTTAAAAGGTTTTAATTTTTTACAAGCCATCAAATCAAATAAAAGTTATACATGTTACATATCGTTGTAATCGTAACAACTTAAGGAACATATATAACGAGTCAGTTTTACCCCAGGGCGAACGGAGTAAAAACAACCCCCCCCCCCCCAAATAAAAAAAAATTCACCACACATATAATTTTTTTCTGGTTTCCCGGCACATTTTAGGCAAAAATTACATCTGCCATAGCAAAGTACAATTAGTTGCGCAAAAAATAAGGGCTCATCTGGGTTTCTAGACTACACCAATTATACACATGGGGAACCCAAAATAAAGATTAATAAAATCCAAAAACTTTAATTATCAAATACAAGTTTATTAAATCAATCACAGAAAACAACACTAAAAACAAGACCTGGGGAGGTGGGAGACCAAGTTGCCGGGACAAGTTATTTTAAAGTGCTAGTACATCCAGAAAATGTTGTAAAATTTATAATTCATCCAGCATAATGTGCATAATAAAGTGACAGTGCCAGTTGCTACAGTACGCTGATAAGAATCACATGTAAACAGACAAGTCCATGCGGATCGCAAGTAATTACCAGTCTATAACTCAGGTCCCAGTCCACTAGTCCCCCACCTCACACTCCAACGCCGCTTCGCTCTCCAAGCTTCGTCAGGGAGTAGTGAGGTGGAGGTCCCGGGGTCTTAAATATGCATCCAATAACAGGGATAGGCCGTCGAAAATATTAAACACCTGGGCCGCATATTACCTGGCGATCCACTAGCGCTATGCGCGGCACGCCGCGGGCCCGCCGGGCGGAAGCAGAAGTGACATCAGGCGTAATAGCGCATAGCGCTAGTGGATCGCCAGGTAATATGCGGCCCAGGTGTTTAATATTTTCGACGGCCTATCCCTGTTATTGGATGCATATTTAAGACCCCTGGACCTCCACCTCACTACTCCCTGACGAAGCTTGGAGAGCGAAACGGCGTTGGAGTGTGAGATGGGGGACTAGTGGACTGGGACCTGAGTTATAGACTGGTAATTACTTGTCATCCACATGCAGGGCCGTCTTAACAAAACGATGGGCCCCTGGGCATAGCTGTGAACTGGGCCCCCCGACCCAAGATCAAGTCCCTGCATCCCCCCTACCCCCAACCTTGTGCTGTGCAGTCCCATGTGGGTGTATATTGTACTGTATAGTTCTGTATGGGCGTATATTGTTCTGTTTGGGTGTATATTGTACTGTATGGTTCTGTATGGGTGTGTATTGTACTGTATGGTTCTGTATGGGTGTGTATTGTACTGTATGGTTCTGTATGGGTGTATATTGTACTGTATGGTTCTGTATGGGTGTGTATTGTACTGTATGGTTCTGTATGGGTGTATATTGTACTGTATGGTTCTGTATGGGTGTGTATTGTACTGTATGGTTCTGTATGGGTGTATATTGTACTGTATGGTTCTGTATGAGTGTATATTGTACTGTATGGTTCTGTATGGGTGTATATTGTACTGTATGGTTCTGTATGGGTGTATATTGTACTGTATGGCTCTGTATGGGTGTATATTGTATTGTATGAGTGTATATTGTACTGTATGGTTCTGTATGGGTGTATATTGTACTGTATGGGTGTATATTGTACTGTATGGTTCTGTATGGGTGTGCATTGTTCTGTATGGGTGTATATTGTTCTGTATGTGTGTATCCTTCTGTCTGGAGCAGTTTTGCAGCATCTGTGGGGGGGGTCATTCCTCTCCTTCAATGCTCAGGAGCAGAAAAAACAAAACAAAACCACAAATAGGAACCAAGCCTAACATGTGTAACGATATATATATATATAAATAATCTTTACACATGTTAGGCTTGTTTTTACATAGTGCAAACCTGGCCATACATGCAGTCTGGGGGGGGGGGTACAGCAGCCTCAAGTGTATGGGGGTACAGCAGCCTGAAGGGGAGAACACAGCAGTCTGGGGGGGGGGGGTGCACATTGCAGCTTGGGAGGTACAGATCAGCTACAGGTGGACAGGGGCAAAGCAGCCTGGGGGAGAGGGGGCAGCTATGGGGGAACAGGGGTAGGGCTGTGTGTGTGTGTTCTTCTCTCAGCCCAGATCTGCAGACTCCCCCCTCTTCTCTGTCCCGACCTCCCTGCTATCTACAGCCCCAGGTACCTGACATTTCCTGCAGTGGAGCACAGGACAGGAGGGGGATGGTCAGGAAGCCCTGTAGCTGGAGGCCGCTGTGTAGCTGGAGGTTAGCAGCATGTAGCCTCCTGCTCTCCACACTGCTGGTCTCCTGCTATGGCAGCACAGGCTGCAGCTGCTGTGAGGCCCCGCACATAACCATCCCAAGGCCTGCTGGAGGCAGGAAGTCCCAGGCCAGGAGGAACATGGGACCAGTCCACAGGGGTGGGGCTTAACGGAGGGGGGAGCTTCAGCCGCCCACATCACAGACCGGCCCTGCAGCCTATTTATGTGAGGAGAGGAGAGCGCTGGGGCAGTGTGCAGCGTAGTGCGGCCCTGTAATGTACTGGGGAGAGGGGGCACAGGGTGGCTTATCAGCTTCCCTTCCTTTCTGCAGGGTAGGCGGCTGCCACTGGGGCCCCTCATGAGTCATAGGCCCCCGGGCAGCCGCCTACCCTGCCCAATGGGAAAGACGGCCCTGTCCACATGGACTTGTCTGTTTACATGTAATTCTTATCAGCGTACTGTAGCAACTGGCACTGTCACTTTATTATGCACGTTATGCTGGATGAATTATAAATTTTACAACATTTTCTGGATGTACTAGCACTTTAAAATAACTTGTCCCGGCAACTTGGTCTCCCACCTCCCCAGGTCTTGTTTTTAGTGTTGTTTTCTGTGATTGATTTAATAAACTTGTATTTGATAATTAAAGTTTTTGGATTTTATTAATCTTTATTTTGGGTTCCCCATGTGTATAATTGGTGTATTCTGGTCTGGGTGACATGTGGGGACAATAGATATGGTCCTTTACACAATTGTTTGGGTCCTAGATTTATAGGTGTTCTCTCATCTCTCATCTGGGTTTCTAGGTGGAAAAATGCATGCGCTATGGCCTTATATACACGAGGAGGGAAAAACGAAAACGCAAAAATGAACTGGCTGTGTCCCCTAAGGGTTAAATGTTCTATATGTAAATCTTCACCTTGCCTGTGGGGACCCTTTAGGGAATTGAATACTTATTATTCCTCACAGGTTGCAGAATATTTGCTGGGGGGGGGTCATATCAGGGCATCAGCTTATTGCCAAGGGACTCTTCAAACAAGTAAGGATTGTACAAAGAGGCCACCCCTAAATGATCACATTTTTATCTTTGCTTGCTGGGTTTATGAACTATTACTATGTCTTACCATTTAAAAAGGGGTTGGCTGGTACAGTGTTCGTTTTTTTGCACATCCAACCGGTCACAAAGCAGCAGAACTGTGCTTCACCTATAGCAGTCACCGTGGCCCCCAGTACTCAAATACCCTCAGGACTTATAAGTAGAGCTGAATAGTATGACAAGCAGGCAAACATACACAGCACGTATAACAAGAACGGGAATAGCAACTCACCGGGGAATGATGGAACCAGAGATGAGGGAAAGTACGATGGCACATATGTATAGTGACGATGACAGGAATGATAGGAACAAATACAGAGCACTGACACTAGCTAGCCATGACTGAGGTTTCTCCTCCTGCAGTGTATAAAATGTGTTGTCTAAACAGGACTTTTCTCCACAACTAGTATTCATCATTTTTCTAGAGCAACTTATATATGGGCATAAACGCTACTAATATGGGTCAGTACATGGTGATCATCATTACATTGAGCTCTTTTCTACATTTATCCTCTTTATTGTAGGTAACAATATAAATGCCACCGTGGTTGGGGACAATGATCCGGTGGACGAGGTTCAAGGTTTTCTCTTTGGAAAACTCAGGTACAGTAACACCCACTTTAATGTGTATATTGTCATGTTGTGTTACCGTCCAGGCTCGATGGGGATTGTACTTCTTGTTAAGTATGAGCTTCTATGTAAATGCTGGCCGGCTTACCATGTGCCTCAGTCACTCAAGCATTTCTATTTCCACTGCATTTCTCCCACGTCCTGTAATTGTTTCTAGTAGTTACTGTGCACTCTATGTTCCTATATCAGTCTAAAGTAGGGATGGGGAACCTTCGGCCCTATAGCTGTTGCAAAACTACAATTCCCATCATGCCTGGACAGCCAAAGGCTGTCCAGGCATGATGGGGATGGTAGTTTTGCTACAGCTGGAGGGCTGAAGGTTCCCCATCCCTGATCTAAAGTGTTGGTCCTTGGCATACCATGTGTATACAAAGCTGTACAATTCGTAAGAACTACTTTTAGGGTGTTACTACATGGCCGATGGGGGCCCGATAATACCTGTAAACGAGCGCTGATCTGCTAGATCTGCGTTCGTTTACTGGGCCGATTACATGGCCCGATAATCGTTTAACAAGGGCTCCATGGACATTGTTACAGATGTCCTTGCAGCTCTTGCTTAAACTGCATACATTACCTATCCATGGTCCAGGGTTCCTCCTGCTCTCTGCGTCTCCCTGGGTCCCGTGCGCTGCAGCTTCAGAGCGGCCTGTCTTAGCTGACAGGCCGCTGAGCCAATCACTGGCGGCGGTCCCGGACAGTGATTGGCTGAGCGGCCTGTCAGCTAAGACAGGCCGCTTGAAGCTGCAGTGCGTGGGTCCCGGGGAGAAGCAGAGTGCAGGAAGAGCCCTGGACCATGGATAGGTAATGTATGCACTTAACAAATTATCAGCCGCCGGCCGTGCACCGCTATTATACGTAGCGATGTGCGGTTGGTGACCGACAATTATAGGTCCAAACCTATATCAAAGATCAGCCAATGATCGTTGTCATCGGCTGATCGTTGTGTTTATTACACGTAACGATAATCAGACGGATATCGCTGATTCGGCCGATTATCCTTCTGTGTAATAGTACCCATAGTTGGTATATCCATAGTCTCATGAAAAGGTTCATAGATCCCAGTGACAACATATATATTCTGCAGTTTGACTACGTTTGGAAATTACTTTAAGGGTATGTTCACGCAGCGCTCAGATGCTGTGGATTTTCCCTCTGGACTTGCTGGGGGAATAATCTGCAGTGACCAGTTTACACTAATCTTGCAGATTTTTTTTTTTTTTTTTTTTTTTAGCGTTGTATTTCATGGCAGATTAACGGCTGCACTTGTCAGGAACAACTCACCAGGGTATCCGCAATATGAATTAACAAGTGTTTTCTTTGCAGGCAGCTGTATCCAGAACTGCAAGAACAGCTGAAGGAACTGCGGAAACATCTGGTGGAAAGTACCAATGAGATGTCACCATTAAAAGTGTGGGAGCTACAAGGTATCTGTAACTGAACTATCTATTGCCGTAGAGTCATGGCTGCCTTTGACTATAAGAGATTAGTATTTCAGAACCCTGGCTAACCTAAATAACTGTAATGGAGCAGTGCTTGTGCCATCAAAATACAGTGAAAATGATCCAATGAAAATCCAGATGGAAGCCTGGGTTTATAGTGCAAACCAAGTCTTATTCTGAAAGGGTATTCTGGTAGAAATAAACTTCGTAAAGTTAGATAAGTTTATTAAAGAATTTTATTTTATTTTTTTTGCATCGAGTAGCAGCAGTAATGGTTAAAACTGCCCCTCTGCTGCCACCAGTGGCTGTGTTGGGAACTGCAGAGCTGCTGAAGCCTTGATCCCAGACCATTTGCATGGAGCGCTAGTGATACAAAACCTCGGATGATGTTTAATGTCTTTTTTTTTTTAAAGGAGAACTGGTGTCAGGAAGTGTCAGAGATTTGTAATTTACTTCTTTAAAAAAAAACCAAAAAAAAAAACCTCAAGTCTTCCAGTTCTTATCAGCTGCTGTGTGTCCTGCAGGAAGTGGTGTATTCTTTCCATTCTGGTGAACAGGAGGGGTTTTCTATGGGGATTTGCTACAGCTCTGGACAGTTCCTGACATGGACAGAGGGGGCAGCAGAGAGCACTGTCAGAGTGGGAAGAATACACCACATCCTGCAGGATATACAGCAGCTGATAAGTACTGGAAGACTGGAGATTTTTTTTTATAAAAGTAAATAACAAATATCTGGAACCAGTTGATTTGATTTTTTTCCCCTGCTTGACTACCCCTTTAATGCTGACATACATTAGGATAGACATCAGGGGAGGAGGCTCAGTATTGCTAGCAGTACTGAGTGTCCCTCGTTACTGCTACTACTCAATGTAAAAAGAAAAAAAAAGTATACTTTTAATAAAGTTATATAACTAAATGTAAAAAAAATCCATTACTAACTCAGTACATTTCCTTTCCAACTTAAAATGTTGTTTATTCTTTTTAAGATCTCAGTTTCCAGACAGCGGCTCAGATCCTAGCAGCTCCTTCTTCTGAGGCCCTGCAGGTTATGAAGGACCTGAGCCAGAACTTCCCTACTAAGGCCAGGTAACGTAGCCCATTTAATTATTATTTTTTTTTTTTTGCAGAAATCAGTAGTCCAGGCGACTTTAAGAAACTTTGTAATCGGGTTTATTAGGCAAATATGCCATTATCTGCATTCAAAAAGACTTTCCCAAGGTCTCCCCCCCTTTTCTCTCTCATTCACTGCTCATTATCAGGAAATCTCGACTCTTTTACATCAGTCGGGCCCTGTCTGTTCTTGGAGAGGGGAGGGGGAGGAGGGAGATTAGTCGCCAGCAGAGAACAAAGGATTACCCAGTGGGACCTGTGTGAAAGCCGGTATTCAGAGGTCAGAGAGGTCAGTGCTGACTGTCAGAGGAGATAGCCCGGTGATGTAGCTGTAAATTAACTCTTTGTTGTCCTGTTTTGGTGCCTCATCTCCCTCCACCCCTCCCCTCTGTATAGTTAACCATGAATACAGGGGGGAGAGATTCAAACTGCTTTTTCATGATAAAAAAGCATTTTTCGGCTAATAAACCCAATGACAAAGTTTCTTAAAATCGCCTGTACTATTGATTTCTGCAGAAAATTTTTTAAACGACAGCGATTCTTTAACCCTTTAAGGACATGGCCCATTTTCGTTTTTACGTTTTCGGTTTTTCCTCCTTGTGTTTAAAAGGTCATAGCACTTGCATTTTTCCACCTAGAAACCCACATGACCCCTTATTTTTTGCCACACTAATTGTACTTTGCAATGACAGGCTGAATTTTTGCATAAAGTACACTGCAAAACCAGAAAAAAATTCAAAGTGTGGTGAAATTGAAAAAAAAAACGCATTTCTTTTATTTGGGGGAAATGTGTTTTTACGCCATTCACCCTGGGGTAAAACTGACTTGTTATGCATGTTCCTCAAGTCGTTACGATTAAAACGATATATAACATGCAAACTTATATTGTATCTGATGGCCTGTAAAAAATTCAAACCGTTGTTAACCAATATACATTCCTTAAAATCTCTCCATTCCCAGGCTTATAGCGCTTTTATCCTTTGGTCTATGGGGCTGTGCGAGGTGTCATTTTTTGCGCCATGATGTGATCTTTCTATCGGTACCTTGATTGCGCATATACGACTTTTTGATCGCTTTTTATTACATTTTTTCTGGATTTGATGCGACCAAAAATGCGCAATTTTGCACTTTGGGATTTTTTTGCGCTGACGCCGTTTACCGTACGAGATCAGGAATGTGATTAATTAATAGTTCGGGCGATTACGCACGCGGCGATACCAAACATGTTTATTTATTTATTTATTTGTTTACTTTTATTTAAAACCTGGGAAAAGGGGGGTGATTCAGACTTTTATTAGGGGAGGGGGATTTTTACTATTAACAACACTTTTTTTTTTTTTTTTACACATATACTAGAAGCCCCCCTGGGGGACTTCTAGTATATACACTTGGATCTCTCATTGAGATCTCTGCAGCATAGATATGCTGCAGAGATCCATGAGATCGGCACTCGTTTGCTTTCGGCTGCTGCAGCCGGAAACAAACGAGTGCCGAGCCGAGGACGGCGCCATCTTGGATGCGTCCCCGGCCGGCATCAGTAACGGAGATCGCTCCTCCGGGACAAGGTCCCGGAGGAGCGATCTCCCCCACTAGACACCAGGGAAACGTTGCCTCCGGTAATCGGAGGCAGCTGTCAACCTTGACAGCTGCCTCCGATTAGCTAATTAGCGGGCACGGCGATCGGACCGTGCCCGCTAATAGCGGCGGTCCCGGGCTACACGCGGCACCCGGGATCGCGGCACTTCAAAGCGGGGCCGCCGCGCGGCCCCGCTTTGAAGTGCTAATGAGGACATAGGACGTACCGGTACGTCCTATGTCCTTAAGAGGTTAATGTGTGTAATATTGGTTCACTTTATATTCTGTGTTTCATATCTAGATCATTAACCAGGACTGTAGTAGACCCTGCAATGAGAATGGAGGTAGAAGAGAACCAAAAGGTAAGGCTTGCATGTCACACACGGCCGGTTACTGTAAAGCATAACCTGAGGCATTCCGCGCAAATTGCCGCAGTTTTGCAGTGTGGTTTTTGGGCGCTTATACACTTGTTTTTAACATGGTTTCCCAATAACCCGCATGGACTCGCTTGCTCTTGCTGGTTTTGCTGTGCAGCTGCACATGAAGCCGGCCTTACTATGACTCAGTTCAATGGGAACCAACCAAGCCAGTTCAGGTCAATGGAAAGCAGGCTCCAGTTTAGTAGAGACAAACTCTCATTCCCCTGCATGATATTGATATGTTTTCTGGCCTATAGAGAGGAGCAACCCATGGAAACAGCAAAAACTTGTGGAGATAACGTGCCATTCTCGCTTTGCCCATCCCCTAACAGAATACATTAAATAGAAAGATTTCTCTGTCTCAAGAGAAGACATATTACTATCTCACAGTTTTATGCCGCCCATAGAAGTCTATGGAGGTGGAGTTAGCTGTAGAGTGAGACTGAAAGCTCTAGTATGTGTTATATCTCACTCCAGTGCTGGATGCACAGCTTATACTGCTCAGTACTGCTCTGTAATGCCCTCCATGCTGCTGCTCCTGAGATAGATCCCCTCTTCTGTGTGAGTGCAGTATATAGGAGACATGATAGCAGCAATCTACACCCACCAGTTCATAGACAACTAAAATTTAGAAATGACATCTGCAGGCGGAAAACTGGTAAAAATTCTATATACAAGTTATATAACATTCAGAATTAGTACTACTTCTCATTTCCACATGACTGCTTATCATGAAAGTGCAGGTATCATGTAATGTAGTTTACCTAAGCCAGCAAGGGACTGTATGGTTCTTGGAAATATGCTCTCTACTGAAAGTTATACTGCTGGAAATCCATTCTTGTATTCCGGTATTGTAGCTGTATTACCTCTATTTCATACAATTAAGCGCCAACCTGATCTTGTTGATACTTGTTTCCCTTTCACAGTACTTTAAGGGCACCCTGGGCCTGCAGCCTGGAGACTCCGGCCTGTTTATTAATGGGCTGCACGTCGACCTGGACAGTCAGGATATCTTCAGGTAATGTCAATGTGTGCGGAGAAACGATGACTCTTCTAAAGGGTGGAGGGGTGGGGGTTACATATAACTCCACCAGCGGCTTGGCTGCTACATAGCTATAGCGCTGGTAAACAGCAATCTGATATTGATGACTTATCCTCAAGATATTTCATCAGTAAATTCAGCCCCGAAAGCCCCTTTAAGATGTTCTACCCAAAAGAAGATTTCATTTAGTCTCATAAATTAGAGATTAAAGGAACAAAATATTTAGGATTTTAATAAAAGCTTCCAACTATTAAAAATTATTAAGAGCTCTGGGGTTTAGGAGAAATAGCTTATACAGTATATGTTATATGCTTCTTCATACTCAAAGGGGTTATTCGGGATTTCAAAATGCACACTACTTTCTTGCAAAAACAGCACCACAGGTTATGTGTGGTATTGCAATTTAGCTCCATTCACTTCAGTGGAACTGAGCTTTAAAACCCGTATCCAAACTGAGGACAAGAGTGGTGTTGTTTCTTGAGGAAAGCAGCCAACATGTTCTTTTAAGCCAGGATGAGCCCTTTAACCCCTTCACATCAGCAATACGTATATATACATTCCTGCCACACATACTCCGTGCACTAGGAATGTATATATATGTTCCTGACTGTGAGGGGTTTGATGTTTGTGGGACCGCTGCAGTGAGAGCAGTCCTGCACACATCAGTGTCCGGGGATCCCAGCATAATGACTGATCCCTGCGACCCTGCAGCTGCCTGTCATTAACCCCTTAAATGCTGTGATCTATAGCGATCACGGCCTTTAGGGTACTCAGTGACAGGACAAGCACCTGGTCCTGATCGGTTGTACCGACATGCGGGGGTAAGTCACTTACCTCTGTTTTCTCGGATCGGCATTCTATGCATAGAGTCTGCTTCAGGCAGGCTCTATGCATAAATCACCGATAACACTAATCTATGCTATAGATTAAAAAAGTTTTAAAATGTATTAAAAACCCCTATAAAAGTTTAAATTGCCCCTTGCCCAGTATAAAATATTTAAAATAAATAAACATATTATATATCGTAGCGTGCGGAATTGTCTGATTTATTAATATATAACATTATTGTTCCCGCATGGTGAATGGCGTAAACAAAAAAAAAAACACCAGGATTGCCAATTTTTTAAAATTATATATTAGAAAAATTTTTATAAAAAGCGATCAAAATTTTCTGTTACACCAATATGATATTAATAAAAACTAGATATAATGGCGCAAAAAATGACACCCCAACCAGCCCTGTAGGTGGAAAATAACAGCACTATGGCTCTTAGAAGGCGGAGAGGAACATTGCATTAATTTGACCCGGACATCCGTGCATCAAAGGGCTTGGTCATAAAGGGGTTAAAGATCTGCTCGGTGATATGTGCACATCACAATCTGAAGTTTCTCTTGTTATTGCAGCTTGTTTGATGTATTGCGCAGCGAGGCTCGGGTGATGGAAGGTCTCCACCGTTTGGGTATAGAAGGCTCCGCACTTCATAATGTTCTCAAGCTCAACATCCAGCCCTCCAACTCCGACTATGCTGTGGATATCCGCAGTCCGGCTATATCGGTAACTAACTTCCTATAAGACCTGAGCATTGCACCTATCACCTCTGGGATGGAATTGCTGCACATTGCACTTCAGGCATGTGGATTTATACAAAAATCTCATCCACCCCCTTGTTTTCCAGCCAGTCCTCAGGCTCCATCCACTTTCTCCAAATGCCAATCGTTCAGGTTCGGACCCAAACTTTCGGCAAGCACACTCATCCCAGTCGCTTCTCCATCCCATATACCTGAAAGCGTGTACAATTCGATGGCTTTTCTTCTCACATTCACCTATATATTCTCCCTGTCTGCTTTCTTTTCAGTGGGTGAACAACCTGGAGCTGGATGGCAGATACAGCTCATGGCCGTACAACATTCAGGAGCTGCTCCGTCCCACCTTCCCCGGAGTCATTAGACAAATACGCAAGAACTTCCACAACTTTGTAAGTGGTGCTTCAGTCTCTCGTTGGATTGTACAAAACAAATGTAAAACTTTAAGAAGTAACAGGTTTTTTATAGCAGTCATCCCTGCATTAATCTTGTGTTTGTCTCCAGGTTCTTTTCATTGATCCAGAGCAGGAATCTACTTCTGAGCTGATCAATGTAGCGGAGATGTTCCTCAGTAACCACATCCCATTGAGGTATTGCTTGCTTTTAACCACATTTTACCAGTCTTCATGGCTGATATTAAAGTTTTACGCCTTATTGAAGTCAGGGGACTGTCCTATCAATGTTTGGTCCTTCTTAGCAAAAGACACCTCTTGTAACTGCAATTCTAGCAAGTTGCTAAGGGTCCTGAATAGGATAATAAGTCAGGACTTTTGTACCTATTACTTCGGCATTGCACCAGCATAGGCATCTGCAGTTCACACACTTAACTTACATTTTTACCCTTATACTAATATTTCCTAACATAGTCTCTCATCTTATACAAGGTTTATTGTTGTTAAAGGAAAAGTCCATGACAATAAAAAATACCCAAAAGGCAGGGGGGAGGGGGCAGGAACATAATAAACAAATTATACTTACCTATCCTTGTGCACTGTATCACTGGTCCCGGGTCCAGCTCACAGTCACTGGCCTCCTGCAGCTTTAACGTCACATACCCAGCAGAGCAATTGCCTGGTCAGCCAATCAGTGACTAAGGCAGGCAATTGTTCGGCCGGGCCATGACAACACAGCTGGAAGAGCCGGGCATGTGACGTACCCGGATTCCAGCTGAAAATGACAGCCCGTGGCCATCAGCGAAACCCAGGATTGGTGCAAAGGAGACACAAGGACTTGCTTTTTTTCATTTTTTTTTTTTTCATTTGTTATGAGACTTTCCATTTAATGATGAAAGTACAAAGGAGTTTTCCATTCTTGTAATGCAGTTCATTCTGCCACCACTAGAGGTCACTTTGTTTCCCCACATTTGTTAAGATGTTGGCTTTGTCTTGCAGGATCGGTCTAGTGTTTGTAGTCAATGATGATGAAGAGGTGGATGGTTTCGAAGATGCGGGTGTTGCTCTACTAAGGACTTTCAACTACGTGGCGGATGAGGAGGATAACTATGACGCTTTCCAAATGATTGTATCAGTAGGTGTTTTTTTTGTTTGTTTTTTTTAGGAATTGAAATGTCAATGAGTCAAAATATAGCACCTATCCTGAAAATATCAGGTGTCAGCCACGTATCACTATTACATGTAGCAATGTGGGGTCGGTGGCCAATTATTTTAGGTCAGGACCTAAATATGCGATCAGCCGATGACTGTTTTCATGAGCTAATTGTTGTCTTTATTACACGGAGCATTAATCTGCCGAATGAGCTGGTTTCAGCAGATTATCGCTCCGTGTTATAGGGCCCTTACTCTGGCCGAGGATGCTGAACAAAGTGTGTCTGTCCTATCCTACACATACAACCCATTGATATGAATGAGAACTGTGTAATACCTCATCTCCTCTGCAGGGAAACTAAAGCTTTCCCCACCGGTCATAGCCGATCACTGTAGGGATTGTCCAAAGAGGAGAACCCCTTAAGTGATCAGGTTTTTATCTCCGATTATTGCTGTAATAACCATTTAGTGTATGGCTGGTACAGCACGCTCCATTCTGGACTTTAAGTAGACCTCTTAGTTATACCAATGAGTAACAACCCCAGATGGGGCACGAATTGTGCAAATAGAAGAAAACCCAAGTCATGGGTGTAAATATTCTTTTCACCGATAATAAATTTTTTCTGTGCAGATCTACAACAAGGTGCGGACTGGTGAAAAGCTGACAGTGAAACACGTCACCAGTGTCCTGGAGGAGAAGTATCGCTACGTAGAGCTGAGCAGTATTTTGGGCCGAGACTCTGCGTATGACCAGAATAGAAAGGTAAAAGTATCCTTAATATTCTTCATATAAAACATAAAGCTATACGTAAAGATTATAGAAACATAGAAGATTGTTGGCAGAAAAAGCCCTCCTGCTCTATTTAGTCTGCCCTTATAGTATTTCCCTTCTTATTATCTTAGAATAGACATATGTTTTTCCCAGGCAGGTTTACAGTCACTTAGGCCGCATTCACACGTTCCGTGTTCTGCACGGAACACTGACGTGGAATTCATGTAACGGACCCCCCCCCCCCAGCTGTGCGGCTCTGTCGTCTGAACGTGTGAATGCGGCTTTACTGCAGATTTACCTACCACATCTGCTGGAAGTTTGTTCCAAGCATCTACTACTCTTTCAATAAAGCAGTGTTTTCTCACGTTGCTTCTGATCTTTCCCCCAACTAACCCATTAGGTCATCAGACTAGCAGTCATGCCAAGATTGTGGCTGTAATTTGGCTGCATTCGTATTATGCTAGTGTGAACCCAGCCTAACACTGCAGAAGTAGGAAAGGTCTGAATACATTGGCCTTATCACATGGTCCTAGATTAGGGGGATAAATCATGTATGGCTGCATCTCGGATGATAAGTTGTCTATGATCTGTACCATGATGATGACCACCCCTCTCCCGTTTTTTTCAGGAGGGGAAGGAGTACTTCCTGCAGACCGGACTGTCCCCGCTTCCTGTGGTTCTCTTCAATGGAATCCCATTTCAAAAAGACCAGCTCGATCCAGATGAACTGGAGACCGCCACCATGCACAAAATCCTGGAGTCAACCACTTTCTTCCAGAAAGCCGTGTATCTGGTGAGACCTGTCATCTTGACGCTTTCATGTGACCCTTAAAACTTGTGCCATGCTCTCCTTATCCTGTATGAGCCGTCACTGCTGTATGTCCTGCAGGTAGTGGTGTATTCTTTCCAGTCTGACACAGTGCTCTCTGCTGCCACCGCTGTCCGTGTCAGGAACTGTCCAGAGCAATAGCAAATCCCCATAGAAAACCTCTCCTGCTCTGGAGAGTTCCTGACACGAACAGAGGTGGCAGCAGAGAGCCACTGGAAAGAATACACCACTTCCTGCAGGACATACAGCAGCTGATAAATACTGGAAGACTGGAGTTTTTTAAATAGAAATAAATGACACATCTATATAACTAACTTAGACTGGTTAAAAAAAATTGCCGCAGTACTCCTTTAAAGCTCATTTCTTTTATTATATTTAAGAGGGGGGGGGGGCATTTTTTCTCTGTTGGTTTTAGCTTATTTTGCCATTTTTACAAAGTAAATGTCTCCATTTCTCCATACATTGGCTTCTTATTAAGCTTGTGGTGGGCTTGTGATCATATACAGCAACCAATCTGAACAAGCCGAGCTGCAATGTGTACAGCATGGGGAAAAACCAGGGCATGTCTTAAAGGGGATATCCAGGATTAGAAAAACATGGCTGCTTTCTTCCAGAAACAGCACCACTCACCTTGTAAGGAGCTGCTCAGACCATAAGTTTTTTTTTTTTCTTTTTCTCAGGGGGAACTGACAAATGACAATGATGTTGTGGATTACATAATGGCTCAGCCTAATGTAGTCCCCCGGATCAACTTGCGCATCCTTGAAGTGGAACGTCAATACCTGGACCTCACTGCCACCAGTAAGTCACCAAGATCCTCCTGCAGAATCCATTTTATACTCTGTAACTTGGTGTAAAGGGGACAAGCCCTCAAGGTTTTATTCTGGGCTCTTCATATTAACTTATACATGATCTTGTTTGGGGGGACCCTGTGGTTCTCGATGCGTTCTAATAGGGCAAAGGGTCTAAATCCCAACTAATTCCCTTACATCACTGATGCATATGCCTCTTGCTTGGCTGATTCTATCAGTGCCATAAAAAAAAAAATAGAGGGAGCTGCACCCGTATGCACCCACCTCTCCATTCATTCTCTTTATAGATGCAGTGGGGTTTGGCCATCCCATTAGACAGAACAGAGGTTGGGGGACCCCCAGTATAAACATGGTTCCTGGGAATGGGATGCTCATCTATCGGGCATGGTATATACTGTGCACATGCCGTAAATGTCTTCCAATGGGATTAAACTTTTAAAAATGTAATTATTTTAAATTAAATTAAAATTTATTTTAAATAACATTTTAATTATTATTGAAATTATCATCTGCTTGTAGTCACTGAATGGGAATCCCAGCACATTCTTATGTAGTAACATCCACCTGAAATATTCCTTGTCATTGTGCATGTCTCTCCTGACGGTTCTGTGCCTTGCAGATAACTTCTTTGTGGACGACTATGCCAGATTTAGCGTGCTGGACTCCAGTGCTAAGAGTGCGGCCATAGCCAACAGTATGAACTACCTCACTAAGAAAGGTAAGAGAAGAAGCGCTGCGGCCTCATGTAAAAAACCCTGACAGATAACATTCAGTGGTTTGAGATGGCAAAGATCGAGTTTTATATTGAATATATATATACACTCACCGGCCACTTTATTAGGTACACCTGTCCAACTGCACGTTACCACTTAATTTCTAATCAGCCAATCACATGGCGGCAACTCAGTGCATTTAGGCATGTAGACATGGTCAAGACAATCTCCTGCAGTTCAAACCGAGCATCAGTATGGGGAAGAAAGGTGATGTGAGTGCCTTTGAACGTGGCATGGTTGTTGGTGCCAGAAGGGCTGGTCTGAGTATTTCAGAAATTGCTGATCTACTGGGATTTTCACGCACAACCATCTCTAGGGTTTACAGAGAATGGTCCGAAAAAGAAAAAACATCCAGTGAGCGGCATCAACAAGGCATTTCCGCCCACAGAACTGCCGGAGGTCAGAGGAGAATAGGCAGACTGGTTCGAGCTGATAGAAAGGCAACAGTGACTCAAATAGCCAACCGTTACAACCAAGGTAGGCAGAAGAGCATCTCTGAACGCACAGTACGTCCAACTTTGAGGCAGATGGGCTACAGCAGCAGAAGACCACACCGGGTGCCACTCCTTTCAGCTAAGAACAGGAAACTGAGGCTACAATTTGCACAAGCGTTTTGAAAAACGTTGCCTGGTCTGATGAGTCTCGATTTCTGCTGCGACATTCGGATGGTAGGGTCAGAATTTGGCGTCAACAACATGAAAGCATGGATCCATCCTGCCTTGTATCAACGGTTCAGGCTGGTGGTGGTGGTGTCATGGTGTGGGGAATATTTTCTTGGCACTCTTTGGGCCCCTTGGTACCAATTGAGCATCGTTGCAACCCCACAGCCTACCTGAGTATTGTTGCTGACCATGTCCATCCCTTTATGACCACAATGTACCCAACATCTGATGGCTACTTTCAGCAGGATAATGCGCCATGTCATAAAGCTAGAATCATCTCAGACTGGTTTCTTGAACATGACAATGAGTTCACTGTACTCCAATGGCCTCCACAGTCACCAGATCTCAATCCAATAGAGCATCTTTGGGATGTGGTGGAACGGGAGATTCGCATCATGGATGTGCAGCCGACAAATCTGCGGCAACTGTGTGATGCCATCATGTCAATATGGACCAAAATCTCTGAGGAAGCTTCCAGCACCTTGTTGTATCTATGCCACCAAGAATTGAGGCAGTTGTGAAGGCAAAAGGAGGTCCAACCCGTTACTAGCATGGTGTACCTAATAAAGTGGACGGTGATTGTATATATATATATATATATATATATATATATATGTGTGTGTGTGTATACACACACACACACACACACACACCATTAGTCCTCTCATTCATTGCACCACATTGGAATTTACCTAGCCATAAGGACTGTATGTAATACTGAGGCACAGCGCCATTTATTCAGTAGTGGCTGCACCTAGTATTGCACCTTGGAACAAAAGGGCCACTATCAAATGTATGGTGCTATGTCTCGAAGGCTGCCATGACACAACTTTTTTAGTCAGATGGTCGTCAGGGGTCGTGGGAGTTGCATCACCAATGATCATTTGATCCTAATATAGTCCCAGGGAACAATTTATAGTCCCCCAACAATTTAGCAACAATAATACACACAAGACACCCCCCAGAATAGTCCCATCTGTATAATCATAGAATTACCTCAGCCCTCAGTCCATGTATATCACACTATTTATGTACATGACCCCTATCCCTCACCTTCCTACTTCCTTGAGCTCCTGTACTCCGGGCTGTCCTATGTTTGTATCGGTGGGTCAGGAATGGTTGTTTATTCTCTTTCTGCTCATAACTTTTGTTTTCCCTTCCATCTCTGTCTTTGTGTGGTCCAGGAATGTCCTCCAAGGAGATCTATGGTAATCCCAGTGCACTTTGCATGCTTATCTTTGGTGTTTTGCCTGATTCACTTTACGGGTTGAAGTAGCTTTTCATGATATAAAATAGGAACGTTAGTACAGCAGCAACTAGTATATTTATGTAGGTTATTTGGTATAATGAAAAACTTCTTCAATGTGCATGTTGTTTCACATCACTTCTCTGCATGTAACTTTACCAAACACCTCTAACTTTGCATGACTTCTCAGATTATTTTTTAAATATATTTTTCTTTTGTTATATATATTTTATTTTGCATTTTTTTATTTTTAATTTACTCATGTGACAAGTATCACATTTAAGGGGAAGGGGAAGTGGCAGTCAGACAGCTCTGGTGCTGGCTTGTCCCTTCAAGAACAACAGGGTTGGGCAGTAAAAATCCCATCATGCCTGACCCCTATCTCCACTGACGTCATCTGTCATTGGAGAGCCAGGGGTTGCCATACACCTTATATATGTGGCAGGCTTAGCTGACTTTAATATAAAGAGTATGGGTATAAGTAATATAAAGAGTATGGGTATATTTAATATAAAGAGTATGGGTATATTTAATATAAAGAGTATGGGTGTAAGTAATATAAAGAGTATGGGTGTAAGTAATATAAAGAGTATGGGTGTAATTAATATAAAGAGTATGGGTATAAGTAATATAAAGAGTATGGGTGTAATTAATATAAAGAGTATGGGTATAAGTAATATAAAGAGTATGGGTGTAATTAATATAAAGAGTATGGGTGTAATTAATATAAAGAGTATGGGTATAAGTAATATAAAGAGTATGGGTATAAGTAATATAAAGAGTATGGGTATAAGTAATATATAAAGAGTATGGGTATAAGTAATATAAAGAGTATGGGTATAAGTAATATAAAGAGTATGGGTATAAGTAATATATAAAGAGTATGGGTGTAAGTAATATAAAGAGTATGGGTGTAATTAATATAAAGAGTATGGGTATAAGTAATATAAAGAGTATGGGTGTAAGTAATATAAAGAGTATGGGTATATTTAATATAAAAAGTAGAGTTTTCAAATATAAAAAGTTACAGATTATTTTTTTATGTAAACCTCATTTAGGTTCCATACATCCTCCTGTACATATAGTATAGCATTAGGGGTATACACTGTTACATGTCCAGTAGATCCTGTGCTGTACATTACACATCCTTTACATTCTCTTCTCTGTTTGGTGCAGATGACTCTTTTGTCAGACCAGTCACATTTTGGATAGTGGGAGACTTTGACACACCTTCTGGACGTCAGCTGCTGTACGACGCCATAAAGCACCAGGTAAGTTGTGAGCTGAATCACAGCATCAGATGTGTATGATGGAGGCCGCGGCTACACCATGACTGACGGGTGATGCCGCCAAAGTGTCGTCATACCTGCATCACAGCTAATGAAAGTGAATGTGGACTTTGCTTTGGATGGTTGCTTCAGTAGCTGTACTGCTCAGTGTGCAGTTACGTCTCTCCACACCTGATCTGAGATCTGAGGGGGGTTTTTTCAATCGATGTCAGAAAGTTATATAGATTTTTAATTTACTTCTATTAAGAAAAAACCCCCAAGTCTTTTAGTACTTATCAGCTGCTGTATGTCCTGCAGGAAGTGGTGTATTCTTTCAAGTGTGACACAGTGCTCTCTGCTGCCACCTCTGTCCATGTCAGGAACTGCCCAGAGCAGGAGAGGTTTTCTTTGGGGATTTGCTGCTGCTCTTGACAGTTCCAGACATTGACAGAGGTGGCAGCAGAGAGCACTGTGTCAGACTGGAAAGAATACACCACTTCCTGCAGGACATACAGCAGCTGATAAGTGCTAAAATACTTAAATAGATGTCATTTACCAATCTGTATAACTTTTTGACTCCAGTTTGACACCCTTTGGAGCACCCCTTTAAGTGAGACTTTATTGGTAAAAAACTTAAAGCCTATGGGCACATGTGATGGTAATGCTGTAGGTTTTCTGCAGAGCACAATCTGAGTCACATTTAGGTGCACTACCTTAGAGGAGCAGGGACTCTCGCTTATGCCCAGACTCCCTGCTCCTATACAGTAGTGACCAGTGGTGCATACAGTATAGTATACTTTGTCCCTGATATCACTTTCACCCAGTATAGAGAATATACTGTAATGAACCATGATGCATACAGTACCACGGCTCACTACATGCCTCAGGTCAGTACAAATGTACAGTGATTGGCGATGCTTACAGTACCATATGCATCACTGCTTAGTGCTGTACAGGAGCAGGGAGTCTGGAGATACTTGCAGCAGTTCCACCACATGTGGCTGTAGCCTAGAACAAGGCGGATCCTCTCTGTGCACATAGATGACATTTTTATTTTTTTTTTTTCAATATTTTTTTTTCAAGAAAACCAGCAACAACATAAGAATTGGCATGATCAACAATCCCAGCAAGGATCCGTCCACAGAGACCACTCGTATCGGCAGGGCTATATGGGCCGCGCTCCAGACCCAAAAATCCAACAACGCTAAGAACTTCATCACCAAAATCCTCAAAGAAGAGAACGCACGGGCGCTGGAGGCCGGACAGGACATCGCAGAATTTGCGGTTGGGGTACGTCATGTGGATGTAGGAGGCTAATGACATGAAGCTCATGTCTTCCTGAGCACCAGTACATTGCCAGGCTGAATTGGCTGTCCTACATCTTACTTTACCTATAGATTATGTTACCTTATTGCTCTGTACTCCGCTTCCTCCTCAGGGAATGGACGTCAGTCTTTTCCGTGAAGCTTATGACTCTCCAAAGGTGGATTTCATACTCTCCCATGCCGCATACAGCCGTGACGTCCTAAAGCTGAAGAAAGGAGAGCGAGCCATTATAGGCAATGGACGGGTCAGTATTTCTGTATGACAGTAAGGCCACGTTCACACTATGTGAGAACATCGGCCGTTGTTTGACATGGCCAGTCTTTGATGTGTCAGACAACGGCAGATGTCTCAGATGTTCATCAGATGAACATCACTTAATTTTAATTGGAATGCGGGCACATTCGGGTGTGCTTGCTCTCCAGTTAGCCATAGAGAACAATGTAAAGTATGGCTGGGAGACGTACTTTACATTGTGAGAACAGACTATCTTGTACAGTGTATAGCGGCTGCATAAAATAGACCAGTCAATTACACAGTGTATACACTACGGCCGTGATTCCATAAGGTATAATGTAATTGTACAATGTCATTAAACGGCCGTTATATAATGTAAAAATACGTAGTGTGAACGTAGCCTAAATGTCCTTTTCATCTGTTTATGTTGTTGGGATATGTGATTTAACCCCTCAAGTCCAGAAAGTTTTCTTAAGTTTTTATTTCATGCTTTCTCAGTATGACCGTGTATTAAATTGAACTGTCACTTTAAAAATCTTTTGACCTGTCATCAAGACATATGAGAGAATAGCACCAACACCTTGGATGTAAGTCCAATTGTCAGGTAGAGGGGTAGATTCATGCCAAAATACCGCCAATCCCAGGTGCCAACCTGTAGGCATGAAGGTGAGAAAGTCCAACAGCATCCAAAATTGTGCAAGATATCTTCAAGTGTTTATTGCATATCCTAGAGCAAAATGCTTGATAAATACCATTGTAGCTTAAAACATGGACCATTTTGCACTTGGATATGCAATAAAATGAAAGGTTTTGAGTGGTTGGGGTCTGATTGCTTGAATGAGCCGGGAGAAGTATGTGCTTAAAGGGGTATTCCACTCAAACATAACTCTTCATATGTTGCTGCTCATGGCATGGTGAGACTAAGAATTCCTTCCATACTTGTTATTTTCTATTCAGTCTCCTTCCCCCAGTTTTGAGCTGCTGCTTTCTGCTGAAGACACAGAAACCTGTGTGTGAGCTTTTCTCTCCCTCCCTTCTGAAACAGCTGATGTAAGCCTGGCAGGCTTCATCTGCAACTTTTTAGCTTCTGAAATGCTGGGAGGGTTATTCTGAGGTCAAGTTGCTAATGAACTTACTGTGATTAGCCTACCAGGATTGCAGAGAAGCTACAATGTTGCAGATAAAGCCTGCCAGGGACTTACTTACATAATCTGTCTCAGAAGGGAGGGAGGGGGAGACAGAGAGAAAGGCTTACTCTTAGATTTTTGTGTTTTTAGCAGTAGCTCAGAACTGGGGGGAGGAGACTGAATAGATAATAACGAGTATGGAATGAATTGCAGTCTCAACATGATCAGCAACATATCAAAAGTTATGTTTGAGTGGAGTACCCCTTTAACACTTTCTCCTTCGGCTCTGTGTCATGTGATCGTGGCAGACTCTCAATGTAAGTCTATGGGACCATAGAAAGTTGGGAGAGAAGCTTCCACCCTGCACTTGTTTCCCCGCTGCTTCTATTGATCTGTCAGGGTCTCAGTGTTGTAAACTTGTGACATGTCTCAGTGATAGTTATTTAAAGTGACAGGTACGCTTTAAATATTCAGCCATTCATCCCACCAGCTGGGTCATTTTCCAACCACATATAAAAACCATGGTGTCTCAGATTAGGGACCTTACTAAGACAAAACACGTGAGCTCAGCTGACCAGACTTCCTGTATACTTCACGCTACCTTTCTGGCCTACTTACCCTCTGATTTCTGTGTAGATTATCGGACCACTGAGGGATGTTGAAATATTTAACCAGGATGATTTCCACCTTCTGGAGAACCTCATCCTGAAGACCTCTGCCCAGAAGATCAAGTCTCACATCCAGAAGCTTGGAGTGGAGGAAGATCAGTAGGTTCCTTTCTAATATGACATCTGTTCCGGTCACTCTGTGATCAGAGACTTCAGATGAAATGTTCTGCTTTACTTTATATAGTGCCAGCGATCTGGTCATGAGAGTGGATGGTCTTCTCTCCTCTCAACCAAAGGGCGAAGGAAGGATTGACTACCTGCTTACTGAAGATCAGCACAGGTGAGATGGTATTCCAGAGTTCCTATGAGTTCCTACAGTATCTGCTTCTCACATGTTGGCAATACATTGTCTATGAGACTGCAGATGATAGCGGGGTACAGGGCGGGCTGTATCCACCAGCCTCAGAAACGGGAAAAGAGTGGCCCGCAAGCTCACCCGCTTTTCATTCACACAAAGGACGAGAGTTCCCTGTACTTATGATCTGTAAAAGATCATTACAGGGTTATAAAATTATGTGGATAGGCAGTAAGGGCCCTATTACACAGGACGATTATCGTGTGAAAAATCGATATATATCGTTCGAATTTAAACGATAACCGTTCTGTGTAATTGCAGGCAACGATGGAAAAATCGTTCTTATGTCTTTGATCGTTGATTTAGATCTGAACCAAAAATTATCGTTAATCGTTCGCTGTAATTCCACACTCGTTCGCTGTAGTTTCGCATTTGTTTACTAATCGTTCAGTGTAATTGCACATTGTTCATTGTTTGGCTGGGATCAGACGGAATAAACGATCATTGTAACAATCGCAATAACGATCGTAGTAACGATCGTAACTAACGACCATCATTCTTTGTAAGGGTGTTATTACACGGCCGATGGTGGCCCGATGAAAACTGTAAATGAGCGCCAATCTGCTAGATCGTTGCTCGTTTACTGGGCCCATTATACCGCCTGATAATCGTTTAACAGGGGCTGCAGGGACATTGTTACCGATGTCCTTGCAGCCCTTGCTTAAACTGCATACATTACTTATCCATGTTGCAGGGCTCCTCTTGCGTTGTGCTTGTCGCCGGATCTTCAGAGCGGCCTGTCTTGGCCGCGGCCAGTGATTGGCTGAGCGGCCTGTCAGCTGAAACAGGCCGCTCTGTAGCTGAAGCGCGCGGGACATGGGGAGAAGTGGACCGCAAGAGGGGCCCTGCAACATGGATAGGTAATGTATTCTTCTTTGTATATCGTCAGCCGCCGGTCGTGCAGCGCTATTACAAGTAGCAATGCGTGGTTGGCCCCCGACAATTAAAGGTCCAAACCTATATCAACGATCAGCCGATGACAACGATCATCGGCTGATCGTTGTCTTTATTACACGGAACAATAATCGGCCGGATAGGGCCGATTATCGTTTCGTGTAATAGTACCCTAATATGGTGAACGATTTCAGGTTGACGTTAAACAATCTCGTTTGCAATTGCTTAGCCTTAGTCGTTAATTGTTAAAAATTGCTCCGTGTAATAGGACCCTAAGTTGTGAACTTTAACCCCAACGTTCTCAAAATTTCCCTGAATGTATCTTTCTTTAGTGCCGTAAAGATACGACCTAAAGAAGGCATGATGTACTTTGAAGTGATGGCTATTGTGGATCCTGTAACAAAGGCAGCCCAGAAGATGGCCCCCTTACTCCTGGTATGTTTCCGAAGCCCTGGCTCAGTAGGGAGTATAGATAATATGGCTCCGGACTGAGAGCGTTATCCTCGCTTTGTGTCATTTCAGGTTCTCAATCAAATCTTAAATATGAATTTACGAGTCTTCATGAACTGCCAGTCCAAGTTATCGGAAATGCCGCTCAAGAGGTGAGAGTCTGGTTCTATCGATGGCTTCTTTCTAGATGACATTGTGACCTTTGTTATCCTGTTATTATTAATGTATATTCGAAGTAAGGGGAGCTACATTTAAAGGGGTCTGTTGTGGATAGGATATGATTTTTAGGAGGCCCCCTGTTGTACACTAAGGATGTGATGCCGCAGCCAATCACTGGCCTCTGTGGTCATGTGCTATACATGCAGGACTAGATCGCTGAGGGCAGTGAGCGGCTGAAGCATCATGTGCACTATGGGGGAGATTCTTCAAACAGGGTGTAAAGTGAAATTGGCTCAGTTGCCCCTAGCAACCAATCAGATTCCACCTTTCATTTCCAAAGAGTCTGTGAGGAATGAAAGGTGGAATCTGATTGGTTGCTAGGGGCAACTGAGCCAGTTTCACTTTACACCATGTTTGATAAATCTCCCCCAATGTGTATGACGTCTTTGCAGCACTGGCTGGAGGCACCAGAGCGGAGGCAAATTTAGCCATGAGTTTTTTATTTAGTTTTTTAAACCCCTTTAACAAATGTGTGTGAGACTCATATCCCAAAACTTCCATCAGCTACTTCCAGATTCTGAATCTTGGCATTAGAGCAGGGGTGTCAAACTCGCAGCCCTCCAGCTGTTGAAAAACTACAGTTCCCATCATGCCTGGACAGCCAAAACACAAAGGCACACCCCAGGCATGCTGGGAATTGTAGTTGCAACAGCTGGAGGGCAGCAAGCTTGACACCTATGTATTAGAGGATCAGGGAGCACCCTGCTATACTTTGCTTATTGTGCAAATCCAAAAGTATGTTCCCACATCAGGATAAGAAATTAGAGGCAGGGGCTTGGATTTCTCCACGAGTGCAGAGCCAGGACAGCCATGGATTTGTGTGAGGACTGAACCCCATTACTTTTTTACATAAAATCTATGAAATTAAAGGGGAACTATCAGCAGGTTAGATGAATCTAACCTGCTGATAGAACCCTATTGCGCATGGGACGCAGAGGAGGAAGGTATGTCTCTTAGCTTCCTCCTCGGTGCCATTCCTGTGCTGTTAGCAGTTTACTCCTCAGTCTGGAGCACCATTAGGAGCAATGCCCTATCCCAAAAGCAGTGATCCGCTCCTTCTAATCATAATCAAGGAGCTCCGGACTGAGGATTACACTGCTAACAGCATGGGAACAGCAGAGAGGAGGAAGGTAAGAGACATACCATCCTCCTCTGTTCCCCATGCATAATAGGAGGCTATCAGCAGGTTAGATTTGTCTAACCTGCGGATAGTTCCCCTTTAAGTAACATACATCAAAAATTCTCTGCTGTCTGCCAATGGGGTTGTGCAAACCCAATTTACATATGTGGTCTGCAGATTGTCAACAGATTTCACAAGAATGTCTGAGCCAGGCCTTACATTGTACCGCACTGGTATCTGATCAGCGCCACCTCTTGTCTGGGGCAGTCCAAATCATACCCACCTCTCTAAAGAGAAACATCTTGGGGACAGACCCCTTTACCCTTGGGCTTCTATACATGTACATATGGCCAGTGGTATACCCTGTATGAAATAGTAAGTACTAGTATCACCTTAGAGTCTTTCCAATGCATAACCCTTAGGGTCCTACTCCACAGAGCAATAATCAGCCGAATCAGCCGATTATTGCTCCATGGAATAGAGACAACGATCAGCCGATTGTCGTGTCATCGGCTGATCGTTTATTTAGGTTCAAACGTAAAATCATCGGGCACAGACTGTGCATCGCTGCATGGAATAGCGATGCGCTGCGGGCGACCGATGATTTCACAAACACCATACATTACCTACACATGTTGCAGGGCTTCTCCTGCGCTCCTTCTTCCTCCTGGTCCCGCGTGCAGCAGCAGCTTCGGTGCGGCCTGTCTTATCTGACAGACCGCTCAGCCAATCACTGGCCAGGACCGCTGCGGCCATTGATTGGCTGAGTGGTCTGTCGGCTCAGACAGGCCGCACCGAAGCGGATGATGCTGCGCGCGGGATCATGAGGAAGAAGGAGCGCTGGAGAAGCCCTGCAATATGTGTAGGTAAGTATGATGTTTATACAAGGGCTGCAAGGACATTGGTATCGATGTCCCTGCAGCTAAACGATTATCAGGCCGTGGAATAGGCCCAGTAAACGAGCACCGATCTAGCAGATCGGCGCTCGCTTACATTATTGATCGGGCCCCCATCGGCCCGTGGAATAGGACCCTTACAGATGACCTGAATCACTGTAACTAATGCTATAGAGTCCAGTTGTGCCATTACTGGTGTATCCTCCTCTAGTATGTGACAGTAACACCTCCTCTCTGTGTATTAGCTTCTACCGCTACGTGTTGGAGCCAGAGATTGTCTTCACCTCCGACCACAAATTATCCCCCGGTCCCATTGCCAAGTTCCTGGATATGCCCCAGTCCCCCCTCTTCACCCTGAACCTGAATACTCCGGACAGCTGGATGGTGGAGTCGGTGCGGACTCCATATGACTTGGATAACATCTATCTGGAGGAGGTAAGGCTAAAGCTTTGCTATGTATGCTAGACATGTCATGTCTGCTCTCTGCAGGCAGCATAGCTCAGTGTGACCATTGTCCCCTCCACCATGAGTGATCTGCAAATCATAGTGTTCAGCATCCAGTAGGCTGTGAGTGCAGCTCTGCAAATTACACATCTCGTCACCATTTAATTCTTCTTAGTAATTTCTGAGCTTAGAGGGAACATTGATTGCGGCTGCCGGGATAATTCACTTAGCCTCCTATACGTACATAGTTCTTAAAGGGAACCAGTCAGCTGTCTACATTACATATACATTCTGGAGCCTCTTCTCTTAGGATTCTTGTTTTTGTGCTGCTATGTTGTTTTTACTGGAAATGTATGAACTAAGTATTACTGGGAGCCACCATTCTTTCCAGTCTGACACAGTGCTCTCTGCTGCCCCCTCTGTCCATGTCAGGAACTGTACAGAGCAGGAGAGGTTTTCTATGGGGATTTGCTACTGCTCTGGTAGTTCTAGACATAGACAGAGGTGGTGGCAGAGAGCACTGTGTCAGACTAGAAAAAATGCATCACTTCCTGCAGGGCATGCAGCAGCTGTTAATTACTGGAAGTTTTTTTTTTTTTTAATAGACGTAACTTACAAATCTGTATACCTTTTTGACACCACTTGATTTTTCCCTGGAGTACCCCTTTAAGTATTACCAGTGAATAATAATAATAATAAATAATTATTTGTATAGCGCCAACAGATTCCGCAGCGCTTATGGTTTGTGCATTAGTGCGGAGTTCACATATGTAGATCTAGGTTAGGAGCCTAGTATATTAATGCTGTAAATATTCATATACCTGAGTAACTCTTGTTTATTCCAGTTTTGACTTGTTTACTAGCACCCAGTCACATGTCATGCATTGCTAATACAGTAATAAAGTAACACTAGGTATCCATATCATGTATGTCATTTGTTTCCTGTCTGTTGATTACTACACATATGTTATTTGTGGTATTTTTGTAGGTGGACAGCATAGTAGCAGCGGAGTTTGAGCTGGAGTATCTCTTACTGGAAGGGCATTGCTTTGACGTTTCTACAGGACAGCCTCCTCGTGGGCTGCAATTTACTCTGGGGACTCCGACCAATCCTGTGATTGTGGACACCATTGTCATGGCTAACCTTGTAAGTTATAGGATGATAATAATGATGCCTTGAGATGGATCAGTTCACTGAGAGATAAGTTTCATGCTGCCCAAGGAGGTTTTAGTAATAGGGAAAGGGGGGAGAGGCAGAGGGGCTCAGAGAAGGAGATAAAAGATCTGGTGTTGTATCTGGATTTATAGCTTATACTGCTCAGTACTGCTCTAAAGTGTCCTCTGTGCTGCTGCTACTTCTTAAGGTACACTATAGAGAGATATGGGAGAGCAGAGTCTCCTCTTCTGTGTGTGTGCATGTGAAGTAGTATAATCCTCATATTCAGCACTATGAGGGAGATTTATCAAACATGGTGTAAAATGAAACTGGCTCAGTTGCCCCTAGCAACCAATCAGATTCCACCTTTCATTTTCCAAAGAGTCTGTGAGGAATGAAAGGTGCAATCTGATTGGTTGCTAGGGGCAACTGAGTTTCACTTTACACCACGTTTGATAAATCTCCCCCGTGTGTATAATATAATTCACTAATACTTCTGTTTTTCACTTATAGGGCTATTTCCAGTTAAAAGCTTACCCTGGCGCGTGGGTCCTGCGACTCAGGAAAGGCCGCTCTGAGGATATCTATAACATATACAGGTAAAGCATGGAATCCATGAAACCTCTCTCCCTGACAGTAGTCATTGTAATCTGGGAGACGTTTAGTAGTATTAGCATTGATCAATGTCTCGTCTTGCAGCCATGATGGAACAGATTCTGCTCCCGAGGATAAAGAAGTAGTTGTCGTTCTCAGCGATTTCAGGAGCAAAACAATTAAAGTCAAAGTAAGTCTACCGACATATACACAAGGAGGGATTCATCACCTTACCTGTATGTTTCCTTGTGAACCAAGTGAAAAGAACGCAACTCTGGATTGGCTAAAAATCAGTGTACTGACTACACAGGTCCTGTGATTATACTCTGTACAGTCAGTAGGAAAGATTATGGTTTCTGACCATGCCAATCCCATAGATCTTAAGGTTCACGTCCTGACTAGAGATGATCGAACAGGGCTGAGGTTCAGGTTTGTACGAACCCAAACCATCGGCATTTGACTCCCGCTGCCTTCCCGTTTCGTGGGGAAGGTGGAGACAGCCCGAGTACCGCCTGAAAAACAGGGATACAGCCTAGGTAATAGGTAATAGGCTGTATTACTGTTTTCCTGGAGGTACTCGGGCTGTCTCCACCTTCCCCACGAAACAGGAAGGCAGCGGTAGTCAAATGCTGATGGTTTAAGTTCGTACAAACCTGAACCTCTGCCCTGTTCGATCATCTCTAGTCCTGACACTCATGGTACATGCACTTATTTTAAGATCAAGGGTTCCTGGTCCTCTCTGGCCTGGTTGCAGTCACCAGGGGTGGTCAGGAAGCCAAAAACATAGCAGTGGCTATTTTATAGTTAGTCTAAGGGTCCATTTACACAGAAAGATTACCTGCCAAAGATTTGAAGCCAAAGCCAGGAATGGATTTAAAAAAGAGGAGAATTTTCAGGCTTTCCTTTATGACCTGATCTCTGTTTATAGTCTGTTCCTGGCTTTGGCTTCAATTCTTTGGCTGATAATCTGTCAGATAATCTTTCTGTTTAAATGGACCCTAACTCCTGGTACCTTAATGGGAGTGGACCCTTGTCATTTTTAAAAATGGAGGGCTTAAAGGGCAAAAATCTTTTACTTCAAAATAAACTGGTGCTAGAAAGCTATATAAATTTGTGATTTACTTCTATTTAAAAATCTCAAGTATTCTTATTAGTTTATCAGCTGCTGTCTGTCCTGCAGGAAGTGGTGTATTCTCTCCAGTCTGACACAGTGCTCTCTGCTAACATCTCTGTCTGAGACAGGAACTGTCCGGAGCAGTAGTAAATCCCCATAGAAAACCCTTTCCTGCTCTGGACAGTTCCTGACATGGACAGAGGTGGCAGCAGAGAGCACTGTGTCAGAGTGGAAAGAATACACCACTTCCTGCTCAACATACAGCAGCTAATAAGTACTGGAAAAAAACTATTTCGCCGGAGAACCCCTTTAACATCACTGTCAACACAGGCCTGAGCTGATACAGATTTCTTCAGACTGTGGATTAACATTCATGTATCTGGTATAGTGTGTGGCTAGAAGAAGAACTATCATCAATTGTATGTCCCTTCATTAAATAGGTTCAGAAAAAGCCAGACATGATGAATGAAGATCTTCTTAGTGAAGGAACGAATGAGAATGAATCTGGCTTCTGGGACTCTCTTACATGGTATGGTATCTTGTGTGGTCTTGACTCTCTGAAGCTTTGTACAGAACCTTTGCTGCCAGGGGTTGCTGTGGGTGGGATTACCAATGTAAAGAACTACTGTTCCCATGATTCCTCTCCCCTCTCATAGAAACTGCCCTCTATTAAAAAATGAAAGGTAGGACTGTAATTAATCACTGTGTTGATAGCATAACAGAACTATTACTGACTCATCACTGTCTGCTGCCCAGTATGTAAAACACAATCCCTCCAGAGAGATGAAAGGTGGGCAGGGTGCAGTGGAGTCAGGAAGTCAGCATGTGACAGACAAAGTGAATGATAGCATTATACACACAATAGCATTATACAGTCTGCTGCCCAGTATAGGAAACACAATCCCTCCAGAGAGAGGGAAGGTGTGCAGGGTGCCGTGGAGTTAGAAAGCAAGTGTGTGACAGGCAAAGTGAGTGATAGGATTATACACACAATAGCATTATGCAGTCTGCTGCCCAGCATGTGAAACACAATCCCTCCAGAGAGAGGAAACGTGGGCAGGGTGCAGTGGAGTTAGAAAGCAAGCGTGTGACAGGCAAAGTGACTGATAGCATTATACACATGATAGCATTATGCAGTCTGCTGGCCAGTATGTGAAACACAATCCCTCCATAGAAAGGAAAGGTGGGCAGGGTGCAGTGGAGTTAGAAAGTAAGCATGTGACAGGCAAAGTGAGTGATAGGATTATACACACAATAGCATTATGCAGTCTGCTGCCCAGCATGTGAAACACAATCCCTCCATAGAGAGGAAAGTTGGGTAGGGTGCAGTGGAGTTAGAAAGTAAGCATGTGAAACCCCATAGAAGGGAGGAAGGAGAGAGCAAAAAAGGTAGAAAATAAATAAAAATTATGGAGTTATCAAGTCCTATAACTTTCTGATATACGTGACTAGTAATTTGTTTTTGCTCTACAGAAAAAGCAGAGAGAATGTAGTGTAGGGACTTACAGGAGTCTCACGCTTTACCTCCTGCTGAAATCCTATGAGATAGAGTTTTACTTACCTGTGTTCTTTTCTGTGCTCCTTCTCATCAGGGGACTGACAGGAGGGCAGAAGCAGGAGGAGGTGAAACAAGATAAAGAAGATGTCCTTAATATCTTCTCCCTGGCTTCCGGACACCTGTATGAACGCTTCCTTAGGTGAGTGCGCTGTGTGGGGCTGAGTTTGCCACTTCTGATGCTTATGCCCTATGTTATCGTAGGCCCCTTTCACCACATGGAGAAAAAATAAGAGGATGGCTAATATGTGTCATTATACTGTATGGAATAGTGAAGAGACATCCCACAGATATAGTCTATGAGTGATGGATGATTCTGGAAGGCTCTACACTGGCATGCTTTGGAGGTGTTCATTTCCCAATGTATACCTGTGATCTATACCAGCTGGAGACAGATAGGGCCGGCACAATACTAGTAACTCACACTGGGGTACTGTGAGCTAGGAGCTATATTACAAGACAGTAGGAGCTATGCGGATCAGGGCATGCCGTGGGGTGCGCCTTAAACAGAGACAGTGTCATGGGGGGAGGGAGTGGCGTCTAAACAACAAACGACCGTTTTCGTGTCACCTGACACTTCTTCCAGTTTTGGACACAACCAGAAGAAGCGGCAGGTGACGCGAAAATGGTCATTCAGTGTTTGGACGCCGTCCTGCATTCCACTCCCTCCCCCATGAACTCATGGACTTTTGCATGAAATAAAGGATCATATCTGCAGCCAGTGTGGTGAGTGTGCTTTACTTTTTCTACTGTACTGCATACACTATGAGACACACGAGCAACAATTCCATCATCTTCAGTCTGTTATTCTACATTGTTCATCCAGACAAAGGCAAATTTGAGAAGCATTCCGAAGGGTCTATAGGATCTATTCTTTTTCTTCCAGAATAATGATGTTATCTGTGCTGAAGAATACAAAGACGCCGGTGAAGTTTTGGTTTTTGAAGAACTATCTGTCCCCTACTTTTAAGGTTTGTATGTTTAAAGTAGAGGCAACGTTCATCTGTCAGGCGGCTTATAGAGGGAGATCACCTGCCCAACCAGGCAGAATCGGGCAGATATCACAGCGTTTCATAAAGACAACGATCAACTGTGGAATCAATCATCACTGATCATTGTCTTTCCTATTACGCTATACGTAATAGTGGGCGCATGGTCAGTGGCTGATACCAGGGTATAAAGAATAATAAGCCTGGAGAGGTAAGTATCACTTTATTATTTTCTATATACGGCAAAGGATGCATGGACATTGCTAACAAGGCCTGTGCAGCCCTTGCAGCCGTGTAATAGGCTCTGTAATCCAGCGACTTTCTAGCAGCACCGGGACGTGTAATATAGTCCTTACACTTGACCATAATAAAAGATCTGTATACTATCTGCAGTGACCCATTCTATTCAATGGGAGGTACAGCAGCCAGCTATGGTCATAAGTTCTACAGAGAATGAATGGAGCAGTAATCGAGTATAAATCATGCCGCCCTATTCATCACGATTATAATCTGACTCTAGGACCCTCACCGATTTGCTAGTTATCTCCTACCCCTAAGATAAGTGATAAGCTTTAGCTAACCCCTTTAAAGGGGTATTCCGCTCAAACATAACTTTTGATATGTTGCTGCCCATGGGGAGACTAACAATTCATTCCATACTTATTATCTATTCAGTCTCCTTCCTCCAGTTCTGAGCAGCAGCTTTCTGCTGAAGATAGAGAAATCTGTGTGTGAGCCTTTCTCTCTTTCTCCCTCTCCTACCTAATGGCGGCTGATGTAAACAAGTCCATGGCAGGCTTTATCTGCAACATTGTAGCTTCTTTGTAATGGGAGGAGGGTTAATCACAGCGAGTTCATCAGCAACTTGACCTCAGAATAACCCTCCCAGCTTTACAAAGCAGCTACCAGGTTGCAGATAAAGCCATTCAGCTGTCTCAGAAGGGAAGGGGGAGGAGGGAGAGACAGAAAAGCTGACACACAGATTTTTGTGTTTTCAACAGAAAGCAGCAGCTCAGAACTGGGGGAAGGAGACTGAATATATAATAACAAGTATGGAAGAAATTGCTAGTCTCACCATGCGCAACAGCATATCAAAAGTTATGTTTGAGTGAAGCCCTGTGTCTGCCCGATCTGTAGTGAGTTTTTTCTATTGCACTCGTTCTAGGAGTAATCCGGTGATGTGTTTAACAGTAAACAGAGATTCTTTTTTTTTTTTTTTTTTTTTACTATCGAAAAACGACTTTTTCCTCGGGAGTAAATGACGATTTTGGCCGACGGTGACGCTTACAGCCTATTTCCACTTAAGCTAACCCAACCGGCCTTTTCCTGTTATCCCTGCTATATGCAGCCAAATAATCTGTTCTTTTAAGACAAGCCACATGGGTCCCCCCCTTAGTTTTGGACACTGCAGGGGAAATTCTGTTCCATAACTGGTTATATATTTGCATTATCGGGGCGCACCATCGCCTTGCTAAATGTCACAAATATCCGCGCTGCTTTCTGCTCCCGAGTGCCATAAGATGCAATTATACCCCCGCCGGGGCACTTATTGTACTGTAATGACAGGATTTCTGTGAACAATTTTCCACTAATCCGCTGCATGTTTTAACTCTTACAGAACTTTATCCCTTACATGGCCAAGCAATACAACTTCCAGTATGAACTGGTCCAGTACAAGTGGCCCCGGTGGCTGCACCAGCAGACCGAGAAGCAGAGGATCATCTGGGGGTACAAGATCCTCTTCCTGGACGTGCTCTTCCCGCTGGCTGTGGATAAAATCCTCTTTGTAGACGCTGACCAGGTATGAATCACGTAAAGCGACACAAAGCTGTATATAAATCAATTAGGTTATTCTAAAAAGCTCATTTAAGGTGAGGACTGTAGAGCTGCCCATACATGTAAGGCAGGGGTAGGCAACCTTGGCTCTCCAGCTGTTGCAAAACTACAACTCCCATCATGCCTGGACAGCCAAAGCTTTAGCTTTGGCTGTCCAGGCATGATGGGAGTTGTAGTTTTGCAACAGCTGGAGAGCCAAGGTTCCCTACTCCTGATATAAGCTATGAAGGCTTAATTAGCCAATACCAATCTCTCCCAATCCGCTCTTATACTTACATACTCAGCTTGACTGAGCATCCATGTTTCCTGACACCTCTGGCAGCAGCTTATCTTCCCAAGTACAAAAGGATCAGGTAGCTCACCCACTGTCTCCCACTTACACTTGGTTAGTGCCTGACGGTGACGTTTCTCTGTATTAGATTGTGCGCACTGACCTAAAGGAGCTGAGAGACTTAAACTTAGACGGCGCCCCCTACGGATACACTCCGTTCTGTGATAGCCGAAAAGAGATGGACGGGTATCGCTTCTGGAGGTCAGGCTACTGGGCCAGTCACTTGGCCGGACGCAAGTACCACATTAGGTAACAATCTTCATTATGCCTGTAGAACTATTGTTAATGCAATGTAAGCAGATTGGATATGGACCTTACTGTTTTTCCCTTTTTTTCCTAGTGCTTTGTATGTTGTAGACTTAAAGAAATTCCGGAAGATAGCAGCAGGAGATCGACTGAGAGGGCAGTATCAGGGACTGAGCCAGGACCCCAACAGTCTTTCTAATCTTGACCAGGTTGGTGCATTAATGGAATATTTTTATCGATGGATTATTCCTGTATCAAGGACAGGCTCCTTCAAAGGAGTTGTCTGAGATAATCTGATACTTGTGGATCCCACCGGGGCTGGGGGGTGGGACATGTGGGTAATGTAACCTGTCTTCCTCCGCTACAGCTGACGGATCTCGTGCCACCTGTTCTCCACCGCTGTCAGTGTTTTGAAAACATGTGACGTCTGACCAGCCATTTCCAAAGCGAGTGAGATGTCCATGATTGTCTCCAAAACACTGACAACAGTGGAGAACGGACAGCCCGAGATCCATCAGCTTGGAGGCAGCAGGACAGGTAAGTATACATTACTCATATGGCCCCCGCATTCCCCGACAGGATCCGCAAGTATCAAATTTTCCTGGGAAACCCCTTTATAGCTTTAAATGAGAGATTGTGGGTGCACAATGAGCATTGATACCACTGACAATGGCATAATAGGGGAGGTGCAATCTATATGCTTCTTAGGTATGTTCACCCAATGGTTGGGATTTGCAACCTGTTGAGGGTTTTGCTACCACATTGTATTGAATTTATGTTGTGAAAAATTGGAGTCCATAATGAAAATGGTAGAAAAGTAAGGATGGCCTTCATGCAGTGTACATTTTTGAGCCTTGATGCATAAGAAGATTCTTATTCATTGACAATTGTCCTTGTTCTCTTTCTACAGGATTTACCAAATAACATGATTCACCAAGTGCCTATCAAATCGCTTCCCCAGGAGTGGCTGTGGTGCGAGACGTGGTGCGATGAGACATCCAAGAAAAAAGCCAAAACTATAGATCTGGTGAGTTATTCATTTCAGATGAAGAAGGGAGATGGTGAATATTGGACAGACAGAGCCGGTGTAATATCTGTTGTTTGCCTTGCCTGCCCCATAGATTCTGTACTCCGCTAATACATTATAATTTCTGATTTATAGTGCAATAATCCAATGACCAAGGAGCCAAAGTTACAAGCTGCTGTGCGCATCGTCCCAGAATGGCAAGACTATGACCAAGAAATCAAGAGATTGTACAGTCGTTTCCTGGAGGAGTCTTCGGGTATTCCTACAGATCAGCCTGATGTCACTAGGCAGCCAGATAAACAAGGTAACGCATTGGGTGGAACTGGTGTCGGTCATGTCTGACATGTTATAGAGATGTATCAGTTATGATCGCTGGAGGTCCGGGTCTTTAACCATCACGATCGCTAGAGAAAGTGTAAGGGCTTGGCCATGCATTTCTCTCTTCATCTCTCTTTGATGCAGGTGGCCCCATAGATTTACTATTGAGTCTAACTCCTGGAGGAGAGACACAGAGAAGCGCGTAGCTGAGCACTTCTCTTGGCTCATCCTAGCCATCACTCCAGAATCCATCCGATCAAAACTAAAGATGAGGGAATTTACAATAAATTTGAGTTCATGAAACTGTGAACGCTCAGCATTTGATTCCAGATAGATGGAGAAGATGGATGCAGCCCTACGGCTTAATCCATCTTCTCCAGCCACCAGCAGTCAAATGTAGAAATGATCGAAGAGGGCCGAGGTTCAGGTTCGTACGAACCCGAACCATCAGCATTTGACTCCCGCTGCCTTCCCGTTCCGTGGGAAAAGTAAAGACAGCCCAAGTACCGGCTGTATCCCTGTTTTCCAGGCGGTACTCGGGCTGTCTCCACCTTCTCCACGGAACGGGTAGGCAGCGGGAGTCAAATGCTGATGGTTCGGGTTCGTACGAACCTGAACCTTGGCCCTGTTCGATCATCTCTAGTCAAATGCTGAGCATTTAAGGGTTTCGCGAACCTGAACTTCCTTCATCACTAATCAAAATTTTTGACTTTTGTCCCAACGGGTTTTATATGTGCTAAAGATGCCAAAGTATTTTATGTCCGATCATTGTGACCACTGGGGCCCCCACTGTTTACAAAAACAGAACTTTTGTTTAAATAGATTGACGGCCGAAAATGTGCACTGCTGCTCTATAAAAAGTCTATGGGACTGATAGCCGAGTACAGCGCCCTGCTGTCTCCATCATTCCCATAGAGTGTACTCTGCCACCCCTCCATTCAGCGGGAGATGGGTAAGGTGATCAGCTGATCATTCAGTAACCCTGTTTATCTGCTGTTATCCCAGAGGTAAGCTGCTGCCAGTCCCTTTGCTCTATAGTCATAGGAATGGCTGATAATGTAATATATAGGTAGCCTGCTATGATCCAGAGAGCGCAATGCTCTGTTTTAGCCTGAGCTGGGGACCCCTCCTCTATGACGTCCCTATATAATATAAGGACAGGCGTTGTTGAGGTGCCTGTATATAGAAAGGAATAGTGACAAGTGGGAAGTGATAGAGAAGGATTGACGCAGGTAGGAGATAGAAGGACTGCAGTCACAATCTGTATTCACACCTTTATTTTTGCCTCTACAGATCACAAGCCACATGACGATTTATGATTCACAGACGTCTTCAGAAAAAAAAATGTGGACTCGAGTTTTTTTCAATTTTTTTTTTTTAAACAGACGTTGAGAGATTATTGGGAATTTTATTTTCATTGATTTTACAGAATGTCTGCAAGACTGCTGAATGGTTTGATAGGTTGCGGTATTGGGGTATTTATATTTTGGGGTATGACTGTATTTTTTTCGCCTAGGGAAGACTGTGGTGCTTTTCTACTTTTGTTTTGAAGGATGCGACAAAAATTAAGACAAAAACAAACCACAAGTTAGATGGAAATCAAGAGGTTTCAGATGTCCTCCCACGCAAAAAAAACCCACTGAGTGATTAAACCACTTAAACCCCATTGAAATGTGTTTACATGAATTCCTTTATCTGTATGTTCAGGGAAATGGAGAAATTTCATGTCTTCAGACCTTGTCTCCACCTTCCTAACCAGGGTGGAATGCATCTAAAATCCGAAGAAGCTTAAATAATTTTAGTGTATATAGCTCCTATGCACTTCCTATGTGTCTCCATGGTAACAGACTACAAAGAACCCCTGTGTAGTCTGATTCTGCTGTCTTCTAATTGTTAGTACGAATTAAAGTGTAACTGTCACTTTAAGATATCTCTATTTTGGTTGGTCGTGGTCTAAGTGTAAAGACCCCAGCTGCTAAAGGGAACACAAAATAGTTAAGACCCCAGCTGCTCTCTGAGGGGTTCACTCCTTACTCTCTGTGTCTGTGATGGAGACTTACTTTGGGATTCCTTCTCAGATGCATGGTGCAGAGCCATGAGAGAATGCATGTATTGCGCACTTCTACCAGCTTGTTTTTCATATGAGATTGACATGTTTAATACAAGGGCTTTTAACTATTGCGCAATCCATTTTCCTTGTGGACACCACAAAAAGGTGGCACTAGGGAAACCACTTTCTTCCTTCTGGATGAGAGCCTATTTACATGATCAGACTACACAGAGGGTGTTTGTAGTCTGTAACCATGGAGACGCATATATATATGCATAGGATACGCTTTCAGCTACTGTGACGCATTTTCTTATAGGATAAAGTTTTATACATTGGGCCAGCATTTTGTAATGTGAGATTTCATATAGTGTTCCCCAACTTGTGGCTCTCCGGGTGTTGTGGGGAGCCGCAAGGAATTTCCTAAAAGATTTGAATGAATGTAGCATTCAGTCATACGAATACGAACCTTCATGAGCAGGGTATAACTAAAGGGATGCTGTGTAAGTATGAATGTATGTGTGTATGTATATATTGTAGCCATATGGTTTTTATTTTTCAGCTAAAGGTTCTGTTATTACAGCCACAGCGCCATTCTTGGTCACATGATTTGTCTAGTATTGCAGTAACATTCTCAATAGAAACAAACTGTAATGTCACATATAGCACATGGACCATAGAGGGGTGCAAAAAACCCCTGGATGGGGTTGGGTATTAGTACAAGAGGCAGTGTTCATGGTTGTGATTTTGGATTGTTTGTAACTTGTTTTGGCAGACTATAACTCCTCACAGGCTGCTGTCATGGTACACTGGGAGTTGTAGTCCCACAACCATTGATGAATAATTTTATAGTTCACTTGAGATTACTTTCCCCAGACACAGCCATATACATTTTATCCCGTATCAGCCATTATAATTGTTCTAGTCGGCCTGTACATGATGACTGACCCGGGGAAAGAGAGATCGAATTTTCTGGGAATATTCTGAGATGACGGTCTGCAATTTCTCAGCTTGAAAATTTTAACCGGAGACTGATTGTTCTAGTTAAAATTGTCCATTTTTATCTACGTTCTAGTTAAAATTGTCCATTTTTATCTACTTTAATATGTATGGACGCATTTACGGCTTATTTCTTAAAGGGGATTTCCAGCATCACAAAATTCTCGAGCACAGTTAGAGGTTTCTGTAAGAAATTGATACTTACTCACTGCGTCTCCTCTGACCTCAGCCAGTGATTGGCTGAACAGGCACTTCCTGCATGTCGAGACAAAAACAGGAAGCTTTGGTCAGCCAGGAAAGGTAGGGAATCGTGGTAGGTGAGTACCAGGAAAGGCAGGGGATCAGGGTACGTAAGTACCAGGAAAGGCAGGGGATCAGGGCAGGTGAGTGCCAGGAAAGACAGGGGATCAGGGTAGGTGAGTACCAGGAAAGGCAGGGGATCAGGGCAGGTGAGTACCAGGAAAGGCAGGGGATCAGGGTAGGTGAGTACCAGGAAAGGCAGTGGATCAAGCAGGTGAGTGCCAGGAAAGGCAGGGGATCAGGGTAGGTGAGTTTATTATGGCATCCTCAGCCAGTAAGCAAGAACTCTGTGAGACAGGACAACCCCTTTGAAGGAGTATTACCATAAGCTATCCCCAATAGAAAAGATAGGAATAATGTTCTGACTGGTAAGGGGCCAGCCTCTGGTACCCCTAGGATACAGAGAACAGTTTCCCTACTCAGGTTGGTGCTAAGCAGGTGTGTAGGTGTAATGTAGCAGTAAGGAGAGTGGGGAGGACCTTATCGATGGCTCCACAACTTATTGTACTGGATAGTATTATGGGGAAATGTATTGTTTATCTAGGACATTGTTTGCACTAAAATCTAATAGTAATGTTGTATGAATTGTATGAGGCAATGATGATGTATAGTATTGATGATGTGTGCTATTGATGAAGCTTTATTCCACCATCTTTCTCATTCTGAACTGTATTGGCCAGTAAACATGGCAGTGATATCCGTTATACATGTCAGCAGCACATGGGATACAGTGATTTTTTTTAAAGGGTCACGATGGACAGAATGGTGTAGTCGTCTACACTGTTCCACCCTTCTTTTTCTCATGGTATACAGCCATACATCTCTTTTTTAGCATTGATCTAGTACTGATAGTGTGTACAAGGCCTTATGTAGGGGTAAAGCATGATGTGACCAGCCCCCTAAATATACATAGCCCCCAAAAGAGCGGACAGCCTCTGTGCACTGCCATGCTGGCTTCACTAAGTGTAAAAGGCCTCCTGACAAGTCAGAGTTCCCCCCTACACCAAGGACACTACTAGTAGTTGGCCAGACTACAGCCAGAACTACTATGTCAGGTGTGGCTCAAAGCGAACCTGTCATGTCTTTCATGCTGCCTGTGGTCCCCTGTGCTTCCTTTCTGACCACCAGCTGTAATTTATAGACATCTCCCTGCTTCTGGTATAGGGAGAGATCCCTCAGTCAAGGCCAATGAAGCAGGCAGAAACCACTGGGGACCGCCATTATGACTTGAGGTTCGGGCAGGATGAAAGTGAGGACAGGTTTCCTCTAACCAGATTACCATAGCAGTCCGGAATCGGTGGGAAATGTCCAATATGGGCCTTCCCAAACCTCCTCCTGGAGATAGCCATGTAACGTTACAGCTCCGGAGTAGTGTTGAGTGAAGTTGCTGAACTGTTCAGGTTCCACAATGCTCTCAAAACCCGAACACTTGGCGTTTGCCTCCCGGTGCCTGGAGAAGGTAGGTGCCGCCCTTGGGAGGGCCTGCATAGGCTGTATCTATGTTTTCCAGGAATCCGTAGGACGGCATCCAACGCCGGGAGTCAAGTGTTCTCATTCGGAGAACGTTGCGGAACCTAAACATTTCGGCAACTCTGCACGGCGCTACTCCTGAGCGAGATCTTTGCACATTTGTGTCTGTGTATGTAGAGTAGATGTAAGGTTGCGGTTTTCTTTCCAGGCCATCCAGTCTTCAGTTGTCACCTTCCGGAGATAACATGTCACCCCCCTGTGTTCTGTATAGGAGATGTATAAGAATTGTGTGTGATTTATATACTGCTTTGAATCAGATTTTTTCCATTTGATTAAAAATAATTTTTGCTATCTGTGTCTATTCTCCATCACTTCTTATTGTATCTGTTTAGTTATTGACTGTTTAAGCCACATAAAAGTATAAACCCACTTACAGAGCACAGAATTGGCCTTTCGGTTATTAATTTTTTTTTTTACACCCACTGGCAGCAGTAAGGGGTAACACAGCCCTTCTGCTGCCTCCAATGTTTGTGTTGGGAACTGCAGGGCTGCACAAGCACAGTTACATATACGGAGCCTCCTCTGATGTCTATATAATGTGTGATAGCTTTAAATTAGACATTACACTGGGAGAAGCCGTCTGTGTCACTAGTGCTGCGAGTTGCAGCTCTTTTTAAATCAAAGTCAGGGCCCAGTTCTGGAGATCATGGGGGGATGCGAATGAATAGGAACACCAGGTGCCACAACTGGATGGTTTACCTCTGATGTAAAAAAAAAAAAAAAAAAAAAGGATCCGTAGTGGCTATTCCCGTGTTTTGAGACTCGTAACTAAGGCTCCACGGACCTCCTTTTTTTTGCATTTTTAGGGGGCAATGTGTCAATGGACACTCCTGAATGAGGACATCATGAATGAGGACATCTGGGGTCCCGTCTGTTGCCACAGTGGGGCACAGCGCCATACACCCAGGCTGGACAGTAAATATTTTAATATTAAAGGGATATTTCAATGTTAAAGATGTATCCTCTATCGTCTTTTTGGAAAGAGTCCCGGTGTGAATGTAACCTTTACCTGCCTTTCTAGTGGATTGAAGGGTTATATCATCCCACGCTGTATAACCTGCGGTACTTCTATCACGTCTAATCACTTTATACCTCTATTTGCAGCAGTGACATAAAGCAAGCTGTGGCCAGCCAGCACAATGCTTACAGTGTATGTGCCCCTTGTGGTGACAGTGACATGAAGGAACAATGGCTCCCTACCTGTGCAGCCGAGCTGGCACAATATCAGGTGGCGGATCCCTGATGAGTGAGCGCTCAGCCGCTGACAGCCGCCTAATGAATAGAATGGATGCACATTTATTGGGAACATTTTCTTTCATGAGCTGAAGTGTAAAATAACCGTATGTCGGGGGGGATGAAGAGTAAATTATAGAGCAGGAAACTTCTGATGTCTGCTGGATGAGAGAAACAATGGCTCCTGAGCGGAGCGCCGCTATACATGTATACAGTCCCCTCCGCGGGGTATTTATAGCTGCTGTCAGACACTGGATGCGATTGCTGCTATAGCTGGAAAAGAGCTGGAAATGGGGGTGATGGAACAAGTCGCTTATAGGGGTTTATAGGCGATCATCTCCAAAATCCATTTAAAGGGGATATCCAGTTTTTCAACATAAATTGATGGTCAGTATTAGATGAGTGGAGAGGTCTGACTCTTAGAAACTTTTCCAGTTATCTGAAGGGATAGTCTACTCGCCAAAGCACGAGTTTGGGGTGTTTTTTTTTTTTTTTTTTTAGCTCCCTATTTTACTGTTATTTTAGCACTGTACATTTGTTTTATTTCAGCACTGTATGGTGGTATATTATTTTAGCACTGTATTGCGGTATTGTAACACTTTATGGCAGTATTATTTCAGCACTGTATGGTGGTATATTATTTTAGCACTGTATTGCGGTATTGTATCACTTTATGGCAGTATTATTTCAGCACTGTATGGTGATATTATTTTAGCATTGTATGGCAGTATTATTTTAGCCCTGTATTTTGGCATTATTTTAGCATTGTATGGTGGTAACACTGTATGACAGTGCTACGCTAGAAAAAAGACGTCTTAGGGGGCGATATGATCACAATGTACAAAAATATGAATGGACAGTACAGAGATCTTTGTAGTGATCTTTTTACTTCTAGGTCTGTAACCATGACAAGGGGTCATCCTCTACGTCTAGAGGAAAGAAGATTTTATCATCAGCATCGACGCGGGTTCTTTACTGTACGAGCGGTAAGACTGTGGAACTCTCTGCCACATGATGTTGTCATGGCCGATTCATTAAATAAGTTCAAGGGAGGCCTGGATGCTTTTCTTGAACAATATAATATTACAAGTTATGGGCATTGGAGTCGGGGGGGGAGTTTTCTCCCTATGGTGGGGCAATCATCGTCTGCCTCATAGAGGTTTTTGCCTTCCCTGGATCAACACAGTAGGGTTTCTCTAGGTTGAACCTGATGGACTCTTGTCTTCTTTCAACCTTGTTTACTATGTTACTATGTTACAGCATTATTTAAGCATTGTATTGCAGTATTATTTTGGCACTGTATTGCAGTATTATTTTGGCACTGTATTGCAGTATTATTTTGGCACTGTATTGCAGTATTATTTAACCCTTAGGGGACACAGCCAGTTTTCATTTTTGCGCTTTCGTTTTTTCCTCCTTGTGTATATAAGGCCATAGCGCCTGCATTTTTCCACCTAGAAACCCAGATGAGCCCTTATTTTTCATGACACTAATTGTACTTTGCAATGGCAGATGTAATTTTTGCCCAAAATATGCCGTGAAACCAGAAAAAAAAACTATGGGGGAGATTTATCAAACATGGTGTAAAGTAAAACTGGCTCAGTTGCCCCTAGCAACCAATCAGATTCCACCTTTCATTTTCCAAAGAGTCTTTGAGGAATGAAAGGTGGAATCTGATTGGTTGCTAGGGGCAACTGAGCCAGTTTCTCTTTACACCGCGTTTGATAAATCTCCCCTTATATGTGGTGAAATAAAAAAAAACACTATTTTTTTTATTTTGGGGGGCTTTGTTTTTACGCCGTTCGCCCTAGGGTAAACTGACTTGTTATATATGTTCCTAAAGTTAGTACGATTACAACGATATGTAACATGTATAACGTTTATTTTATTTGATGGCTTTTAAAAAATTAAAACCTTTTCAAATGAATATATGTACCTTAAAATTGCTCCATTCCCAGGCTTATAGCGCTTTTATCCTTTGGTCTATGGGGCTGTGTGAGGTGTCATTTTTTGCGCCATGATGTGTTCTCTCTATCGGTACCTTGATTGCTCATATACGACTTTTTGATCGCTTTTTATTACAATTTTTCGATTAGTTGCAACCAAAAATTTTGCACTTTGGAATTTTTTTGCGTTTGCGCCGTTTATCGTGCGAGATCAGGAATGTGATAAATTAATAGTACGGGCGATTACACACGCTGCGATAACAAACATGTTTATTTATTTTTATTTATAAAATGGGGAAAGGGGGGTGATTGAGATTTTTATCAGGGGAGGGGATTTTGTATTAATAAAAAAACATTTTTTAAACACATACTAGAAGTCCCCCTGGGGTTAGGGTTATTCCCTCTGGGGTTAGGGTGTTTCCCCCTGGAATTAGGGTTATTCCCCCTAGGGTTAGGGTTATTCCTCATGGGGGACTTTTAGTATATGCACACTGATCTCTCATTGAGATCTATGCAGTATAGTTATACTGCATAAATCAATGAGATCCATGTTTTATTGCTTTCGGCTGCTGCAGCTGGTAGCAATAGAATGCCGAGCGAGGATGAGCACCATTACGGCGCAGACCCCGGCCAGGTGAGGATGCGGGGATCGCCCCACTGCAATCGCGTCGTGGGGGGCGATCCCCCCCTTAGACCACCAGGGAAAGCGGACAGCAAGTATTTAGATGCAGCTCTCAACTTTGACAGCTGCATCTAAATACTTAAAGGGGCGCTAAGAAATTATTCACAAAATAACACACATTACAAAGTTATACAACTTTGTAATGTATGTTATGTATGTGAATGGCCCCTTTCCCGTGTTCCCCGACTCAGCTCCTGCCGTCCCTCATGCCGTTTCCCCTCTACCATGTCATAACTGTGCTCAGCCGCGATTGGCTGAGCACAGTTATGCTAAGCCAATCGCAGCTGAGCAGCTGGTGACGCGGCCACCTCATCAGCCATAGAGCTGGGTACTTCCGGGTACACGGGCGGGGGTCGGGGAACACGGGAAGGGGGCCATTCACATACATAACATGCAGCTAGGGGTTAAGCACTCTATTGCAGTATTATTTTAATACTGGTGGTATTTTTTTTTTATGGTGGTGCTATTTTAGCACTATATTGCAGTAATATTTTAGCACTGTATGGTGGTATTATTTTAGCACCATAAGGGAGTATTCATTTAGCATTGTTTGACAGTATTATTATTATCATTATTAATAATAATAAAAATAATAATTTAAAATAATTGCATGGCAATATTATTTTAGCACTGAATGGTGATATAGTTTCAATATAGTATGGTAGTTTTTCCTTACCACTGTATGGCTATAGTATTTTTGCACAGTGTGGTGGTATTACATCAGCATTGCATAGGGGTATTATGTTTGCACATTATAATGGTACATACTGGGGCACTGCTACTTTGGGTAGATATCCCCTTCTATATGATTGTAGCATATACACAGTCTCTATAGTCTAAGTTCTGACATGTAACATGTCCCTATCTTATGTTACCTACTATTCTGCTTCTCTTACATTATCATTCATTACGACCCCTTTTTCTTTACCAATTCCACCTTGGCTTAGGACGGTCAGGAGAGGTCATCCATCTGCCAGGAGGTGTCATCCCTAATTTAAAGTTTATATCCAATGTAAATGGTGTTGTGGGTTTTGGGTTCCCTGGGGATGTTACTTAATTGTGCGGATCAAACCGATATCATTTACTGGTCCCGTCTGTGTCCGTCCTGGTAATTGATATCTTCTCTTGGGTCCGTTCCTGGTCATTTAACCAGTAATGTGGCAATAAAGGGATAGTCTGTAAAGTGTAATGTTGCGGTAGATATAGGGACGTAACACTGTCTGCACCTCAGGTATACGTGGAGGAGTGAGCTATTGCATGGTAATATGCAGCTCTACAGAAAGACGATGGTGAGCTTTTATTATATCCTTGTCACATATCCTCTATGCAAAAGGAAAAAATCTGAAAAAAAAAGTTAAAATTGTATTTATCTATAACAAGAAAAATAGCCGTCATTGCTACTGGCACAGGAGTCTACAGTTTCCCAGTGTTTGTCTATGAGACATAAGAGAAACAGATTGCTGAACTCAGGGAGAACAGCCAAACGACAACACCGCCGGCTGCTAATGAAAGCGCTCAATGCAGTGAAGTCCTAGGTGCATTGCCCCCTGGGAAACATGAGTATGCAAAAGAGGAGTCCGTGGAGCCTCATTGAAGAGTCTCAAAACACAGGACTAGCCAGATATCCCTCCGTCTATGTCTATGAGAGGCAGGCATTGTTCGCTGCACGACTAGTGAGACTTACCATTTAGAATTCTGGGAAAACAAACTAGGTGAAAATTCCCAAAAAGTTATTTCATTTCATTTTTTAGCACATTATTATGGGTTCCGCCATGTTGGGGCCTAAGCTGTTTTTTAGTAACATTTAAAAAGATTATTTACAACAAGCCCCATGGACATAGACACAATAGTCTGGATAAGATCCTGTTTACAAGAATAGAGGTTTTTATTTCTGAGCATGCTCTATAACCTGTGCAGACATCACTACACAAAGGAACACATAGTTTCCTATCTACTGATGTCACGCTTCACTGTAATCCTGTCTGTGATGATAAGGAGAATAGAGCTTAAAGGGATCTGTAAAGAACAGGTGTAATGCTGCAGGACAAGTCTCATCGGCCGAAGGGCCTCACCAGTAATGGCGGCCTGTCCTGTTTACTCCTCTGCTGTGCTCCATGCACATTCTGGGGCTGCTCATATCTTCTGGCATATTATTTCACTTTCTGCTGCAGTGACACCTTTGGCCACTAGGGTGTGCATGCGAACAAGTGCTCGGATTTATAGAGGCAGCTTGTCTCCACCTGCTATGGCCATCTGCCAATCCAGAGCCACCTGCACCATTTAAACCAGCTTCGCCTGCTATTGCCTGCCTGAGCATTGTTGAAGTCTAGCATTACAAGTAAAGGTATTGGTCTGTTGTTTCTGCTGCATTTGCACGTATCCTGACCCAGGGGCGTAGCTAAAGGCTGATGGGCCCTGGTGCTAAATTTTAGCTTGGGGCCTCCCATCTCACCCGATCAGGCAAAGTCATATCTAATGTTATATCCAATTACTCTAATGTGCCACCATGTTCTAATGCCCTGCCACTGCCTCCACCTCATGTACTGCACTACTGCCCCCTATAATTAATGGACTGTACTGTGTCATTGTCTAATCATTGTATTCCAATCTTTGACTCTCCAGCTGAAAAACTACAACTCTCATCATAAACTGCCAGTTGGAAATGATGGGGGTTGTAGTGCTGCAACCTGAAGAGCCACATGCTGCAAAACTACAACTCCCATAATAAACTGTCAGCAGGGCACGATGAAGTTTGAACTTCTGCAACCTGGAGAAGTCACCTGATATCACCTGCAGTCCTATGTAACACCACAAATAACAGTGATATCCCTCTAAGTACAGATAATGTAGTAGTCACCTGCAGTCCTATGTAACACCACAGATAACACAGTGATATCCCTCTGAGTACAGATAATGTAGATGTCACCTGCAGTCCTATGTAACACAACAGATAACACAGTGATATCTCTGAGTACAGATAATGTAGTAGCTGTCACCTCGGGGCGCCCCTACTAAATGATGTTCTACAAAATAAGAAAAGTGTCATACAGGGACTCACAGGTGACGTCTTCTTTGATCTGAGGCCTCATTTTCCCTTTTCCTCTCCATCCGGCCCAGACCTCCATGATGATTTCTTCCAGAAACGTTTTATCTTTTCAGAACCTGCGAGACAAACAATTTAGGCTCCGCACATTTCTAGCAGCTTCCTTTCCTTTCTCCCTCCTGTAGGCTCCCAAAGTAACTGCGCTGTTTGGTGTTATGTGCAGTAAAGCAAGTAGGAATGTGGGATGCCCCCTGTATGTAGGATCCCCTGCTGTGCCCCCTGTATATAGGATCCCCTGCTGTGCCCCCTGTATGTAGGATTCCCTGCTGTGCTACCATGAGTTAATAATGCCCCCAGAGGTGGCCCCCATGAACTAATAATGCCCCCAGAGGTGCCCCCATGAGCTAATAATGCCCCCAGAGGTGCCCCCATGAGCTAATAATGCCCCCAGAGGTCCCCCATATACTAATAATGCCCCCAGAGGTGCCCCCATATACTAATAATGCCCCCAGAGGTGCCCCCATATACTAATAATGCCCCCAGAGGTGCCCCCATATACTAATAATGCCCCCAAAGGTTCCCCCATGAACTAATAATGCCCCCAGAGGTGCCCCCATATACCAATAATGCCCCCAGAGGTGCCCCTAAAAAAACAAACATCATACTCACCTAATTCGTGCTGTGGCTGCAGGCAGCAGCTCTTCCTCCTCTTCGGGCTCCATCTTGCGAGCCGCAGGGACGGGACTTCCGGCAGGCGTGATGACGTCACATGATCACGCCTGCCGGAGAGGTCACGGCCCGGCCTCCCATAGGCTGCTGGCATGAAGTGCCGGCAGCCTATGGGAGGGAATACAGGAGGAGGACGCTGACAGGTCCTGCTCCTGTATTCTGATTGCGCTAATGTTCCGCTCACTGTGCGGACGGAACATCAAAGCGATGTCTGCATCCCGAGAAGCTGCGCGGCCGCAGCTTCTCGGGATGCTCAGAGACAAGTGGCAAGGGGGGCCGTGTGGGCCCCCCTAGCGTAGGGGCCCGGTCGCCATGGCGACCGCTGCGACCCCTATAGCTACGCCACTGTCTTGACCAGTTCCTGTTCTTCACATTACACTTTCTCCCTGAGCCTTGTCTGTAGTAAGTGCCTCTCCTGTTGTCGACTTGGATTGCCTGACCTAACTCTGAAGCCACTTGCCTACCTCTGAAGCCTGCCTGACTATGATACCCGTATCATGCCTGGTACTCTGCCCACTCTCCTACTGATGACCCGGCTTGCTGACCACCTTTATTTGGCCTGTTGCCCAGTGCCTCTCACTGGCTCTGTCCTTGGGAACCAGTTGCTGCTCACACCGGGCCCTTTCACCACGTCCTTGTGTTCTCTGGCCGCAGAAGTCCAGCTTCCATATCCTGAAGCCGGATAGATGACACTTAGGGGGAGATTTATCAAACATGGTGTAAAGTGAAACTGGCTCTGTTGCCCCTAGCAACCAATCAGATTCCACCTTTCATACCTCACAGACTCTTTGGAAAATGAAAGGTGGAATCTGATTGGTTGCTAGGGGCAACTGAGCCAGTTTCACTTTACACCATGTTTGATAAATCTCCCCCTTAGACGCCACCTCCTGGTGTGGCCCAAAGCCAAACCAGTTGAGTAGCACAGCGGGTCCACACTCGCTCTCTGTTACAACAGGAAGTTTATTATTAGACCTAGTGGCCGGAACGAAAACTGCAGGATTTCAGGATAATTTTATTATATAGATAGTAAAACAATTATTAAAAAATATAATTTTCAGATGACTCCTTCCTTTTTACGATGACCAGTCAGAACTTCTGACCCGTTCTAGAAAAAAAAGTGTATTCCTAAAACAGACTACTTTAAGACGATGCTATTTTATGTGGGGTTGAAGTATGTATTCACATCAGGAGGGCTTCCTTAACATAGACCACCCCTGGGACCACCATGATAAACAGAATTCAGCAAAAGTGCCACAGGCCGGTTGTTATTTTGCCAGACACAGTGACATTGCTGTATATGTAGCCATGTTTGAAGCTCGATTGAAATAATCTGAAGCGTAATAAGATAAATAATAAATAATAAGATTCATTTCTATAGAAAGTGAAAAGACTGCAAAATTATTGTTATACATTGTTGTTATACAGTCAGGAGCGGATTAACTTTACCATTGCAAAATTGCGGTATGAAAGCAGCTATTTTTTTTTCAAATGGCAGAACTATAGTCAGGAGACAATACACTACTGAAAGTAAAATACTTTTTGGGTGGCCATGGGCCCCCCAGGAGCTCAGGGCCCCGGGCTCCCGCTGAAACGGACCTATTATAATACACTACTGGATACAGTGTTTTGTTTCCCCATTTCTCAAAAATAAAATTAAAAATCCGTGGAAGACCCCTTAAAAGAGAATGTGTCACCTACATTTTCTTTTAGTAAAAGTTATTTTATTCTAATCTGTTTCTATTTTCTAACTGTAACCTTCTTTTTAATTTAACTTTTTGTACATTGTTATGGGGGGCTGCCATCTTGCCTGGGCTGTTCTTAACAGCATTTAGTGGCATGTTTTACAGCAAGACTCATGGACATAGACGACAATAAACAAACTCTGCCCCCTTAGGCGTGCTCTGTGACCTTTACATAGGATATTCCGCAGGGAGCTACTATTCTCTCCTTTCCTGGTGTCACATGATGCTGCAATGCTGTACAGCAGTCACTTCACAGCAGTCTCCTCTTATCACCACAAACACTACAGGAAGTCTCAGCTTAGTTTTAGCCCAAGTGGTGAGGATCTCAAGATTATTTTATAATATAACTAAATTTAAAAAGTCACCAAAAATTCTTAACAAAATATGTTTAACATAAAAACATTATTTACACAATGTCGTTTTCTGATGACACAATCCCTTTAACCCCTAGTTGACCAAGGAAGTACCGGTACGCTCCGGAAGTCTGTGCCCAGACGACCCTGGGCGTACCGGTACGTCCTGAGCTATAAAGCACGCTACGGAGCGGAGCGCGCTTCATAGCGGGTAGGGGCCGGCTGCAGTGAGCAGCCGGCCCTCACCACTAATGACAGGCTGCAGCGATCGCGCTGCAGCGTGTCATTAACCCCTTAAACGATAGCAGCGTTTAAGTGTAAGCCAAAGGGGGAGTCCCCTGTCACTTACCGATCGGTTACGGCCCCAAACATTGTAACGGCCCGCCAGAGGTCTCTCACCTGCCTCCGTGTGGTCCGATCGGCAATCTGCTCACTGAGCCTGCACAGGCAGGCTTAATGAGCAGATCGCCTATCACACTTATTAATGCTATGCCTATGGCATAGCAGTGATCAGTGTAAAAATCAAAGTAATGTGTGTAAAAGTCCCCCAGGGGGACCTAAAATGTGTTAAGAAAAAAGCTAAAATCATTATTGCACTACCCCAAAGCCCCTCCCCCAATAAAAGTTTAAATCACCCCCCTTTCCCATTATATAAATAAAACATAAAAAAATAAATAAATAAACATATAATATACCGTAGCGTGCGTAATTGTCTGATTTATTTAAAAATATAACAAGTGTCCTTGCGAATGGCGTAGACGAAAAGAGGGAATAATTGCGCGGATTACCGATTTTATGTTACATTATATATAAAAAAATTTTTTTATAAAAAGTGATCAAAACGTTGGATCTTCACAAATATGGTATTAATAAAAACTAGAGATCATGGCAAAAAAATGACACCACATACAGCCCCGTAGGTGAAAAAATAAAACCGTTATGAGCGTCACAATAGGCCCATTTTATTAATAATTGCCAAAAAAAAAGGATTTCATTAAAAAAAATATATATAACATTAGAGAATCTGTGTAACCTGCATATGGTTGTGTTCGGACTGACCTATAGAGTAATGGTATCATGTTGCTTTTACCATATAGAGCATTACGTAGACACAGGAACCCCCCAAACGTTACCATATTGCATTCTTTTTTACGATTTCACCTATTTATATCTTCATAAATAATATATTTGGGGTTCCGTCATACATGTTATGGTAAAATGAAAGACGCCATTACACAGTACAACTATTCCTGTAAAAAACAAGCCATTACATGGCTTGTAGATAGAAAACTGAGAGTGCTAGAGCTCTTAGAAGGGGGGAGGGAAAAACGAAAACACTAAGATCAAAATTTGTGCGGTCCAGTGGGTCATTTTGGGCCTGGTCTTCAAAGGGTTAAATAAACTTTATTTTTGCAGCCCCACTTTAAGGTTAAACTGAACGAGAAATGATCGCTGTACAAGTAATAAATCTCTACAGTGAGCCGGTAATCCTTAAGCCTTCCTTTTAGGCTTTCTTTCCTAAATGAATGAAATGTGCGGCCATAATGACATTACGCGGCGTCCATTGTATCATAATATTGCTTTTCCTTCTAATTAAAAAAAAAAAAGGAAGAAAAAAAAGTTCTAATTTATATTTGGCCTAAGATGGGCTCGGCCACTCTGAAAAGTGCATTAGATGGAAATCTCATCAATACACAATATAATAAAGTACATGGCGAATATTAATTCTTCTCCAGGCCGATCTATCAGAAAATCAATACCCCCATTTCCTGTAAAGTCTTGTTCTATAGAGGCGGGCGCAGGACCATTTAGCTTCATTATTGTTCGGAGATAATTGTAACAGGGTCCCCGCGCTAGGTTGGTTGTTCGTCCTAATGTAATTGTTCGCGAGACGCTTAGATAATGAAACACGTGGCTGCGTCTTGTTACTTCTACATGTTATCATGTACATCTACATGATGGCTGACACTAAACTTTACTGGTACAGCTTGTAGGATCACAAACAATTCTATGTGTGGCTAACAAGTGAAAGTGAAACTGGCCCAGTTGCCCCTAGCAACCAATCAGATTCCACCTTTCATTTTCCAAAGAGTCTGTGAGGAATGAAAGGTGGAATCTGATTGGTTGCTAGGGGCAACTGAGCCAGTTTCACTTTACACCATGTTTGATAAATCTCCCCCATGGTGTATATGCAACATCAAGGGGAGAATCTATCTGGACCAGTGTTGACTGATCGCTCAATTCTGACCTGTAAAAAAAAAAATAAAAAAGTCTGTCAGCTGCACATCTCCCCATGTATTAGGAGATGTGCAGCTGACAGCTGAGCAAGCAACATGTTTTGCAGCCTGCATCACCAAAGGTTATCCCACAACCAAGGGATATCCACTATCCATAGGATAGTTGGTCACAAGCTGATCGGTAAGGGTCTAGTCCCTGGAATCTCCATCGATCATTAAATGTTCACCCAGCACTCTTTTCATTGTCTGTGGGGCTTCACATTGAAAGCCATCTTGCTCATGGTAAGCAACTGGCTGAAGGAGAATTATTGGCATGCTCTGTGACCCATGTACAGAAAAGGTTTGTAGAAAAAAAAAATCTGTAATATTTAACCGTATCGGCAAAATAAACTGTACGCCTCTATAGAGTTGTTCAAGCCTGACTGACTTGCATTGCACATCCGTGTGCAGCCACTTGGAGGTGAATGGAGCCAGTAATAGTGTTTAGCAGAAGATGCTGGACAGTATGATCTGTGAACACTCTATGGATCATGCTGCCCTTCAGCAACCTAAGGCAAGATACTCATCTCGCCTCATGGCATCTGATCGGACTCAATATTGGCCTCTACTAGATCAGGTATGACACCTTCCCCTTTAAGATGACCAGTCAGCAACCTTGATCTCTTTTAGAAAAATACTGTATCTCTAAAACCATAATTTATAACTGGAGGGGCTTTGATCCCTGGGACCACCATGATAAACAGAATTCAGCCAAAGTGTCACAGTCCAGTTGCTCTTGTGCTGGACACAGCGACATTGCTGTACATATAGCCATGATTGATGCTACAGCGCAGCCCAATTAAAATGATTGAAGCCTAATAATAAGATAAATAATAACAATAAAATACATTGCCATAGAAGGTAAAAAATAAGAAATGTTTGTTATGCTTGTAATAATGAAGGAGGATAGGGAAAAGGCCAATCTACTAAATACTGTCTCCTCTTCTGTATTTACATAAGAAAATCCTATGACAGATTGCATGATTGAGAACAATCTGTAGCATATTGCAGTATCGGCAACATATACTGTACACCTCTATATATTTGTTCAAGGCCTGACTGACTTGTATTCCCCATCTGTGTGCAGTAGTGTTTAGCTGAAGATACTATACAGATAAATGGATCATGCTGCGCTTTAGCAACTTAGTAATTTCCCACCTGAGGCAAGATAGTCATCTCGCCTCATGGAATCTGATAGTAGGAGCAGACTCAAATCTAGGTATAATTAAAATATTTCAAATGTATTCACCAACATTTTTCTGTCTCTAAAGTCCAAAAGCAGCAAATAAAGGGTTAATATTCTGCTTCTTCCCAGTTTTAATGAATTAATCGCCCTCATTAGCATGCACACTATAAAACACAGTTAAAGGCCATGTACTCACACAGCAATAACAATTTTAATACGAGAGAGAAGACTGTGCTGCAATGAATATATGTCAGACTTCCCCATCGCCTCAGGGCAAAAAAAGAGGAGGTGGGCGGGGGGATGGGGGATGGGCTGCAGCCTCTAGGACTTTTCTGCCAAAGGCCATCTTATGTCCATGATGATGACTAGTGGCTTAGAAAAGTCTTAGGCTGAATTCACATAGTGTATTTTGCTCAGTATTTTTAGCCACTAGGGTATGCAGAGAGATGCTGGGTCCCTGGGATCTCTGTGGCCAAAGCCAACTCAATCTCTTCCAAATACTCTTGGAGGAATGGTGTGCTCCCATAGAGAACTATTCAAGAATATGGGGTGGAGGTGTTCCAGAGGCTTACCCGGCATCAGCTGGAGGTCATGGTGGAAGTGTCTATACTGCTGGGGTAGGAGCAGGGGGTACCCTTCTGATATGAGGTGAAATGTGGGGGTCCCTGATTAGTCTTTGCGCTAGCCTCTAATCCTAAGGGTCCTATTCCACGGGCCGAGCAGAGCCCGATCAACGATGTAAACGAGCGCCGATCTGCTAGGTCACCGCTCGTTTACTGAGCCTATTCCACGGCCCGATGATCGTTGAGCGAGGGCTGCAGGGACAAGGTTACCTTGCAGCATACATTACCTGTCAGGTCTTCTCCTCCGCTCTGTCTTCCTCCTCAGGTCCCGTGCGTTCTAACTTCAGAATGGCTTCAGCTGACAGGCCGCTCAGCCAATCACAGGCCGCGGCGGTCCCGGCCTGTGATAGGCTGAGCGCTCCGTTAGCTGACAGGCCATTCTGAAGCTAGAGCGCGCGGGACCTGAGGAGGAAGACAGAGCGGAGGAGAAGACCTGACAGTCTTCTCAAATCGTAGGTCGCCCGCCGCACACCGCTATTCCACCGTAATAATGCACGGTGGGGAAGGATGATTTTAGGTCTGGCCCTAAATGACTGATCAGCCAATGACACGATCATCGGCTGATCGTACTCTCCATTCCACCGAGCGATAATCGGCCGAATCGGGCCGATAATTATCGTTCCTGTGGAATAGGGCCCTAAGTCTCCCTTTCCTGAGCTGTATGATTCAGCTGGTTGAATCTCAGTGAATCCCACAATCCTTTGCTGTCTATGAGCTGCAATGCCCACTGCAGGGTGCAGGCTGAAGAAATGTAGCTTGGGCTACAGGCTGAGGTTGGGCCATGGGAAGATACTGAAGACTGCCCTAAAATACCAGGATTGTCCCTAAACAGACAGATTGCCCCCATGAGTATTGTACCTGTATATGGAAAAGTCATACTCTGTATTCCCCAGTAGAGAGAGTAGGGGAGACCCGGCTATAGGTCACTTTTACATGTGTGTACACCAAAATCAGGATCTCAACCTTCAGAAGAAAGAACCTATAGAAGCCAAGAGTTTTCATTATACTTTTCCTTACTTAGATCTCCTGTGTAAGGGTATGTGCACACTACGGAATCCAGGCAGATGACCCACTGCGGATTCCACCGCTCGCCCCCACGCTCCTCTCCCCCTGTGTCATAGACTTCATTCAATGCACAGGCGGATTCCGCCGTCCGCCTAATGAATAAACCTGTTCATTCTTTGGGCAGACAGTGGAATCCGCCTGTGCATAGAATGGAGTCTATTACATAGGTGGAGACACGAGTGGCGGGTGATTCGCCCTGGATTCCGTAGTGTACACATACCCTAACTCCATCCTAAATCCAAGCAATTGTAGCTTGACCTTAACAGGGATTATAAGAGAACATTCAACCAATGACCTATATTCATGATGTCATCAATATCAGATTGGTGCCGACACCTGACACCGCCGCCAATCAGCTGTTTGCGCACTGGCATATGCAGAATCAAACAGAGGAAGCAGATAGCTCCATACATTGTATAGTGGCCGCATTGAGTATTGCAGCACAGCTCCTGTTGAAGTTAATGAGAGTTGGCTTCAGTGGCCACTACTAGTGTATGGAGCTGTTTCCTCTAATTCTCTGGTGGCACCATGGCTCTGGCAAACAGCTGAATGATAGAAGTGCCACGCATCGGATACTCAGGATAGGTCATCAATAGATTTTGCCCGCAAAAGCCCATCATGCCCATTCAAAAATACTTTAAAAATACTTTCCATGTAACTCACATACCCCAAGCTTTAGGGGCAAGGATTTGTGTGGGCTTGGGATGCCTTGTAGGAGAGGGAACAGTAAAATAAATAAAAAAATGCAATTCTTTTTATTTGGGGGAGCTTCGTTTTGACGTCATTCGTCCAAGGGTAAAACTGACATGTTATATATGTCCCTCAAGTCTGTACGATTAAAACGATATGTAACTTGCATAACTTTTATATTATTTGATGGCTTTTAAAAAAAAGAAAACCTTTTACAGAAAATAAACATTGCTTAAAATCGCTCTATTCCCAGGCTTATAGCGGTTTTATCCTTTGGTCTATAGGGCTGATTGAGGTGTCATTTTTTGCGCCATGATGTGTTCTTTCTATCGGTACATTGATTGCATATAAGGGACTTTTTGATCGCTTTTTATTACAAATTTTCTGGATTTGATGCGACCAAAAATGCACAATTTTCCACTTTGGCGGGTCTTTTTACTTACGCCGTTTACCGAGTGAGATCAGGAATGTGATAATTTAATAATTTGGGAGATTACGCACGCGGCGATACCAAATATGTTTATTTATTTATTTTTGTTTATAAAATGGGAAAAGGGAGGTGATTCAGACTTTTATTAGGGGAGGGGGCTTTTTATTAATAAAAACACTTTTTTTTTTACTTATACATTAATTAGAAATCCCCCTGGGGGCCTTCTAATATAACTACAATGATCACTCATAGAGATCAGCGTAGTATGCTTTATACAGCACCGATCAATGAGATCAGTGCTCTATTGGTCTGGTCTGCTGCAGACCACATCAATAAAATATGTAGCTGGGATCATCGTCATTCTGAAGCTGAGGCCTGGGACGGTGAGATGAAGTGATCACCCCTCCGCGATCACGCGCGCGCGCGGGGGGTGGGGGGGGGAGCAGCCATAGAAGACTTTTAAATGCAGCTGTCATGTTTGACAGCTGCATTTAACAGTCTTAATTAGCGGGTGCCGAGAACGGCCCACTCCCGCTAATAGCTGCGGTCCCTGGCTGCAGATAGCAGTCAGGATCGCGGCAGTTCAGAACGGCTGAACTCCCTAATTGATGAGATGGCGTAAATGTATGTCTCCCATCGTTAAAGGACACTCCGGCGGGACCCCCCCCCCAAAAAAAAAAACACAGACACACACAGACACCATACTCACCATCCCTCCGGTGACGATCACCACTCCATTCGCCCGCCGTCCGCCTCACCGTCACCGCCGTCCGCCGTCCAGCGATGTCTCTGACTTCCAGGTCCTGGGGATGGAAAAGGCTGCCAGTCCGCTTGCGCACCGGCAGCCTTTTCATTGGCTGGAGCGCATCACATGGCTTCCAGCAACCTCAGCCAATCAGGGCTGAGCAAGCTGGAAGCCATGTGATGCGCTCCAGCCAATGAAAAGGCTGCCGGTGCGCATGTGCCCATTCACTCTCCATGAAGACGCCGAGGAGGAAGAAGACCCGGACCGCCCCCCGGCTCTGACGTCTTAGTCACCAGATGCCGCCCGGGAGAAGAGGACCGTGACGACCGTAATAGGTAATGTATACATTCTTTAACTTCCGGGCGGGGGGCGGGGGTCCGAAAGTGGGGGAAGGGGGCCAGACCGGATATTTAACCACAATACAAAGTTATATAACTTTGTAATGTGTGTTAAATAAGCTAAAAAAATTTTTTGCCGGAGTTGTCCTTTAAGGGGTCAAAACAACTATAGCGACGGTCTGCTCTTCTGAGAAATAGGAGTGGCGGCAGCAGACTGCAGATATCCTCTATGGGCTGCCCAGACAATCTAAGGAGCTGAACTTAATATCGGGCTGTGTAATAGGGTCCTAAGACTGAGATGATATTCTCCTCCCCACTGTAGATACATCTCTCCACTTATTACCCCCATCTCACCGCTCACCCCTCTCTGTTCTCTCTCTCTTCTTCCCTCTGTCTACTCTTCTCTCTCTTTCTTCCTCTTTCTATCTTTCTCCTGTCATTCGCTCTTTCCTCTCCCTTCTCTTTAGCTCCACTCTTTCCCTCTCTCTTTCTTTTCTCCCCTTTTCCCTCTTTCATCTGTCTCTATATTCTCTCTTATCTCTTTAAATCACTCCATCCTTTTTTTTTTAGCTAGACTCTTCTCTCACTTTTCTCCTCTCTGTTCTCTCTTTCCCTTTCCATTTCCCTCTTCTCTCTTTTGTAATTATTCTATTATCTTCCTCTTTTTCCCTTTCTCTTCTCCTCTCGCTCTATTCTCTCCGCTCTCCGATTCTCTCTCTTCCTCTTCTCTAATATTTCCTTCTTCTCTTCTCTCTCTCTCTTCCTCTTCTCTAATCTTTCCTCCTTCTTCCTCTCCTCTCATCTTTCCTTCTCTCTCAGCCATCTAGTGCTCTCTTCCCATTGCCCGCCTCCCATCCTGCTGAGATAAGTGGGTTGCACATTGTGGTAAATTTGCAGTTCCTTTCGCCTATTTCCGCAGTGAAAGGCTCATGTTTGTAGGGTTTTTAAGGGTCAGGATTATGAGAAATGTTTGCCAAGGGTTGCCTCACGCCAAAAGGTTTGGAGATCATCCAACATCATCCTACACTTGAAATACTTCTCTACTAAAACTCCCATTGAGAATAGATTGTCTTTGCACCTTTGACCACTTGGTGGCAGTAGTGTTACATGAGAATTAATAGAAACTTCCCTTGAATTGTCTGCGGTTAGAAAGCAATGGCCAAGTGCCGGATATCTGTGCCATGGGACTGGGGCTCTGTACACAGCCGGGGTCTTCTCATCTACACCGTAATGCTGCTTATTTCTATATCTCCCTGCAAAAAAAAAACAAATGCAAATGTTTAAAATTTAATAGCAGCCATTGGCATGAGATCAGTCTTCTCCATATTAGTGGTGCGGCCTTTATACAATTCTGATACATATATTCACTGTGACTGGTCCCATCATTTACAAAATGTGATATGATCAGTATTTAATAAGAAGGTAATGACTCATCAATACTAATCGACTCCTGCTGGCTGTGTAGCCGGGGGCTCGCTACTCTTTTGCAGCCATTTCTACATTGGTCCTACTGTCGCCCTCAGCAGCCTCATTGACAGCAGCGTGGCTGATGGTTGCTGGCGTTATCCAGCTGTGATAAAGTAACATCTGCCCATTATGTATTATTATGTGGAGTGAGAAGATGAGGTGAGGAAGGCTTCTTCATCCTGCCTGGGGGCCTATCTATGTTATTAGACCCCGCAGTGATAATACGGTGCTCTGGCTTCTCACCAGTCATGGGTAACAGAAGTCAGTGCAATCCCCTAGACCTCCACTAGTGATGCCAAGCACATCCTTGTGTGTGCTGTATTTAATACCTAGACAATATTAGGGGCCTTTACCCCAAGTATAACTGTATTTAATACCTGGTAGTAGGTAAAGTGTCAGTAACTACTACTATATATTTTTTTAGGAGGTGTTGTTAAACAAACAAAAAAGTTCGTTCACATTTGTCATCCAATTTTATTAAAAAATCTCAAGTCTTCCAGTACTTGTGTATTCTTGTGTATACTGTGTATTCTTTCCAGTCTGGAAAGCAGGAGAGGTTTTCTATGGGGATTTGCTGCTGCTCTGGACAGTTCCTGACATGGACAGAGGTGGCAGCATAGAGCACTGTGTCAGACTGGGAAGAAAACACCACTTCCTGCAGGGCATACAGCAGCCAATAAGTACTGGAAGACTTGAGAGTTTGTAATGGGAGTAAATTACAAATCTCTGTAACTTTCTGGCACCAGTTCAATTCTTTGGGCGGATGACTGAATCCGCTTTAACATATAATGGAGTCTATGGGATGGGCGGAGATTCAATCGGGAGCACATGGGGGGGGGGGGCGAGAGGCGGAATCTGCGGGAAGTTCTCTGCACGGATTCCGTAGTGTGAATGTACCACTTAGACTGAAAAGAATACACTACTTTCTGCAGGACATACAGCAGCTGATAAGTACTGGGAACAATTTTCTTTAGAGATTTTCTGTATAACTTTCTGGCATCAGTTGATCAGAATTTTTTTTTCCACCGGAGCACCCCTTTAAAGGGTCTTCTAATTGATGGATTATCCACAGGATAGGTCGTCGATTACTGATTACACCCAGCACTGACCACCATTAGGCACACCTTGGAATAAAATGGAATAAAACCCTGTTTTTAGATTTTCATACACTTCCAAGAGGGATATTTTTTGGGAACTTTATGGGACATCCCAAATTTCATGCCAAAAAAATAATCCTGTATTTAGCACATAATTTCCACAAAAGTCGTCCCTTTTTTGCAGCTGTAAAAATAAACTGCAAACAAAGAGACATTTAACCATTGACTTCGTTTTTTTTTAGATATATAATCTAATTTTTTGGATATTTTATGGCTTAAAATACTGTATATCCATATAATAAACATATAAAGAGTAAAGTTATGGCTAAGAGAGAATGCAGGAAAAATATTGTGCTAGGGTGTTATAAAATAATAAAAAAAAGGTATACTTACCTACCTCAGTCCCCTGCAGCTATCGGTGTGATGTCATCTGGTGCCCCACTCATCACACTATTTTCTACTTACAAGCCCCTATTACACGGGGCAACATAGAGGAGCAAATGTTTGCTCCTCGTTCCCTGCCGCTATTACACACGCTGGCGGCGAGCAGGTGAGTGCGGGGAGGGGCCGCGGGAGGTGCAGGGGGGCTTCCGGGGTGATCACTAGAGGTTAGCGGCGGTCTGCTGCTGCAGCTCCTATTCTGCGGACCAATGGCAGCAGATGGTTGCTATCACAGTTGTTTGTCTTTCAACATGTTGAGAGACAAATGACAGCAACGCTCAGCCGACATCGCTCATGTCAGCTGATCGTTGCCTTCTATTACACGGGACGATTATCGGCCGTAACGGCCAATATCGGCTGATAATCTTTCCATGTAATAGGGCCTTTAGCCAATTACTGGTTTCACTGGATCATCTCAGTCAGTGATTGGCTAACCCAACAGTTCCTGTTGAGTACAGCAGGAGACCAGATGACATCACACCCAGAGCCACAGGGGGACCCAGGTAGGTGAGTATGTTTATTATTATTATTATTATTTATATTTTTATTACTATTTATTATTAATATTATCTATTTTTTAAATCATTACGTAAAAAAGTTTATGCTTTTAATTTAGTGAGAAAAAAGATAAAAATTATCACCTTTTTCATTTTCTTTCAAATTTCTCTGCAATATTTGCTTTTCACCTCATTTCTTGATCTTATATATTTCCCGCAGAGCCCCCCCATCTCGATTTAATTTTTGCCCTTACAAGCCGCTATCTTATCTAATAAGATAATTCCCAAGGAGAAGACCATTGTATCCTAAGTTCTTGTATTTTTTTTTCCCTTTTATGCCCCCAAGCAGCGTAATTATATTTACAGAAGGACGCAGGCTACTGTCTGCAATGTTTACCTAGCAAAGCGCCATAGAACGGGGGGAAGATGGATGGTAAATAGCAAGGAGCGTGTACTTAAGAGAAGCGAAGGCAGACAAATCCATAGCACAGCGGAGAGGAATGGAAATCAGGCTGGAGGCTCGGGTTACAAATCAAAAAGTAACGACCTTGAGATCTGGCGCTTGACCTTGAGGTGATTTCCTGCCATCATTGGATTAGACTTCTATAAACTTTGGGAGGAAAGGAAAAAAAAATCTCAGGTTCTCTGTCAATATCGGCTAATGAGACAGAGCTTAAACAAGCTTTAAGCACGGGTGAAAACATATCACTCCCCTGACACCTCGCCAATGTTATTTTTTATTTCAGCAGGAGAAAAAAAAAGTGTGATTACCCTAGAGCCGAGAAAAAAAAAAAAAAAAAAAAGCAAAAACACAAGACGTAATGATAAGACACAGAACAGCGGTCACACTATTCTCCTTCAATCTGAAATGAAATATAGATTTCTGTACGTCTGCTTATACCCGGCGCCGGTTACAGATGGGCCAGTGTCCGTTTAACCAGTTCATGGCCGATCGTCCACTGTTGTATGATCCGTATACAGGGCGGCTGCACATGGTCGAGTATGATAAATTGATGGGCGGAATGTTCCATTACATTGTATATGAATTGCTAATAATACAGGTTATGATTTATCTGCGCGGATTATCAAGGTCAGGACGGGGCGGCTACATCTAACCAGGCGTATAGACGGCCACATTGATAGTTTTCACCATCCCGTTTTAAATGAGATTTAATAAGGGAAGAATTTTATTTTTTTTTCATAGAAATACTATGACTGTTATTGCTATGGGCAGTGGTGACCCTTCAAAACTACAATTCCCATTATGCCTGGCATGATGGTAATTGTAGTTTTGCAACAGCTGGAGGGCCGAAGGTTCCCCGTCCCTGTTATAGGCAATATATAATAAAACAAAGATACTGCATGAAGGATCTGTGCAAAATCTGGGCAAACCTTGACCTCTGGAATGTATTAGAAGCATGCAACATGGAAATTAAAGGGGTACTCCAGAGGAAAATAAGTAGTTTTTAATTCAAATGGAGTCAGAAAGTTATACAGATTTGTAAATTACTTCTACTTAAAAATCTCAACTCTTCCATTACTTATCAGCTACTGTATGTCCTGCAGGAAGTGGTGTATTCTCTCCAGTCTGAAATAGTGCTCTCTGCTGCCACATCTGTCCATGTCAGGGACTGTCCAGAGTAGTAGCAAATTTCTATAGAAACATCTTTTGCTTTGGACAATTCCTGTTGATAGGGACACACCTCAAGAGTGTCTAAAAAGATGTTTTATATTTCCTGGCACTTGGGGAAACAAAAGAAAACTACAAGTGTAAGGGGGTACAGATGGAGAAGACAACAGAAGTTGACATACTCCAAACATAGAAGATGTCACCTGTGAGTCACTGGATGTAACTGCACTGTAATCTCTTACACAGTATTATTTAGGTATTATGTAGCGGTTTCATTAGTAATATTTTTCTGTGTTCAGTAGCAGTACAGATATAATATTTTATTACTGGATGGTGGTATTATTTGTTTCTGATATATACAAGATGGAATCTCTGATGCAGATGTGAATATAGGCTTTAGCCTACAGCTGTACCCTACGTCTGATGAGTTGGAGGTCATGTTGGGATTTAGACCTCATCTGTGACCTGGTAATAGCCGTCTCTCCTAGTATTGGTGCATGTGCTTTAGTGCTGCAACTCCAATTAGGTTTCCATAACGCAGAATAATACAATTACCAGGGGATGTCGGTGCATAAATATACCGCATTATCTGCTCTACTTGCAAAATGTTAAGACAAAGTCATATTGACACGTAGCCCGGTCCATTAATCTGACCTTCTGCTGCGGTTATTGAATATGCTGCTCATTTATTGCACCAAAAACAAACATAGATGTGCTCTTGTTTATTTCCCAGTAAAAATACGGTATGCCATGTGGGGCTGAGAAGAAGTGACACATCCCTATGACCATAACACACATCATCCACTAGGTGGTTTGGCTTCAGGGCTCATGTTAACAATTGATATTGTGGAACGTTACATTGTCACATGCATACGTATGAATACATAAACATTGCATCTTATACAAGACATTGTTCTCAAGGGTGAAGTTATAAGGCGTTTAGAGGTACTAGTGTGAATCAGATTGTAGTGCACTGTAGGGGCGCTCTTACAGGTATTGTGCAAGCTATACCATCTGTATCCTTCCCCTTCTCCATAAGCTAGCGGCAACAGAAGCATGGAGGACATTACAAAGTAGTACTGAGTAGTGTAAGATGTGAATCCATCTATCTATCTATCTATCTATCTATCTATCTATCTATCTATCTATCTATCTATCTATCTATCTATCTAAACATAGCCCAAGGGTGCCATAAAGCAGACACATGGACCCTAGAATACTAGGATTTACGAACGGTACGCCAGAGGCGTACGCCAGGGAGAAGGTGCAGATTCACCCCTTCTCCCTTGGGTACGCCTCCCCTGCGCCCCGCTCGCCCGATGGGCAGGCTGGCGGAGCTTGCGAGCGCGTGATGAGGCAGGGAGGAGGCGCGGCCTCCTCCCGCGCCTCATTTTTATGATTTATGCCTGCTCGCAGGCGCAAATCATGACACAAATCTACACCTGCTGAAAGCAGGTGTAGATTTAGTACGCCGGGCGCAGATTCGGGCGAAAAGGGGGCGGAGCTTAATATAAGACCGTGTACTTGTACACCGGTCTTCATAAATCCTCCCCAATGTGTTAATGACCAGAGAGATAACAAGGGACAGCCTGACCTTATCTTGACAACTTAGGGTACTATTACACCAAGTGTTTTTTGACGACTAACAATTAATGATAAACAATCTCAAATGACCGCTATGGCAAACAACCCGAAATCCTTTGCCCAATTACACGGAATTGGTCGTTTAACACGTTGGTCGTTTAATCGTTGTCTGCTATTACACTAAAAGATTATCGTTCAAATCCGAACGATTTAACGATTTTTCAAATGATAATCGTTCCGTGTAATTCCACCCTAAGTCTATGCCTGTTGGCTTTCTTCTTGGCCTTAGCTGTGGTAGACATTACATTTTTATGAACCTCTGACCAGATGTTCTCGATATCTTGGCACTTCCACGGCAGGCACCTGAGACTATGGAGAGATGGGAAGACGAAGGTTTGGAATATGGCCAACACTCATGAATGAGATTTACCAAATCAACTAGAAATGTGATGGTTAGGGGTCAGTTTTTCTCTGGGTAATAATCTTTGAGTATTACTGTAAATCTGTGGGTACTGCTCCAAATCCTGATCGATCTCCTCCATACGGTCATTAGTTTGAGGATGATGTGAAGGAGAGAAATCCAGGGAAATCTTTGAAGCTTTATATGAAGCCCTTCAGAATTCAGAACCAAGTGGTGCTCCTTCTAAATATTATCTGGTGATTCATGGGAACAGATCTCCTTCAGAAAACATAAGGGGCAGATGGCAAATCAACCAGAAGAAGGAAGTGGGCAATCCTTATGCACCAGATATATGAGAGTAAAATCTAACGAAATCCATGGATCTTTCCATCCATGGTTTGGTTAATATCATTGGAGACATGGGAAGATGCCATAAGGTATAAAAGGGGTATCCCTAGCTAAAGACATATTCCCCTATCCATAGCATAGTTGATTGGTGAGGGTCTGACCACTGGGATCCCGGCCCACCCTGATTTTATAATGGATGCTCGGCCACCACTTCCTTAATTGTCTATGAGGTCAGGGAACATTGCTGAGCATTGAACTTGGAAATGTTCAGTGAGAAGGAATTGAGTTCTGGCCATGTACAGTGCGCTCCATTCATTTCTGGGACCACCCTGTTCCTGGTAGAGGTCCCAGCTATTAGACCCCACAATCAGCTTGTTGTCCCTTGTAAATGGAGGACAATGTCTTCACATGAGAATACCTATTTAACATCTTGTCTCCAGCATGGTCAGCAGTAGAATGTGGAGTTCACTTGGGCTGATGTCCTTGATGTCTGGATAGTGGTGAAGAATAAACTTTGATGGGCACAAAGGATCATCCGCTCCAAATAAGAGACATGCGTGAACCCCCTGGGCCGCTGCCGAATCTTCCCGGAGGTCCCTTACAACATAAGTATAAGAGAAGATAAACTTTATACTTACGTTTTGAGGGACCTCCAGGAGGATCCCAGGTACACGCATGTGCGGGAAGTAGCCTGTCTCTGGTGGGACTGCTTCCCTGCGCAGCCGCAGTGTATAGAGCCCACTATGCAGTTATGAATATGCTTAGTGGGCAGGATGGGAGGGGGCAGGCTGGGCGAGGCACGGCGATGCTCTCTGGCCCCAAGCAATGCAAGGGGTTAATCTAATGGCTATGTATTACTAAAGTCCTCTTCTACTGCTGATAGTGCCGCTTTAATATGGATGAAGTTATAAGCTTCATGAAGCGCATTGTATAGCTGGGTATCTGGCACCGAAGTATGGAATAATACAGTGGTACCTCGGTTCTCTAACTTAATTGGTTCCGGAAGGCAGTTTGAAAACCGAGCAGTTTGTGAACCAAGCAGTGTCTTCCTGCAGTGTCCCAGAACAGGCTGTCTGTTTCTCACTTCAAGTTTACTTTTATTACTATAGCTATGCCTGTCCTGGAAACTATGCACTGCAACTGTTTACTGTGTAGTCCCTATTACTCCCAGGTTCATGTGTATCTTGTGTGCATAACTATGTGCAGTGGTTTGCAAAGGCTGGTGATCACGTGACCGTGCCCCGTAACCATGGTTCCTCCAATGGCCGTTTAGCTTTGGCCAGGGATACCATGTGACTTCCCCTTGCTGCGCAGTTCCGGCCCCTGCTCCCAAGCAAGGAGGTCGTGTGTGTATGTCTCTCTTCACCTTCAGAAGAGTGGACCCTGGGCTCTGCTGTAACAGTTCCTGGCTGTCCACCTGCTCAAGTGCCTGGAGTATCCTCTCATCTGGGTGTCGTTCCTGTTCTCTATCTCCTCATCAACTCAAGATATTCACCGCAAGTACTCTAATCCACCCAGCCTCTCTATTCCTCTATCACTACTACTCCCACCATCCGGCACGCTTCACCTCAGCCTATGCAGCACCACCTTTGCTCTGTCTGTTTAAACCTGCTATATACCCGGTGGTATCCGGAAGAGACTGTTGCCACCAGTTACCTCAGTTACAATAAACTTGTAACCACCGCTGTTACCGAACCCTGGCATTGGTGTCCCTTATCTGGTGCCCCGACTAGGTACAGCGAAGAGTCGCATGCCCAGTGTCCCGCATAGTACCGCAGACCGGCCTACAGCTGTGCCACCCTCGTGCCATTACCGTGACAACTCTATACCCTGCAGCTGCCCCGATTCCTGCCTGCTAGTAACACTTGCACTGCGGAGTGGCCCTCACGGGTCAGGGCATCGCATTCCTATAGGAAATAATGTAAATGGTTTTAATTGGTTCCAGCACCGACCAATAATTACCTACAATACTCATTTATTACACTGATAAGTACCCAGTTTTATCCCTACAGTACAGTGCAGAATGGTACTATACTGTACAGGACATTATATACAAGAAATGTTCAACAAAACTGACTGTACTACTACTGTACTATATATAAACTCCAGCAGTCTTATAGAGTACTGTACTGTATGTGAAGCCAAACCAGTTGTAAACCTTCTACGCTCCCAAAAATGTTCAGATACCGAGTACTTCAAGACTGGTTGCCCGAAAAGTGTTTGAGAACCGAGCAAGAGTTTGAGAACCAAAGCAAACTTTCCTTGAAAATACAGTTTGAGTTCCAAGCAGTTAGAGAGCCGAGCTGTTTGAGACCCGAGGTACCACTGTATTGACACCTCAAGGACTTAAAGAAGCAGTTCACAAAAAATCAGGTGCTGGCACGTATACTCACCGCAGCTGATCGGTGTCCCGCGGCGCCATTCAAATCCGGCACATGCTCACATCCGCCTCTGCAGTGACTCCTCTTCTCTGTCCTGTGATTATACGCCGGAACTCACGCGCTTCAATGCATGCTCTATAGAAACGTGTGACTTCTGGCGATAAATTACAGGACAGAGAAGAGGAGCCACTGCAGAGGCAGATGTGAGCGTGCGCAGTTTTTGAGCGGCGCCATGGGACACTGATCAGCTGCGGTGACTATACGCGCCAGCGCCTACCTGGGGGGCCAATAATAATTTTTCGTAACCTGCTTCTTTAAGCCCTTATTACACGTAGCGATCATTGTTTACAAATTTGCTATAATAATCGATTACTTCTGAATACCAGCGATTTTGTAGCGAACTATTCTGAGGTTATTACATTCACTGATTACGGTATGAATTATTGTTTTTACGTCGTTTAATGGTCGCTAATCATTCCTCAGGACGACCCACACAACATGTTCTATCGGTGAACGACTTATTACACAAACAAATATGCGAACGATCGGCGACCTACCAGCGATAATTTTTCAATGTGTTGAAAAACAAAAAAGAACGATTTTTCGTTCCTCGTTTGATCGTTGGGTGTTATTACACGGAAAGATAATCGTTCATTTTTGATCTTTATAGCAAATTTTTAAAGGATAATCGCTCCATGTAATAGGGCCTTTAGAATTTTAGATATATTTTCAATTAAAGGGGCAAATCCCGCCATTGTTTTCATTGCACATTGCACATTACAAAGCAACGACAGCTGCAGGTCCCAAAGTTCTACAACCACGTTAGGAGAGATGATGCTCTGCGCTCGCAGCCTCCTCTCGGTTTATGCGCTGTCCATGGTGCTGGGTGAAGGAACACAGGCAATTCAGAACGTTCAGGATCTTGTTGATTAGTAATGCAAAATATATGGAAGGAACGTGTGTGAATATCCAGGATAGAGACGTGACAATGTGATGTAATCAGTATATAATACTTGGGTGACACATTCCCTTTAAGGCTGCCCTTAGTGAGGAGTAGGGACTACAGAAACGCCAGTAGGGACTAGGGGATCAGTGATTCATTATGACCAGCTGCCCTGGATTTACCTGAACACTTCTATGTCTTTTCTTTCTCTTGTTTCTCATATAATATCTTGGGAACTCAGCCCCCTATGCTGAACTGATGATTCGGCACTCTTCCCTTCCTAAATACTGTCTATCGTTCTGTGTAATATGGTGAACGATTTCAAGTAGCTCTCGTTTGCGATTGTTAATTGTTCAACAATAACAATCGCTTTGTATAAAAGGACCCTAAGGGTCCCTCTACACGCACAGATAAATTGCTTTAAGGGAACTGTCACTAGGTTTATGCTTCCTTAACCCTTTAAGGACAGAGCAAATTTCGATTTTTGCGTTTTCGGTTTTTCCTCCTTGTGCATAAAAGGCCATAGCACTTGCATTTTTCCACCTAGAGACCCACATGAGCCCTTATTTTTTGCGTCACTAATTGTACTTTGCAATGACAGGCTGAATTTTTGCATAAAGTACACTGCGAAACCAGAAAAAAATTCAAAGTGTGGTGAAATTGAAAAAAAAAACGCATTTTGTTAATTTGGGGGAAATGTGTTTTTACGCCATTCGCCCTGGGGTAAAACTGACTTGTTATATATGTTCCTCAAGTGGTTACGATTAAAACGATATGTAACATGTATAACTTATATTGTATCTGATGGCCTGTAAAAAATTCAAACCATTGTCAACAAATATACGACACTTAAAACTGCTCCATTCCCAGGCTTGTAGCGCTTTTATCCTTTGGTCTATGGGGCTGAGTGAGGTGTCATTTTTTGCGCCATGATGTGTTCTTTCTATCGGTACCTTGATTGCGCATATACGACTTTTTGATCGCTTTTTATTACAATTTTTCTGGATTTGATGCGACCAAAAATGCGCAATTTTGCACTTTGGGATTTTTTTGCGCTGACGCCATTTACCGTGCGAGATCAGGAATGTGATTAATTAATAGTTCGGGCGATTACGCACGCGGCGATACCAAACATGTTTATTTATTTATTTATTTATTTATTTACTTTTATTTATAACCTGGGAAAAGGGGGGTGATTCAGACTTTTATTAGGGGAGGGGGCTTTTTACTAATAATGACATTTTTTTTTTAACTTTTACACTTATACTAGAAGCCCCCCTGGGGGACTTCTAGTATAAGTGCTTTGATCTCTCATTGAGATCTCTGCAGCATAGATATGCTGCAGAGATCCATGAGATAGGCACTCGTTTACTTCCAGCTGCTGCAGCCGGAAGTAAACGAGTGCCGAGCCGGGGACGGCGCCATCTTGGAGCGGTCCCCGGCCGGCTTCATTTACGGAGATCGCTCCACCGGGATAACATCCCGGAGGAGCAATCTCCCCACTAGACACCAGGGATGACGCTGCGTCCGGTAATCGGATGCAGCTGTCATGTTTGACAGCTGCATCTGATTACTGTATTAGCGGGCACGGCGATCGGACCGTGCCCGCTAATACCTACGGTCCCGGGCTACATGCGGCACCCGGGACCGGCGCGGTTCAGAGCGGGGCCGCCACGCGGCCCTGCTCTGAACTCCCTTACCGGCATCAGGGCGTAAATTTACGCCCGATGTCGTTAAGGGGTTAATGAGGGCAGCATAAATCAGTGACAGTAATGCTGAACAGATCCGTGTATTACTTACATCATTTTGTTCAGCCGTTCTCCTAATATGCAGGAGAATAGGATTGTTGCCACACCCCTCCCCACCCTCCAGCTGCTGATTGACAGGTGACTGCCTATACACAGTATGGATAGATAACTGCCAATCAGCAGCTGGTGGGCGGAGTTTTCTGCTTCTCATGTATATTAAGGATTACTAGGCTTATGCACATAATGGAGAGGACTACTTATTGTCCATGTTATACAGGAGGAGATCTCTGGATCAGCTGCACAGATCAGTGTCAGTGATCCATCATTCTGTTCAGCTTCTCTGTCACTAGTTTATGCAACTCTGAGATAGGACACCATAAACCTGCTTCACTGATTTAGCGAACATCAAGTGATGATTTTTTTTTCTTTTAAATGATTGGTATTTAGACGAGAAGATAAAATCGATATGTAAAGTCGTGCAATTGTAATTACGATCATAACTGCATTAGTGAATATTCTGTGACTATTCGTAATTGCGCTTGAATCTATATACTGTGAAGGATGAGTGTTTACACTGAAAGATTTGAGAATGAATAACAATTATTTTGGGGTCAGCTCAAAAGATGCGATCAAAGACCTAGGAACAAATGTTTGCTTGTCGCTGCGTTTATTATTCATTGAAAATCGGCCGCATAAGACTGACAGAGCAGACAAGGTAAAGTGCGGCACCGGCCGCACTTTACCTTGTCGGCTATAAGTAATAGGAATGCCAATTCGAAAGAAATAAAGTTCATCCAGCCGGTACTGCAGTTCTGGAACACGGCCGTATAACAGACGCAGTGTGAACCTAGCCTAAAGCTATGTTTACACTACGTAAAAGTACGGCCGTACTTTTTGCGGAGCGCAACATAACCTTATCTGATATGGGATCCCGGCCGGAGCGTATAGACATCGTATACGCTCCGGCTGGGATCCCATACGGGGCCCCAAATAACTGACTGAATAACTTTACTGAATTCCGGCCGCAGAAAGACCTGTCAGTTCACACAGTGAAGCGAGTGGCTCCGACCGCTCGCTTCACTGTGCGCTATGGGAAGCTCTGATGCGGGCGCGCATCAGAGCTCTGCGGCCGGACGGATCATCCGGCCGGTAACCTGGCCAGGGTCATGGAACGGCCGGTCTGATACGTTGTGTGAACATAGCCTTAGGCTATGTTCACACTGCGTACGATTCCGTCCGCAGTTCTTACGCCGCCTTACATGTTCGGCTGAAACTACGGGCGTGGGAAAAATCGACATGCGGCCGGATGCGTACGCACCACGAACATACGCCCGTAGTACAGTTATGCTTCCTAGCTTGATTCGTAGTGATCTGAAACAGGTCATTTACTTGGAAATCTTCGCCCAGCCCAATAAACCACACAGAACGTTTTGGATCGAAAAATCAAGTTCAATTTGGCTGAAATAAGTACTTCGTACGGGACCGCATGGTAATCCACGGCCGTGAGTTGGAACATTTCCGTCCTCAAACAATGGTCTTGTTCATTTTTCACGGCGGTGTATACAATCCGGCCGTAAGCTCATACCTAGTGTGCACTGTGCGGGCGTATATCGTATACTTTCAAGCGAACGCATCAACCTCAAAACTACGTGCGTATATTTGCGGTTCGCACTATGCGTGGAAATGTACGTAGTGTGAACCTAGGTGTATTTATAGTTGTTTATCCTTGGCTTGATCCCAACCTTGTCCGTCTGTCTACTGCCTGTCGTGACCTTTCCCCTTTGCTTCATTGTGCTGCTTCTATGATCATGATGCCATGAAGATCTAAGATTCCCTGACCCTTCTCCACACTAAAAGGCCAGTGTTTTTGGTAAAGGGGTTGTTCACCAAATTTTTTTTTTCTTTTAAATCCACTGGTGATGAAGACTTGGCTTGCTCCTGATTGCATACATCTGTCTGCTGCCTGTCCTGACCTACTATCTCTCTGCCTGCCCTGATACCCTGTTTTGGAGTCCACACTTACACGTTCGGATTACAGGTGAAGAAGCACATAATAGTTTAGACTCCGTCTCCTGTGCCAAACCAATAGCAACCCAGAGGGTCCACCTTTCCGGTAAGTGCTGCGATCCAGATAGTAAATTGTCCCTGTATATCAAGACATAGGAACAGCTATAACTATGTCTAGCCTGAGATATAATACAATTGCAACGTCTGATAAAACATTTATCGCTCTATCTGTAATAAAGTACATCGACGTCTACATGGAAATACAGTAAACTCCAGTCTAGAAAATTCTCTAATTAATTCCTTACAAAATAGCTCAACGGATAAACTTCTGCCGAATTTACGGTCAGTGGAATGAAACCTATTTATAAAAGGAGTGGAAATGGCCATTATGGAGGGAGCAGAGCAGGAGGGAGAAATCCACCAGCAATTATTGGAAAGGAAATGTATATAGATTGAGAGCCACGGATACAACTAATGAGTATTAAAGGAAATCGCAAAACATATTAGACTCCTATTAATGAATTCCTGAAACACTGTTTATTTAGTAATGTGCATAGGCCGAAAACCCAGGAGAGGCAAAGAGCAGAGCGCTGGCTTGGTTTAACTCTTCAGACACTGGGCGGCTGTAATGTCTTATTGCAGTCTACCCGATGCCCAAGTGAAGAATAAAAAACATTCATTGAAAAATCACGAAAAAAACGGACCTATGCAAAGCACATACCGGGATCATCCATAATATCATGTAGCTCCCACTTGTGCCACCAATACAGCTCCGACCCGTCAAGGCCTGGACTCCACAAAGGCTCCTGTGCTCTTTGGTTCCCAGACATCAGCAGCAGATCCTGTTTGGCCTCCATGGATGGGACTTGTCTCTCCAACACATGCCACAGATGATCAATAGGACCGAGATCTGGAGAATCTGGGGGTTCCTCATTCCAGTCTCCTTCCCCCAGTTCTCAGCTGCTGCTTTCTGTTGAAGAAAACAGTGTGTGAGCTGTTCAGTCCATCTCTGCTCTAAACCCTCTCCTTCCCCCCTCCCTTCTGAGCTCATGTAAACAGCTCCCTGGCCAGCTGTATCTGGACTGTGTAATGCCTGGAGGGTGATGTCTTGTAAGGGAGAGGGTTAAGAGCAGAGACGAAGATAACAGCTCACACACAGTTTTCTGTGTCTTTAGCAGCAAGCAGAAGCTGAGAACTAGGGGAAGGAAACAGAAAAGATGATGACATGTATGGAATGAATTGTTAGTCTCCAATAGCGAGGATGATTCAACATATATTTTACCTAAGTGGAATACTCCTTTAAGTTGTGGTTGTAATAACTTTGAGGATTTCAATGTGATCCCTTTCATTAGTTGTGACACAGACAGGTGACGCGGCAGTCTTTCACCGTGAGACCATTGCTGTGGCCAAAGTCATTGTGTAACCATGGTCAAAACAGGTGATTTATACAATGTAAAAATCACCTTTCATCTAAAAAAAAAAAAAAAAGATAGAATAATAAAATTTGAACACTTGTTTGTTTTATACCCGTATAGATTTTTCCTGTAGGGGGCGCTGCAGGGGAATCAAACACTTGCTGCTGGCTTCTGCCACAGATTACATCTAATCACTGGGAGGTCTCAGTAGTAAGACACCCTGTGATTGGCTTATAAGGGACTCCAGGGAATCCTGGATATTATCCAAAGTGGAGAACCCCTTTAATTTTGTACATATAACAAAAATCTGAAATTTTTCCAAGATTCAGGCCGCCTTAACATACGCCACCTAATTAAATGCTTTACATTTCCTCGTGAAAGGTTATTATATATCAAATATTGATCAAACTTATAAAAGTGCAAGGATGCCAGAGAGACATGATTTATTAGTTACGGAAAATAGAAGGAACGGGGACAGGATAATAAAATGAGATTTATTGCTCCTTTTTTGTAATCAGTTATAGGTCATGAGAGAAGGATTTGGGTAACACTAAGATTCCCTTAAAGTATTCTATATTTAAAGCGAGTGCCACCAATGATTAATAGAAAAGGTGAGGACGAGAGATTCAGCAGCGATTTCTTACAGAGAGACTGTGTCAGAAGAGTCATTGCCGTAACCTGGGATTGTGAGGTGTTGTTAGCAGTGGGGTAGGTGGGCTGGTACCAACTGGGCACTTGTCACAGTGGCCAGGAGTGCTGATGCCCACCCCCCGGGTATACTAGCACTAGACTTTGTAAAGGTAGCACTGGGAGACAAGAGCGGGGGAAAAGTGGCCATGTTTTTGTAGCGCTGGATAACCCTTTTAACCCCTTAAAGACAGGGCCTGAAATGGCCTTAAAGGAGAAGTCCGGCCAAAATTAATTTTTGATATGTTGTTACTTATGAAAAGTTATACAAATTTCTAATGTACATTAATTATGGGAAATGCACATATACTGCTATTTCCCTTAATTTAGTAGATCAGGAAGTGTTAGAATTATCTCTGAAGAAGTGACGTCACGACCCAGGGTGTAATTCCTATGGAGTGTCCAGCAGGGGGCGCTCTCTATATAGAAGTCTATGGGACTTTATTGTTTCTATGGGTTTCTATGTAATGTAATGTAATGTAGTGTACAGTGCTTTATTGAATGAATACATCTATGGAATACTTTGGGGAGCAAGTGTCCTTGCTCCCCAAAGTATTGCATAAATGTATTCATTCAATACATTCAATACACAGTAAGCCCGCCGATCCGCCGCATTTCCGCCGAATTTCCGCCGCATTCCCGCCGATCCGCCACACGCTGATCCGCCGCATTCCCGCCGATCCGGACCATATACATTGAACTACAGCTCCCATCATCTGCTTCTAGTATGAACAGGTGATGGGAGCTGTAGTTGGGTAAGGCATATCACATGCCGCCGGGCGCAGGGGGGAGCCGCTCAGTACACAGGAGCGCTCCCCCCTCCTCCTCCTCCTTCCGTGATAACTTCCGCCTATACTAATGCTGACTCCCTGCCTGGCCGCCGCTCTCCGCTCTCCCCCCCATACATACCGGCTCCTGGTGTCCGCGCTGATGCCGGGAGCCGGTATGTATGGGGGGGAGAGCGGAGAGCGGCGGCCAGGCAGGGAGTCAGCAGTGCTATAGGCGGAAGTTATCACGGAAGGAGGAGGAGGAGGGGGGAGCGCTCCTGTGTACTGAGCGGCTCCCCCCTGCGCCCGGCGGCATGTCATATCCATTACCCAGCTACAGCTCCCATCACCTGTTCATACTAGAAGCAGATGATGGGAGCTGTAGTTCAATGTATATGGTCCGGATCGGCGGGAATGCGGCGGATCAGCGTGTGGCGGATCGGCGGGAATGCGGCGGAAATTCGGCGGAAATGCGGCGGATCGGCGGGCTTACTGTGTATTGAATGTATTGAATGAATACATTTATGCAATACTTTGGGGAGCAAGGACACTTGCTCCCCAAAGTATTCCATAGATGTATTCATTCAATAAAGCACTGTACACTACATTACATTACATTACATAGAAACCCATAGAAACAATAAAGTCCCATAGACTTCTATATAGAGAGCGCCCCCTGCTGGACACTCCATAGGAATTACACCCTGGGTCGTGACGTCACTTCTTCAGAGATATTTCTAACACTTCCTGATCTACTAAATTAAGGGAAATAGCAGTATATGTGCATTTCCCATAATTAATGTACATTAGAAATTTGTATAACTTTTCATAAGTAACAACATATCAAAAATTAATTTTGGCCGGACTTCTCCTTTAATGACAGAGACAAATTTTATGAATATGACCAGTGTCACTTTAGTCATTAATAACTTCGGGATGCTTTTACCTATCCGGCTGATTCTGAGACTGTTTTCTCGTGACATATTGTACTTTACGTTTCTGGTAAATTGGAGTCGATACTTATAATGAATCTTTATGAAAAAACCCCAAATAACGTGAAAAATTTTGAAAAAAAGCATTTTTCCAACTTTGAAACTTTTTTGCGTATACAGAAAGTGGTTATACCACATAAATTATATATTAAATAGCATTAGCAACATGTCTACTTTATGTTGGCCGCATTTATTGAACGATCTTTAATTTTTTTATACAATAGAAAGCTTAAAACATTAGCAGCAAATTTCCAAATTTTCTGTAAAATTTCAAAATCAGATATTTTTAGGGAACTGTTCAGGTTTAAAGTGTATTTGAGGGTCCTGTATGTTAGAAAGCCCCACAAAGCACCCCATTTCAGAAACTGCACCCCCCACAATCTGCAAAAGCACATCCAGAAAGTGTTATAACCCTTTAGGGGAGTCACAGAAATAAAAGCTAAGTGTAAGAAATTTGAAAATTTTAATTTTCTGTGCAGAGATTTTATTGTAATCCAATATTTTTCATATTTATAAACTTATTACCAGAGAAATTCACCCCAATATTGATTGCCCCATTTCTGCAGTTTATAGAATCACCCCATATGTGGCCCTATTGCGCTATTTGACACAACCACAAGCCTCAGATATATAGGAGCGTCTAGTGAATTTCAATGGCTCCATTATATTTGGTCATTTCTGACTGTACCACTTCAGGTTGGCAGAGGCTCTGGGGTGCCAAAACGTAAAAAACACCCCTAAAGGGACACCATTTAGAAAACTACACCCCTCAAGGAATATAACAAGGGGTGCGGTGAGCATCTGGACCCCACAGGTGCTTCACAGATTTTCCTAACAATATGGCGTGAAAAAAGAAAAATGTATTTTTTACACTAAAACGTTCTAGCCTTCAAGCGCCATGTCGCATTTACAGAGCCCTTGTGCTGCCAAAACACTGGAAACCCCCCACAAGTGAACCCATTCTGGAAACTACACCCCTCAAGGAATCTAACAAGGGGTTCAGTAAGCATATGGACCCCACTGGTGATGGGCACAAATGTAGAAAAATGTGACGTGAAAGTGAAAATTTAAATTTTTTCACTTTCACGGCACATATGTGCCCGTCATCCAGGGGTCCATATGCTCACTACACCCCTTGTTACATTCCCTGAGGGGTGTAGTTTCCATAATGGGGTCACTTGTGGGGGGGTTCTACTGTCTTGGCAACACAGAGGCCTTTTAAATGCAACATGGCCCCTCGAAATCCATTCCAGCCAAATCCAGCCTCCAAATAAAGCCAAATGGTGCTCCTTCCCTTTGGAGGCTTACCCTGCACCCGCATGGCGCTTTATGTCCACATGTGGGGTATTTTCATACTCAGGGGAAATCGCTCTACACATTTAGTGTTTTTTTTAATCTTTTAATCCCTTGTGAAAATGAAAAAATCAAGACAAGATCAATGATTTAGCGTAAAAATTAAACATTTTTTACACTAAATTTTGGTCTAGGCTTGATTTTTTCCATTTCCACAAGGGGTTAAAAAAGAAAATGAACGCAAAACGTGTAGGGTAATTTCCCCTGAGTACGAAAATACCCCACATGTGGACATAATGTGCCATATGGGCACAGGGCAAGCCACCAAAGAGACAGAGCGCCATTTAGAGGCTGGAATGGAGGATGGAGGCCATGTCGCAATTACAAAGCTCCTGTGCTGCCGGGACAGTAGAAACCCCCCACAAGTGACCCCATTTTGGAAGCTACACCCCATAAGGAATCCAACAAGGGGTACAGTGAGGATATGGACCCCACTGGTGACGGGCACATGTGTAGAACATGTGCTGTGAAAATAAAAAATAATTTTTTTTTTCAATTTTACGGCACAAATGTGCCCGTCACCAGGGGGCCATATACCCGCTGCCCCCCTCGTTAGATTCCTTATGGGGTGTAGTTTCCAGAATGGGGTCACTTGTGGGGGGTTTCTACTGCCCTGGCAGCACAGAGGCTTTGTAATTGCATCATGGCATCCTCTAATGGGAATGGCAGCCATACCTATTCAGCTGGGGAAAAGGGACAATTTTAATTTATTTGGGGGTATTAGGCCAATTATTAGTTTATAAGGTTGAAAATGACAGGTGTCCATCAAATTCATCCTGTGTTGATCCAGAGGAAGGCAAAAAACCCTTGTGAGGCAGACGACAGTAGCCTCATCACAGGGGAAAAATTCCTTCCCGACTCCATAATGGCGATCAGAATAATCCCTGGATCAACGTTACCCCTGAAATAGGAATAAGGGACAGAATTTAGATAATGTAGAACCCCAGTGACGTGTGGTGCGCCTTGAAGCGATCCAGTATGCAGAGGCCGGGGTGATCAGGACAGGTGTCACACTAGAAAATGGCGTCCTTCCTGATCCCCCTGTTACCCCACACTCTGCACTTCTTCTGGGGTCTCCTGTTTTCCAGTGTGGGGGACGTCACCTGGAAAATGTTGCCCTGGTGCGATACGGGGTCCCTCATATCCAGAAGCGCTGGGTCCGCTCCATGGCTGCTAAATATTAGGGCTCTATTACTACTTCTGATATGTTCGGATCGTGCCGCAAGCTACAGTAGCTCGGGCAGCAAAGAGGGGGTGCTGGTATAAAAGTTATCCCCGTACAGGTGGTAACCTTTATCCAGCAGTGGGAAGATCAGTTCCCGAACGATCTTCCCAATAACTCCGAGGATGGGGGGGGGCATCTGGGGTCTGGATTCGGGTGTCCCTTCCATCATACATTTTAAGGGTACGTGCACACTGCGGAATGGTGAAGGATAACCCTTTGTGCATTCCGCAGCTGGCACCCACCGGCGGACTGATGGAGGCGCGCGTCTCCGCTCGTGTCACACTCCATTCTATGCACGGGCGGATTCTGCCCTCTGTCCAAAGAATAAACGTGTTCATTCTTTGGACGGACAACGGAATCCACCCGTGCATAGAATGGAGTCTATGACACGGGTGGAGACGCGCGCCTCCATCAGTCCGCCGGTGGGTGCCAGCTGCGGAATGCACAAAGGGTTATCCTTCGCCATTCCGCAGTGTGCACATACCCTATATCTGTAAGTGTACCCTGAGGTACTCTCACAGAGTTTGTAGAATTTCACGCCATACTGTGATCTCTTATTGGGATGGTACTGGCGGAAAAGATGTGTCTGGGGGGCAGCGTACGCTACGCTACCCCCAGACACGTCACTGGATGATGAGGATGAATGGAGGAAAGAAGGATCCCCCATTCATCCTCACTGGCTGTTTCGGTGTCGGAGGCAATAATAGCGTATGCCTCTGACGCCGAAAACACCCTGGGGGCCATCTTTATACGGGGACTAGTATATGGGGATTGGTATATGGGGTATGTAAATGTGTACTGGTGTAGTGTAAAACTTTATTCCATGTAGTGTGGTGTAATGTATTGTTTTTTACGTGTTTTTGACAGTAAGAAAAAAATATCCCTACGCCAAGAAAGTAGTTGCTGATAAATACCGCACTTATGTGCGGCACTTATCAGCAGACAGTGGCGGTAGGATATAGGGGGGAAAAACGCCCCTACGCCAAAAAGGAGGAGTTGCTGATCAGCAGCGCACTTACGTGCAATGCTGATCAGCACTCATCGGCGTTAGGGCGCATAAAAAGTAAAAAAAAAAAAACACTTTTTTTTTTAACCTAAAGCAACTGATCAGTGAATGATATTCACTGATCAGCCGCTAGGGGGCAGTACAGAGAAGCTGACGAAGACTGACGAAGATAGGGGCCACGGAAAAGCCCGAAGAGCCGGAAATTGCCGACGGGACCCGACTGAACCCGGAAGTGAAGAGAAGAGGACGCGCGGGACCCGATCGACGCTCCGGACGCCCAGATCTGGTGAGTATAGTGCACCTACACTATACACACCTGTATACTACCTAGCTGAGGGGTGCAGAACCCAGGGACATTGGGGGTCGTGGGGGTGGCATCGGCGCCATCTTTTCCCCGGACACTAATGGTCCGAGACAGCACCAATCGCCAGTGCTTTCCAAGGTCACCTGGTCACTGATGACCTGGAAAGCTGTTTTCAGCTGCTATCGGCTGATCTGTATTGATCAGCCTATAGCAGCGATCGTCGGCACGGGAGGGGTTAATCCCCTCCCGTGCCGACGAGCATAGATGGCCTGCTATACATTTTAGCAGGCCATCTTCCCCGACCGCTGTGTGTGAACACACAGCGATCGGGGAAACATCGGGCGTAAATTTACGTCCATTTGTGCTAAGTACCAGGGCGCGGGGGCGTAAATTTACACCCGATGTCGTTAAGGGGTTAAGGAATCTTCAGTGTAACACAAATTAAAGGAGAAGTTCAAAAAAATTTTCGGCTAGGAGAGGGGGAACATAAAAAGAAGTCATAGTCATTTTACCATGTCCCCGTGCAGTGCCGCGTCCTGCTCCTGGACCGTGCCGGCTTTCTTCTTAGCTCCCCGCCGGCTACATCACAGCCTGGTTGATGGATGCCCCGCTCAGCCAGTCAGCGGCTAAGGGTCCATTTACACAGAAATATTATCTGACAGATTATCTGCCAAAGATTTAAATGGATTTAAAAAGAGGAGAAATCTCCTTTATGACCTGATCTCTGTTTATAGTCTGTTTCTGGCTTTGGCTTCAAATCTTTGGCAGATAATCTGTCAGATAATCTTTCTGTGTAAATGGACCCTGAGTTGGGACACCACTGCAGTCACTGATTGGCTGAGTGGGCTAAATCCCACCCATCTGTGGCGTTGAACCCAGGTTGTGACGTACCCGGAACCCGGGAGAAAATGACAGTTAGTGGGGTCCAGGAGTTCTGTGATGTGCTGCAGCACTGGCTCATAGAGGGGTAAGCATATTGGCTTTTTTATTATCCAACTCACCCCCCCCTTAGTTATTTTTTGCCCTGTGCTGGACTTCACCTTTAACCCCTAGGCGACCCTGGACGTACATGTACGTCCAGGGCCGCCTCCATGTGTTCAGAGTGGGGCCGCTCTGAACCGCCGCGGTCACGGTTGCCGCTCGTAGCCCGGGACCGCGGCTATTAGCGGGCACGGTCCAATCGCCGTGCCTGCTAATAAAGTAAGATCCACACATCCTCCTCCATCCGGGCTCAGCGCTGTAATGGCGCTGATCCCGGCTCGGCACTCAAAGTCAAAGCAATCAAAGTGCCCATCTCATCGATCTATGCTGCATATCTATGCAGCATAGATCTCAATGAGAGATCAGTGTGCATATACTAGAAGTCCCCCAGGGGAAATAACCCTAACCCCAGGGGGTAATAACCCTAACCCCAGGGGGTAATAACCCTAACCCCAGGGGGTAATAACCCTAACCCCAGGGGGTAATAACCCTAACCCCAGGGGGAAATAACCCTAACCCCAGGGGGGAATAACCCTAACCCCAGGGGGAATAACCCTAACCCCAGGGGGAATAACCCTAACCCCAGGGAAAATAACCCTAACCCCAGGGAAAATAACCCTAACCCCAGGGGGGAATAACCCTAACCCCAGGGGGAATAACCCTAACCCCAGGGAATATAACCCTAACCCCAGGGAAAATAACCCTAACCCCAGGGGGTAATAACCTTAACCCCAGGGGGAATAACCCTAACCCCAGGGGGGGAATAACTCTAACCCCAGGGGGAATAACCTTAACACCAGGGGGACTGCTAGTATAAGTGTAAAAAAGAAAAGTGTTATTATCAATAAAAAGCCCCCTCCCCTAATAAAAGTCAGAATCACCCCCCTTTTCCCATGTTATAAATAAAAATAAATAAATAAACATGTTTGGTATTTTGCATAATCGCCCAAACTATTAATTAATACCATTACTGATCTTGCACGGTATTTTTGGTCACATCAAATCCAGAAAAATTGTAATAAAAAGCGATCAAAAAGTTGCAAACAAGGTACCGATAGAAAGAACACATCATGGCGCAAAAAATGACACCTGACACAGCCCCATAGACCCAAGGATAAAAGCGCTATAAGCCTGGGAATGGAGCGATTTTAAGGAACATATATTTGTTAACAATGGTTTGAATTTTTTACAAGCCATCAGATAATATAAAAGTTATACATGTTACATATTGTTGTAATCATACAACTTGAGGAACATATATAATGAGTCAGTTTTACCCCAGGCCGAACGGCGTTAAAACAAAAAAACCCCAAATAAAAGAAATGCGTTTTTTTTTTTTTTCAATTTCACCGCACATTGAATTTTTTTCTTGTTTCGCAGTGTACTTTATGAAAAAATTCAGCCTGTCATTGCAAAGTACAATTAGTGACGCAAAACAAAAGGGCTCATGTGGGTTTCTTGGTGAAAAAATGCAAGTGCTATCGCCTTTTAAGCACAAGGAGGGAAAAACGAAAACGCAAAAATTGAAATTGGCTCGGCCCTCTAAGGGTTAAGACCTGGATAAGGTGAAAGTGCGCGAAAGATAATCATAATAACCAATGTCCTGATGGGCAACACAGAAGGATTGGCTTGGATGTTTGTAGTGTAGATAAAGAAGTGTAGCTTGAGTAGAGCAGGTTAAGGGACTGTCTTCGGGCCTTGCCTAATAAATGCAGAACTCTGCTGGGATAACTTGTTGTGTGTGACTTGTGTAGAAGAAGAAACTTGTACTCATGGTTAAGACTAAAAAGAGAGAAAAAGAAGACCTCCTTTTGCCGGAAGAGCCCACAGAGTGTCAGGTCTGGTAGTACGAGTCCCAAGGTTGAACAATTAGGTGTAGCTAACCCCTCAAGTTTCCCCAAGTAGGTTGAGCAGGTTTCAGTGGAGTTCGTCGGCTTAGGCACTTTACTCCATTGCAGACTAATCCCTGTTCTGGGTTGTCCTAACTAACTGTAGAATGGGTTATCCCAGCCGTAGGCAAGGTTTACCCAGGTGACAGTTACCCCACCTTTGGGTTTAGCACTGCATACCGCTTCTCAATACTCCCAAGAAAACTTCTTGGGGGAGATTTATCAAAGGGTGTAAAATTTAGACTGGTGCAAACTGCCCAGAGCAACCAATCACAGCTCAGCTTTCCTTTCAGCACTGCCTAAAGCTGAGCTGTGATTGGTTGCTGTGGGTAGTTTGCACCAGTCTAAATTTTACACCCTTTGATAAATCTCCCCCCTTGTGTCTGTTTCCAACTCTAACTAACAGAAGACTAAGGGCCCTATTCCACCGGACGATTATCGTTAAGATTATCGTTAATTCGTTCGAATCTAAACGATAATCGTTTGGTTGAAATGCAGTTAACGATTAACGACCGAACGAGAAATCGTTGATCGCTTTATAAGACCTGGACCTATTTTTATCATTGCTCGTTCGCAAAACGTTCGCAAATCGTTCGCATTGAATAAGACATCGTTCGGTCGTTCACAATAGATACGAACGCAATAGCGAATAAATAGCAAAGAAAAGCGATCGCAATTACGATCATAAGTAACGATTATCGTTCCATGGAAATGAGTGAACGTTTTCAGGTCTTTCGCAATAGCGGTCGTTTGAGATCGTTAATCATAAACGATTATGCAAACGATAATCGTCCGGTGGAATAGGGCCCTAATGGGCCCTAACTATGCTATATAGGGGTGACTGGGACTAACCTCCTATTGGTGGGGAAAATGCTAGAAAGGGTGAAGTGTGAGGCACCCAAGCAGGGATTGGACAACAGCATAACACAATAAAAAGTACATGTTAATAGCTATAGCTATAGTCAGCAGTGACTCTGGCATCTAAGTGGTTAGATTTTGTGGTCGATATTGACCATGCTAGATACTGTAAGCGGTTAGATTTTGTGGTCAGTAGTAACCATGCTATCTATAGGATTAGATGTAAAGGTCATTAGTGACTGTGACATCTAAGCGGATAGATTCCGGGCTCAGTAGTCACTGTGGGATCTAAGTTAGACAAAGTGATGGGGCTCCCTCTGCTACCCAATCACCCCCCCCCCTTGGGTTCAAATATAAACAGAAAATACACAGATTCTTCTGTACACAACAAAATGAAGAAGATATCACTGTAACAGGGCTACCTTTTTTGTGGATCAGGTGAAGTACATCCAAAGTCTGGTCACAAGCACAGGGCAGGGCAGGCAGCATTCAAAGTCAAGTCACAGTCATAGGTCACGGCAGGCAGCACCCACAATCAGGTCACAAGCGCAGGGCAGGCAGTATTCAGTGTCAGGTCATGAGCGCAGGTCAGAACAGAAAGCATTCACAGTCAGCTCACAATCACAGGTCAGGGCAGGCGGCATCAGGGTCAGGTCACAAGCACAGGTCAGGGCAGGCGGCATCAGGGTCAGGTCACAAGCACAGGTCAGGGCAGGCGGCATCAGGGTCAGGTCACAAGCACAGGTCAGGGCAGGCGGCATCAGGGTCAGCTCACAATCACAGGTCAGGGCAGGCGGCATCAGGGTCAGGTCACAAGCACAGGTCAGGGCAGGCGGCATCAGGGTCAGCTCACAAGCACAGGTCAGGGCAGGCGGCATCAGGGTCAGGTCACAATCACAGGTCAGGGCAGGCAGCATCAGGGTCAGCTCACAATCACAGGTCAGGGCAGGCGGCATCAGGGTCAGGTCACAATCACAGGTCAGGGCAGGCGGCATCAGGGTCAGCTCACAAGCACAGGTCAGGGCAGGCGGCATCAGGGTCAGGTCACAAGCACAGGTCAGGGCAGGCGGCATCAGGGTCAGGTCACAATCACAGGTCAGGGCAGGCAGCATCAGGGTCAGGTCACAAGCACAGATCATGGAAATCAGCATGCATAGTCAGGTCACAATCAAAGGTCAGGGCAAGTGGCAGATAGACTGATAGATAGCTGTAATGACCAGTGTACCTGTACATGTAGAGGGGCCAAGAGAAGGAGCTGCTGTAGGGGATTCTTGTGCAGCAATTCTTTCTTTGATGTCCACATAACACGGTACATGGGAACGAGTTGCGTTTATGAGACGACCCGTTCAATCTAAGTTATCCTTAGAATATGCTATATGATAGACATCTCTACCGCAGGATACATGACTCATAGCTTCTCTATCCCAGTTCTTAAGGTTGACAGGACGATTCCAGTATAAAATGACTGCATTATAGAGGTATAGCCCCCCCCCCCCCCCCCCCCCCCCGCTGTATATCAGTCCCCCCCCTTATGCTCTTTGCTATAAATAAAAGCCTCTCTAATGAGACGGTTATTGCCTCTTTCACATCTTGAGTGTATGTATTTCTCCAGGATGTATTGATCCGACTTTTCCGGATCAAAGAGGGATCACAACATCAAAGTGTTTATCAGAAGACAACAAAGAGGGAGAAGTTCAAACCGCGATGCATTCACTCCAACTCACAAAGGAAATGTGTTTTCCCTGAAAATCCTCTTTGTTTTACACCCGGCTCCTCCGTTATTTCTATTTGTCTCTCACTAGTGCTATTATTTGTTTCATGGGGCACAACAGCTTGATGGTTGGGCAAAAGGAAATGACAATAACACCTTAACACATACAGCATGTAAAATATTAGACTATGCAACTTTTTTGCTTTTCTATTCTATTCTATTTCTAAATAGTAGCGTTCTGCTACATGTGCCTTCCCTTCCTCCTGCCATGATCGATAGTATCATCTGTATGAAAGAACAATACATGATGGAAACCATTATAACATTAGCAGTGGCTTTTAAAGAGAGCAATATTTGCTAGTTTTCTTCTACAGAATAGCGCCACATGTGTCCATAGGTCGTGTCTGGTACTGCAACCAAAAGCTATTCAAGTGAATGAGCTGCAATACCACACACAACCTGTGGACAGATGCGGCGCTGTGTTTGGGGGAAAAAAAGCAGCCATGTTTTTCCAATTAACATTCTGTGTTTGTGACTGGCATATTGGCGGTGGCACATAGATTTCATATGGACCAGATTTTTTTAATCCAGCTAATGAATGTTACACTACAAGTCTATGTAACATTCCATAGAAATATTATGTGGTCATCCCTTTTCATATAGTAGCATTAAAAGGGATGATAAAGTCTTATTACCCCTCAGTAGAGGAATCTTCACTGATTAGCTCCTGTTGGGTGGGGAACTTTAGGAAATATATCAAACTCATGGAAGATGCACTGCAGTGCCCTATGCCAGGTGGAGATGTGATGTATTGGCCATGAACCTCTCATCCTGTGTTAAGTACCAAACAATAGGGCACCTGTAAAGGTGTTACGACAGGTAGGGATCAGTACAGCCCTGCTCTCACCCATTACACTGTCCTTACACTGAAGGAAAAGAGAGAGGTCGGACAGGCCGGTTCAATGCCATAAAAGCATGTACAAGCAAAATCACTAGGCAGAAGAAATACCAGATAAGGCCTAGTTTACATAAATCCGGCGATCCGGCGGCGTTTCCCTCCAGCGCAGTAGAGAAGCACCGGAGGGAAACGCATCTCTGAACTGATCCTATTGTTTTCAATGGGACAGTTTGGATGATCCATTCTACAACTAATGCCGCCAGAACGCTGGACTGGCTGTATGGCAGAACGCAGCATGCAGCATTCTGACGTACGGCCCGCTAGGCTACCCGGCACTGCATCCACTAAAGTCTATGGAGCGCCGGAGGCATGCCGTGTGCAGATGCATGCATTATGCATCCTCCGGCTTTTGCATCCGGCGCTCCATTGATGCAAAATCAGGGGCGTAACTACCACTGTAGCAGCCATAGCGGCTGCTATGGGGCCCATTGTATCAGGGGGGCCCATGGCCTGCTCCTGCAAAAGACTGGGCCCATTGAGCTGTTATAATTTAAAGCTCAAGTTAGCCGAGCAGGCCTCCCGGAATCTTTTAACCGAAAGCCCTGCAGTTATGACTACATGGCCCAATCAAAAGTTTGCTATGGGGCCCAGCCACTTCTAGTTACGCCACTGTGCAAAATGCATTGATGCTCTAGTGATGTCCCTGTCCCTGCCCCGACATTACCTTGCCCTTCAGTAGAGTGGCCCCTTGCAGGAGCGGCAGCCCCCCTCCTCCTCTATATATGTGTGCAGCAGCCTTTAGGACAGGGGTAGGGAACCTTGGCTCTCCAGCTGTTGCAAAACTACAACTCCCATCATGTCTGGGATATCCAGGCATGATGGGAGTTGTAGTTTTGCAACAGCTGGAGAGCCAAGGTTCCCTACCCCTGTCCTAAAGGCTGCTGCACACATATATAGAGGAGCAGGGGGGCTGCCCCCTATATCGATGTTCCCCTAAACTCATGACAATAATGAAATAAACTTTAGCAAATGATATTACTGATGTCAACTGATTTAAAAAAAGGATCGAAAACCTGATGACAACTGATGCCTTTTTGGTATCAGTTGTGACATCAGTTATAGTCAGGTTCCTACAAAAAAAACGGAAACGGACACAAATTATATGTGTAAACTAGGCCTTACACGTCAATGGGTCCAAACCAGAGAGTCATGTCAGGTCCTAATCATCAGGCAATACAGGGTCAAACACAGGTCTTAAATCACAATACCAGAAAAGCTGAGTAAAAAAGCAAATATAAAGCTAGCGAGGCTCCAAGAGACCAATCCCAGACGCCTGAGTGCAGCAGGTGAAATAGCTAACTAGGTTTGAGGTGTCTGAGCCTGCCCTGAGTGGCCCCGATCTCCAGACTCCTGATAAGACATTTAGAACTAATTGATGCCTCTAGGTCCTGGGAAATGGTGCAAGCAATAGCAGAGTGTGGTGTCCCAACACGGGTGTTATTTGTTTATACACCCATCTCAAAAGCCTGTACTACAAGTTGACGTGATAATGAAGTGATACTTATTGTAAGTATTACAACTAGATGTCTCTGTTATCTGTATATGCACTTGTATATTGCACAGCTGTAGTGAACAAGGGGTTATTGCTTGTTATAATCTGTGCACCAATGAGAGCCCTTTTCTCTTCTTCACCTATCTCTATTCTCCTTTTCTCTTCACACTTTCTTCTCCACCACTCACATGGGACATTACACCTCCTGTAGGAAGTTGTCATATGGGGAGAGGAAGTGCACGCCAACACTTAGTGAGTCTTAGCCAAGTCTTGGTGGAGACGGTCCCTGCTGTAGTCCAGCTGGGCCCTGGCTTTGCCAGGTCCCCCCTCCAGTCAGTGTCCAGTGTTATCTTATCAGGAGTGTGGTAGTGGACGGATGCACATGGGAGGCGGAGAGATGCTAAACAACTCAGGAGAGGACAAGTCAGAGAACACCCCAACCCGCACCGCGAACACTTCTAAAAGTGCAGGACAGTATCCTGAAACAAGAGGAACTGATCCGGATAGAGCAAAGTTGCTACAAGTCTACGTACTCTATCTCGCAGCGCAGGTGTAGCCAGGTAAACTTGGCCACCTTGCTCAACTCAGGTAACAAGGTCTGGGGATTGTATCACCCTAATAGGATGGGCCACCCGTCACAGTAAAGAAGATTTTTTTTTTATGATAACAGGACTTAGTGATTATTGTTCCAGCACCTACACATTCACTACTCTATCCTTCATCTCCCCTTTCTGTGGGTGGCGGTGCCGATAGCCCGGGTGGGTCACAGCTCCACTCGGGACCACCGTCATAAGTACCCAAGTGACCCCCTCACAGCCCGGCAGATCACCGACCACAGGGGAAAGGGCATAGCCAGCCCCCTTAAACTAAAAGCAGGTCTACCTCCATATCTGTGTGCCCCACTGGCACTGGCGTCACGACATTCTACCATCTGGCTGAGCAATATGTCGACCAACCACTTCATCAGTGGTGTCACTCATCACCATCTGGCAAGGCTATGTCTTAACAAGGTTATTGAGATACAGCAAGGATGGGGAACCTTTGGCCCTCCAGCTGTGGCAAAACTACAATTCCTATCATACCTGGATAGCTAAAGCTTTAGCTTTGGCTGTCCAGGCATGATGGGAATTGTAGTTTTGCCACAGCTGGAGGGCCAAAGGTTCCCCATCCCTGGGATACAGAATTAGGGTGGCACACTAATTACCTGCAATTTGGCATCAAGTCAAATGTGCGGAACCCCCCAATCTGCTTGATACACAACATATAAGTGGCTTTTCAGCTGTATACTGTTCATCACTGATAATATAATATAACGCCCATGATAAATATATAGATGTAAGCCGATAACACATTCCCCAGGCATATATGGAGATGTGCCCTGGGCTAGTCACCAGCATGCCGCCATGTAATAGAGATCATGTATCCGGCCTGTGCTGTACATGTATGGCTGTAAGTGTGTGACCGGAACGTGTCGCCCCCTCCTGGTGCTGAATTCTCAGTGCACCCAATATGTCATCGCACCTGACAAAGCTTCATTGCCCCCAATAAACCCTTCACAGATTTGTAATCCTCACCCATTTATCCTATAAATCCATTGAGATCTTTCCCAGGATTCTTCAAAGAAAATGAAGGATTAGAGGCGTCTCCGGGCTCCTGATGAGACTGATCAGGCTTTCAGCTCTTCTACCGCTCATCCTCAGGCCCATTCTGCTGTGGATTAGCAGGAGGCATACAATGAGAAGGACTGTGCGGCTATCCCATCAGGTAGTCAGGTGTGGTGTATAGCCGAGACAGGTCGCACTTAACTCTTTATGGTCATGCTAACCCTGTGTCTTTATATATATATATATATATATATATATATATATATATATATATATATACACACAGTGGTACCTCGGTTTAAAAGTAACTTGGATTGAGGGCGCTTTGCAAAATTGTAACTTGGTTTAGGAGCATCACTTTGGTTTAAGAGCTCCCTGTTTTGGGTGGGAGGGGGAGTGAGGGAGGGGCATGGTCTGCATAGCGGGGTCTACAGCCTTGTACTCTGACCCAGGAAGTCTCCTTCACCTTCCAAATCATAGCAGATCCACTTCAGGCTGGGGCTTGCATCAGGGGACCTGACTGTGGAGGTAATCTCTTCATAGCTGTAACTCCTCTCTCCCCGGACAGAGATTGCTACATGTATGTGCCCACATCTGCCCTGCTCATTCCTTCATGCTCCCTGCAGTCTCGGTCATCCCTTGTGTTTCCCATCCTCTCCATACCTACTATAATGTGCCTGCACCTACACTCAGCTGTACACACTGCTGCTATACTGTGCCTGCACTTACACTCAGCCATTCACACTGCTGTATAGAAAAGTTTCTGTCACTGTCCTCCTGCACAGCTCTGAGATTCTCACTTCCTGATTGGTCCATGCTGAACACACCCTTCTTCCCCATTGCTGTCATGTGACCACACAGACCTCTGACAGCAGCCCTGCTTCTCTATTATAGCCTGTTGTACTTCATTACTGCATTATGGGGATCTGCACCTCCATTCTGTATCTACAAACTGCTGCTGTGTTATCAGATTAATTCACTTACTATATATTATACGCCACATGCTGATTGCTATACTGTACAGTAACCTATAATGTGACATATTCAACTGTTTCTAAATGTTTGTTTCATTTGTTTTACATGTTAAGGCTATGTTCACACTTTGTATGAGACTGGCAGTTCCGTGACCCCGGCCGCAGAGCTCTGATGCGGGGGCATCAGCGCGCGCCCGCATCAGAGCTTACCATAGCCCACAGTGAAGCGAGCGGCCGGAGCCCCCTGTTTTATGGGTAAAAAGCAGACTTTTTTTTGTTACCAATTGAATTCTAGTAAACTTAATAGTTAAAAAGTCTGTCCATCTCCTATCTATCTCCTATCTATCTATCTATCTATCTATCTATCTATCTATCTATCTATCTATCTATCTATCTATCTCCTATCTATCTATCTATCTATCTATCTATCTCCTATCTATCTATCTCCTATCTATCTATCTATCTATCTATCTATCTATCTATCTATCTATCTATCTATCTCCTATCTATCTATCTATCTATCTCCTATCTATCTATCTATCTATCTATCTATCTATCTATCTCCTATCTATCTATCTCCTTATCTATCTATCTATCTATCTATCTATCTATCTATCTATCTATGTATTATCTATCTCCTATCTATCTATCTATCTATCTATCTATCTATCTATCTATCTATCTATCTATCTATGTATTATCTATCTCCTATCTATCTATCTATCTATCTATCTATCTATCTATCTCCTATCTATCTATCTATCTCCTATCTATCTATCTATCTATCTATCTCCTATCTATCTATCTCCTTATCTATCTATCTATCTATCTATCTATCTATCTATCTATCTATCTATCTATCTATGTATTATCTATCTCCTATCTATCTATCTATCTATCTATTATCTATCTCCTATCTATCTATCTATCTATCTATCTATCTATCTATCTATCTATCTATCTATCTATCTAGAGCAGAGTAACAGCCGCACGTCCAGATCCAGAGAGGTGGGTGCTGTGCAGTGAAAGTCCTATGGCATAGGATCCCCAATGTAGAAACGGCAAGAGACCGCAGCACACCGAAGTAAAGGTGAATAGTGTTTATTCCATCATCAAGGTACATACAACGTTTCGATTCAATCCAGAATCATTATCAAGCATCATAGGAACTTCCTTCATACATATTTATAGGGCTAAATTCATTAGCATACATAATTACGCAAGTGAAAAAAAGTGTAAAAAAGACATGATTCATAAAGGTTAAGACATGTAAATAACATGATAATAAAAAGGAAAGTGCATCGTGCATATCGGAGTGTTACCGTGCAAAGTGAGGCAAAGATTGCCGATAAAAAGCTTCAATAAGTTCATTTAGTATTCATGACGTATTTCAGGAGGGAGGGACCCACTCACCACTCGTAACAAGTGTCAAAAGTGTGACAGCTAAGATGGCCGCCGGAGTCTGCATTCGGCGTTGGGCGGATGAAAGGACGCATGCGTGAGCCTGATACCGCCCCTTAGCAACCGGTGGCCAATCAAACTTGCTGCTTAAAGGGAACCTGTCACCCCCCGTGCCGGGGTGACAGGTTCCCGACCCCCCGTTAGAGACCCCTATACTTACCTCATCGCGCCGGGTCCCGCTTCTGAAGATGGTCGGGTCCCGGAGATCTCAGCCGCCGCAGCCCGGCGCGCGCGCTGAGAGATGAGTCCAACGCTCGTAGAGAATGACGGAGCGCTGGACTCTCCTGTCATTCTCTATGAGCGTTGGACTCATCTCTCAGCGCGTGCGCCGGGCTGCGGCGGCTGAGATCTCCGGGACCCGACCATCTTCAGAAGCGGGACCCGGCGCGATGAGGTAAGTATAGGGGTCTCTAACGGGGGGTCGGGAGCCTGTCACCCCGGCACGGGGGGTGACAGGTTCCCTTTAAGCGTTCATAGTAACTGACCAGGGCCATACGCAAAAAAAGAAGAAGAAAGGATCGCGCTGTGGACATCCAAAGTACCCCGAGGTCCTAAAGCTGGTGATCAGGACAAGAGTTGCATATAGCACCCGGGACCGGGTGAACTTCGCCACTCCTCCAACATACCCCGCTTCGGTGCGGAACCGCATCCGATACTGGGTTACTCGGAACGTCCAATACCAGGGTCGGGCTTAAGGGGGAAGGCACGTCCAATTGGCTTTGATCCAAAACGTATTTGACAAACGTGGTCCAAGGTCAGAAAACGCATAGAGTAAATAAACACTTGTATATCAGAGAAAAATCGTGAGTGGTCCCAGTTCTCCTTCAAGATCTAAAAAATAAGAGATACAGATTAAGAACAAATATACAAATATACAGGATAATTCAAGTAGACACTTCTGTTTCATATCAGATAGAAAATTAATTGTTCAAGTGAACATTTTATGGTGTACCTTAAATTTAACATTTAAACCTTTTGGCTTCAGTGTCTGCAGCTCATAGATCCATTTCAGTTCTGACCTTGGACCACGTTTGTCAAATATGTTTTGGATCAAAGCCAATTGGACGTGCCTTCCCCCTTAAGCCCGACCCTGGTATTGGACGTTCCGAGTAACCCAGTATCGGATGCGGTTCCGCACCGAAGCGGGGTATGTTGGAGAAGTGGCGAAGTTCACCCGGTCCTGGGTGCTATATGCAACTCTTGTCCTGATCACCAGCTTTAGGACCTCGGGGTACTTTGGATGTCCACAGCGCGATCCTTTCTTCTTCTTTTTTTGCGTATGGCCCTGGTCAGTTACTATGAACGCTTAAGCAGCAAGTTTGATTGGCCACCGGTTGCTAAGGGGCGGTATCAGGCTCACGCATGCGTCCTTTCATCCGCCCAACGCCAAATGCAGACTCCGGCGGCCATCTTAGCTGTCACACTTTTGACACTTGTTACGAGTGGTGAGTGGGTCCCTCCCTCCTGAAATACGTCATGAATACTAAATGAACTTATTGAAGCTTTTTATCGGCAATCTTTGCCTCACTTTGCACGGTAACACTCCGATATGCACGATGCACTTTCCTTTTTATTATCATGTTATTTACATGTCTTAACCTTTTATGAATCATGTCTTTTTTACACTTTTTTTCACTTGGGTAATTATGTATGCTAATGAATTTAGCCCTATAAATATGTATCTATCTATCTATCTATCTATCTATCTATCTATCTATCATCTATCTATCTATCTATCTATCTATCTATCTATCTATCTGTCTGTCTATCTATCTATCTCCTATCTATCTATCTATCTATCTATCTATCTATCTATCTATCTCCTATCTATCTATCTATCTATCTATCTATCTATCTATCTATCTGTCTGTCTATCTATCTATCTCCTATCTATCTATCTATCTATCTATCTATCTATCTATCTATCTATCTATTATCTATCTATCTATCTATCTATCTATCTATCTATCTATCTATTATCTATCTATCTATCTATCTATCTATCTATCTATCTATCTCCTATCTATCTATCTATCTATCTATCTTCTTTCTATCCATCTATCTATCTATCTATCTCCTATCTATCTATCTATCTATCTATCTATCTATCTATCTATCTATCTCCTATCTATCTTCTTTCTATCTATCTATCTATCTATCTATCTATCTCCTATCTATCTATCTATCTATCTATCTATCTATCTATCTATCTATCTATCTATCTATCTATCTATCTATCTATCTCCTATCTATCTATCTATCTATCTCCTATCTATCTCCTATCTATCTATCTATCTCCTATATACCTATCTCCTATCTATCTATCTATCTCCATCTATCTATCTATCTCCTATCTATCTATCTATCTATCTATCTATCTATCTATCTATCTATCTCCTATCTATTATCTATCTATCTCTTTATCCACCCATCTTTCTTATAACAACCTTGAATCCCTGAACTCCCCACACTATCTGAATTTTTTTACCTAATTTCAGACTAGAGTTCCCCTTTATGTGACCTTCACGAATCCTCCTTCGTTGAGCCACAATCTCCCTTCTAGAATCACGCGTGAAACGTATCTGCGGCGGGAGAAGGAGATTCCTATTTGTGCCTCTTCTGTCATAGATATTCCAATGCAATAAGCGGCATATGAAATGAGAGTGAGCGGGGCAGTAACTCAGTGTTTCCCGGTGTAACTTGCACCGTCGAGCTGTTTATCTGTTTTGCATTTTTATAGTATCCAATTTCTCATTCCGGAGCGGTAATTTGCAATCTCTGACCTTTCAGTTATGTTGAAGCAGGAGTATAAAACCCACAAAGCGACACTAAGGAAGTGAACAAGGCCGATGCGGACTAAGCTGTTTAGGAGGCAGAGCGAAATATGCGACTAGAAAGGGATTGATTTTTCGAGCTGTCACTTTCTCGACATGCTAATTTCAGGGTGAGATGAAGAGAGCGCGCCGGACTCATTTGTAAGCAATGAGTGATGCTCAACTGGCTGGATAGACTTAAATATTTCAGGCCGTCTCTGCCGCTGCTTTCTAGAGGAGACTTGTTATAATGCCAGCCTAGGACTCGCACCGCCACTGGCAGCGGATTGGTATGTTTAAGGTGTAACTCCGCGTTGGGGGAATATGTCATTCTGGCCTGCCATAAAGGGGAGTGCTGGGGAATATTAAGCACTTCCAGCAGGATGGGTCTAGTAGTTTTATGGCATATTTAAAAACTTCTGAAGTTTTGATCGGTGGGGGGCCTCATGAGTAATGGGGTAAAGCCGCCAGGTGAGCGCTGGGACCCTTTGTTTCTACTCATCTCTCTTTAAGCAGCATTACTGGCTTCTCGTGAATGGTTCTCTCAGAATTCTCTCTAAAAGTAAAAAGCATATAATTCACAGAGCGTACAGCCATAGAGGTCGTATACATCTGTATATATTCTCAGAGACTCTCAGCAGAACACTTCTGCTCTTCTGCTTTACTGATCGGCAGGGATTCCCGGACCCCCCACAGATCACGACTTCTGAAGTTTGTAAAAATCTTAGGTATCCTTTAAACTTTTATATTCTGGCATTTCCTACAGGGCCAGTCTGGCATCAGATGATTCTTTTAGCAGTATCTTCTGTTGGTTCTCTACTATGTGCGGTCATATAGTGTACAAATAACAGTGCAAGAAAAGACCTCAAGAAATCGACCCCGCCTTAGCACTATTTACTTTAATTGGTTACATTGGAAACTGACGCGTTTTGGGCTAATTTTCCCTTAATCGTGGTTCTGATAGATATTCAATCTCTCTGCGTAATAGGCTATTTCCCAGGCTCTGGAGTCTCACATTATATAAGGCGTGCTACCAGGGGCGTAGCTAGGATTCATTGAGTGCCATAGTAAAAAACTGTACGGGGACCCATAAAACCTGCATGGCCCGCACCTTAACCCCTGAACGACATTGGGCGTAAATTTACGCCCTCGCGCCCTGGTACTTAACGCATCAGGGTGTAAATTTACGCCCAATGTTTCCCCGATCGCTGTGCGATCGGGGAAGAAGGTCTGCTATAAATCATAGCAGGCCATCTTAGCTTCTCGGCACGGGGGGGGGGGGGGGGTTTAACACCCCCCGTGCTTATGATCGCTGCTATTGGCTGATCAATTCAGATCAGCCAATAGCGGCGATCGGAACCGATGACCCGGAAAAAATGGCGGTTGGTGCTGTCTGAGGACGGCACCGACCGCCATTACTGTAAAAAGTAATGGTGGTCACGGTGCCACCGGCCCGATCAGAGTCCACAAAAATAGTAAATACCTGCTCTGGACCCCTCAGCTAGGTAGCTGAGGGGTCCAGAGCAGGTATTTGTACATTACTCACCTGTCCCGGGGTCCTGATCGGCGTCTTCCGGGTTCGTGGTGCCCTCCGTCATTCCGTCGGGTCTTCGGCTATTTCCGGCGGTCCCCATCGTCTTTTTTCGGCTATTTTTGGCTCCAGCCTCGTCTTTTTCCGGATTTTGCGCTCTGCTGCCCTCTAGCGGCTGATATGTGTAATACACTTATCAGCAGCTACAGGGATGTTCAGAATGTAGAACAAGTTTTTTTGTTTTTTTTTCAAATTTTTTTTTCTATTTTCCAACTCCTCCTTTTTGGCGTAGGGTGTTTTTTTTCTATATCCTACTGCCACGGTCTGCTGATAAGTGCCGCACATAAGTGCGGCATTTATCAGCAACTCCTTTGTTGCCGTAGTTTTTTTTAAAAAACTTACTGTAAAAAAACACGTAAAAAACACTACATTACACCACACTACATTGAATAAAGTTTGACACTACACCACTACATACCCCATATACTAGTCCCCGTATAAAGATGGCCCCCAGGGTGTTTTCGGCGCCGGACGCATACGTTATTATTGCCTCTGACACCGAAACAGCCAGTGAGGATGAATGGGGGGATCCTTCTTTCCTCCATTCATCCTCATCATCCTCATCATCCAGTGACGTGTCTGGGGGTAGCGTAGCGTACACTGCCCCCCAGACACGTCTTTTCTGCCAGTACCGTCCCAATAAGAGATGACGGTATGAAATTCTCCAAACTCTGTGAGAATACCTCAGGGTACACTTACAGATTTAGGGTACGTGCACACTGTGGAATGGATAACTCTTCGTGCATTCCGCAGCTGGCACCCGCCGGTGGACAAATGCGGGCGCGTGTCTCCACCCGTGTCATAGACTCCAATCTATGCACGGGCGGATTCCATCGTCCATCCAAAGAATGAACACGTTGGACGGAGAGCGGAATCCGCCCGTGCATAGAATGGAGTCTATGACACGGATGGAGACGTGCGGTTGCTTCACTCCGCCGGTGGGTGCCAGCTGTGGAATGCACGAAGGGTTATCTGTCGCGATTCCGCAGTGTGCACGTACCCTTAGAGTGTATGTAGGAAGGGACACCCAAATCCAGCCCCCAGATGCCCCCTCCCCCCCATCCTCGGAGTTAGTGGGTAGATAGTTTGGGACCTGATCTTCCCACTGCTGGATAAAGATCACCACCTGTACAGGGATAACTTTTATACCAGCACCCCCTCTTCCGGTCCCTCGCTGCCCGAGCTACTGTAGCTTGCCGCATGATCCGAGAATATCAGAAGCAGTAATAAAGCCCTAATATTTAGCAGCGCTTCTGGATATGAAGGACCCCGTATCGCACCAGGACAACATTCTCCAGGTAACGTCCCCCACACTGGAGAACGGGAGACCCCAGAAGAAGTGCAGAGTGTGGCGTAACAGGGGGATCAGGAAGGACACCATTTTCCAGTGTGACGCCTGTCCTGATCGCCCCGGCCTCTGCATACTGGATCACTTCAAGGCGCACCACACGTCATTGGGGTTCTACATTTTCTAAATTCTGTCCCTTATTGCTATTTCAGGGGTCACGTTGATCCGGGGATTATTGATTTCGAGGGGCTATGTTGCATTCAAAAGGCCCCTGTGTTGTAAGACAGTTGAAACCCCCCACAAGTGACCCCATTATGGAAACTACACCCCTCAGGGAATGTAACAAGGGGTGTAGTGAGCATATGGACCCCACTGGTGACGGGCACAAATGTGGAACAATGTGGCGTGAAAATGAAATATTACATTTTTTACACTATAATGTTGGTGTAGCCTTGAATTTATCATTTTCACAAGGGGTTAAAAGAGGGAAAAAAAAACTAAATGTGTAGAGCAATTTCCCCTGAGTCCGTAAATACCCCACATGTGGACATAAAGCGCCATGTGGGTGCAGGGCAAGCCTCTGAAGGGAAGGAGCGCCATTTGGATTTTGGAGGTTGGATTTGGCTAGAATAGATGATGAACGCCATGTCGCATTTACAGAGCCCTCGTGCTGCCAAAACACTGGAAACCCCCCACAAGTGACCCCATTCTGGAAACTACACCCCTCAAGGAATCTAACAAGGGGTGCAGTGAGGATATTGACCCCTTGATGACGGCCACATTTGTGCCATGAAAGTGAAAAAATGAAAATATTCCCTTTCACGTCACATTGTTCCACATTTGTGCCCGTCACCAGTGGGGTCCATATGCTCACTGAACCCCTTGTTAGATTCCTTGAGGGGTGTAGTTTCCAGAATGGGGTCACTTGTGGGGGGTTTCCCGTGTCTTGGCAGCACGAGGGCTCTGTAAATGCGACATGGCCCTTGAAATCCTTTCTAGTGAAATTCAGCTTCCAAAAGCCAATTGGCGCTCCTTCCCTTTGGAGGCTCGTCCTGCGCCCGCTTGGCACTTTATGTCCACATGTGGGGTATTTCCGTACTCGGGAGAAACTGCGCTACACATTTTGTGTCTTTTTTTTCCTCTTATCCCTTTAAGAAAATGAAAAATTGAAGGCTAGAACAACGTTTTAGTGTAAAAAATAAATATTTCTTTTTTCACGCCATATTGTTCGGAAAATCTGTGAAGCACCTGTGGGGTCCAAATGCTTACCGCACCCCTTGTTACATTCCTTGAGGGGTGTAGTTTTCTAAATGGTGTCCCTTTAGGGGTGTTTTTTAGGTTTTGGCACCCCAGAGCCTCTGCCAACCTGAAGTGGTACGGTCAGAAATGACCAAATATAACGGAGGCGTTGAAATGCACTAGGCGCTCCCTTATATCTGAGGCTTGTGGTTGCGTCAAATAGCGCAATACGGCCACATATGGGGTATTTCTATAAACTGCAGAAACGGAGCAATCAATATTGGGGTGCATTTCTCTGGTAATAAGTTTATAATTATGAAAAATATTGGATTACAATAAAATTTCTGCACAGAAAATAAAATTTTTCAAATTCCTTACACACTTAGCTTTTATTTCTATGACTCCCCTAAAGGGTTAAAAAACTTTCTGGATGTGCTTTTGCAGAGTGTGGGGGGGGGTGCAGTTTCTGAAATGGGGTGCTTTGTGGGGCTTTCTAACATACAGGCCCCTCACATACACTTTAAACCTGAACAGGTCCCTAAAAATATCTGATTTTGAAATTTTACAGAAAATTTGGAAATTTGCTGCTAATGTTTTAAGCTTCCTATTGTCTAAAATAAATGAAAGATCGTTTAATAAATGCCGCCAACATAAAGAAAACATGTTGCTAATGCTATTTAATATATAATTTATGTGGTATAACCACTTTCTGTATAAGCAAAAAAGTTTCAAAGTTGGAAAAATGCATTTTTTCACGTATTTGGTTTTTTTTCATAAAGATTCGTTATGAGTATCGACTCCAATTTTCCAGAAATGTAAAGAACAATATGTCACGAGAAAACAATCTCAGAATCAGCCGGATAGGTAAAAACATCCTGAAGTTATTAATGAATAAAGTGACACTGGTCATATTCATAAAATTTGTCTCTGTCATTAAGGCCATTTCAGGCTCTGTCCTTAAGGGGTTAAAGTGTCACTGTTTTTTTTTGCTGAAATCAATAGTCCAGGCCATTTTAAGAAACTTTGTCATTGGGTTTATTAGCCGAAAAATGCATTTTTATCTTGAAAAAGCCGTTTGAAGTTCTCAACCCCCCCCCCCGTCTTCATTGTTCTCCTATGGAGAGAGCTAAATAAAACACCAAAACAGGACAACAAAGAATTAACCTACAAATCCATCACTCTCTATCTCCTCTGACAGTCAGCACTGACCCCTCTGAGCTTTGATTACAGTGTTCACCCAGCTCCGTGCCTGTCGACTAACTCCCTCCTCCCTCCTCCCCCCTCCCCCCCCTCTCTATAGAACAGACTGGGTACGTCTGATGTAACAAGTCACAATTTGCTGATTTTTTTGAAGTGGATGGAAAAGAGGAAGGGGGGGGGGGGGGGGGGGCTGGAAAAAGGCTTTTTAAATGCAGCCAATGGCATATTTGGCTAATAAACGCAATTACAAAGTTTCTTAAAATCGCCTGGACTATTGATTTCTGCAAAAAATAAAAATAAAATAAATACGCAGTGACTCTTTAAACATATTTACATGGCCAACACATTCCCCTAGTTTGCCTAGTTGGTGGTCCAGGTGGCGGTCAGATGCTGGTGGCAGCTGCCGTGCAGTGATCTGGTGGCAGCCACTGTACTCCACTGTCTGGGGGGGAGGGGGATTAGGGCTCGGGAGGCTTGGCAGCCGTGGTCTCCCTGGTCTGCTGTCCTGCTGTCCGATGGGGGCCTGATAATAACTGGTAGATCGGCTAGATCGGCGCTTGTTTACTGGGCCTATTATGCAGCCCGATTATCGTTTAACAAGTACTGCAAGGACATCGTTACCGATGTCCTTGCAGCCCTTGTTTAAACTTTGTGCATTACCTTTCCAGGCTGCAGCGCTCCTCTTGCGATCTTCTCCCCAGGTCCTACGCGCTCCACCTTCAGAGCGGCCTGTCTCAGCTGACAGGCCGCTCAGCCTATCACGGCGGTCCTGTCCAGTGATTGGCTGAGCGGCCTGTCAGCTCAGACAGGCTGCTCTGATGGTGGAGAGCGCGGACCCCAGGGAGAAGAAGACCACAAGAGGAGCCCTGCAGCCTGGATAGGTAATGTAAATCGTCAGCCGCCGGCCACGCACCGCTATTACACGTAGCGATGCGCGGTCAGCGCCTGATAATTATAGGTTTAAACCTATATCAACGATCTGATTGTTGGCATCGGCTGGTCGTTGTATTTATTCCACGGAGCGATAATCGCAGAATCGGGCTGATTCGGCCGATTATAGGTTGGTGGAATAGGCCCCTTACTCTGTGATTTGCAGCTAGTGCCATGGGGCACACCACACTGTGCCTGGGCCCCTTGCCACATGTGACCCTCTCCCCATTTTTTTTTTTTGGACAAGAAATTCTTATGATAGAGTTAGTAGGCCACAAGTCAGCTATTCCCTATTACGAATATACCTATTCACAGTATACAATAGGAAGGCCAAAGCATTGTATATAGAGTATATGTGTATAAGCAGACTACCTTGCTCTGTGCAGGGGCGATCATGATAATAGAACAGGGAGCAGCATACATCAATGCCGTATGCTTAGTAAATTCTATACCTCACGGTTACACGCTTGATACTTGGCCATTGATGAGACATTTATAAACCATTTATATTCACTAGAGTAAAAGCGGGAGTAGGCCTAGTGAAAAAAAATTCTAGGATATACATATATACATACACGTTACTTATTGACGTTCCTGCTTATTCTTTGTCTGTTTAAAGTAAAGTGAATTTCTGGTTATAGCAAATAAATGTAACTTTTACAATGGAAATACTTGGGGCCACATGTATCATCCGGCGAATGGATGATTTTCGGCGGAAAGTGCCGATTTGCGTCTTTTTTTTAAGCAAAAATGGCGGATTTGCGAATAAAATATTCGCAAATCGGCACTTTCCGCCGAGTACGCCAGGGGGCGGAAAGGGGGCGGAAAAGGGGCGGAGAGTGGGCGGAACGGAGGGCGCGGACTCAGAGTCCGCGCGATTTATCATCCGTTCCGCCAAAATGTACGCCGAAAACCTACTCCAGTCCTCAGCTGGCGTAGGTTTTCGGTGGTGCGCAACGGCGCGCACGGGATTTATGTAGAGGCAGTCCGCCTCTACATAAATCTCCGTAGCGCCGGAGCTGCGGGGGCATTTTTACGTCCGGCGTAAAAAAACCCGAACCCGGTTCGCTCATCTCTATTGGAATCAATTTTGTAGGAAATTTTATTGTTTATTCTTATAGAACAGGCTGTACAGACGATGTTGGGGCCTACAGGCTTGTATGTCTGGGTTAGTAGGGAGGAAACAATAATCTCTAATTCTCTAGTAGTAGAAAGTGAAACAAAGATTACAAAAGTATAGGGACCATAAGTGCTCATTGGCAGACGGTAGGGTACAGAGGTGGAACCTGTCCGGGCTCCTATTGTAAACCTCTACTTGATGCCAATATGGTGTTGGTGGAGGAGCTTTTCTCACGGCTAAGCTGCCCGAGATGGCTGTGAGAGCACTAGCAGGTTTGCTGCCAGCTCCAACCATTGGCCATACAGTAATCAAATACTAATATGTACTGATCACTGGCACTACTAGATTATTTCCATACATAGAGAATCTAGTAGCAGTGCTTTTGTAGTGTTCCAGCTCAGGTGTGCCACCAAGTTTTCATACAATTGGGCAAAGTAACTCTCTCAGGTTCACACAGAAGGGGATGAAGGAGAGTGTGTTAAGTGTTTTTCCCACTAGGCGTCGCTATTGTATTTATTCTATGCTCTCATGGTTTAACTGTTTATGTCACGTGTTGTACTTTTGTCCTATTACAGGCACAGGTTCTTTTCCCTCACTTTTCCTCCTATCACCTCTCTGCTTGCTTGTTCACACACAGCCCTACCAATCACACACTAGCTAAGGTCCCCCTATAAAAAGGAGCTAGCTACTGGTTGGAGGGTTTTTTGCTGTCGGTACATGTGGGGAAACACAGAGAGCACAGTTCCTGCTGCAGTGAAGCCAGGGCCTGGTCTAGGCCAGGACCCATGTCAGGGACCAAAAGAGAGCGATTTCTTTTATGTTGGAGACTACAGTCACTATGCAGTTCTAGAACCTTACGAGGGAGTACCATCCTTTGTCCATGCCAGGGATACCTTTAACAAGACACAGGACAGTAACCTTGAAGCTAGGAACTGACCCCAAGGGGACAAAAAGCGTGTACTAAGCTGAAGTATCCTACTTTAACACACAGCTATTCAGGGAAGGCTTGGAAAGTCTGCTCAACCCAGTTGCAGAGTCCTGGAACCTCATATTACCCTACTAGGAAGGGAATCCGACACTATAGGGCAAAAGGCAGTAAGATCACAATATCTATACAGGAGTATAAGTATCTTTTTCTGTTCTCCTATCCCTATCCCGATATCTCGGCTGACTACACCACTACCTGGACAAGGCCCTCGAGACGTTTCCTCTACTCTACCATGCTGCTCAGCTCTCTTGTACTACCTCCCACCTGCACCTGCTTGTCAAAGTGTACTTGACATGTATTGCACTGAAGTTCTTACAAGTAAAGCAAGTTTTTCTGGTTAAGTTACTGGACTCTAGTCTATTATTGTGGCATCTGCCCTTATACACCTGTTCCTACTTGGGTTATCCTCAAACCTCAAGTGAGGTGCCCGTTTGCCTGGGGGTGGGTTCCAACACCACTCCTGGCCAGTGTCTGCAACAACAACAGAGTAAATGAAGACCCTGAGCCAATGTCCAGGTGAGTTGTAGGCCCCAGAGCAGTGCCGAAGCAAAATATAATTATAAGGTCAGTAATGGAGAATGCTGTAAGTAACAGAACTGAGCCCAAACATACATCACCCTTTGGACAAACAATTCTAATGACAGAGTATGTAGGCCACAAGTCAGCTATTCCCTGGTAAGAATATGACTCTTTTAATGAGGAGGCTATTTACAGTATACAATAGGAAGGCCACAGCAGATCCTCGCTCTATATGTATTCACTGACTACCTTGATCTGTGCGGGGGCGATCATCATATAAGAACAGGCAGCAGCATACATCAATGTTATATACTTGGTAAATTCTATACCTCATGGTTACACGATTGATACTTGTACGTTTGTAGAGCCATTTATATTCACTGGAGTGAAAGTGGTAGTAAGCTCGGCGAAAAGCATAGAATATATATTTATATATACGTAATGACATTTCTGCTTATTGTTTGTTTAAAGTGAAGTGGACTTCTGGTTATAGCAAATAAATCTAACTTCCACAATGAAAAGTAAATGCTTGGAGGGAATTTAGTAAAATTTCTTATGGAATAGAGATGCCGGGCCTACAGGCTTCTATGTCTGTCTTCTGTCTTCTATGTCTGTCTTCTAGTCTCTACCATGTAGCATGGGGGACGTAGAGAAAGGGAGACTACAAGGAAAAAGTTCTGATGGGGACCATAAGTACTCATTGGCAGGTGATAAAGCACTGAGGCAGTCCTGCTCTGAACATCTACTATCGATGGCCGGGTGTAGTGACCCGGTACAGGCCCCTAAGCTTAGTTGCACCTGAGTAAGGTAACTCTCTCGGGCTCACACAAGTGGGATGAGGTGTCTGCTGTACTTCCATGTTTTCCCACTAGATGGCACTACTGTACTTTGTGTAACTTGTCTTTTGCACAGCTGAAGTCTTCCAGGGGTTAATGATTGCATGTCATGTGTTACCTTTTGTCCACTTTTGTTCTCTTATCTGCACACACGCAGTCCACCAATCACAGCCCAGGTTAGTTAGTTCCCTGAGGTTAGGAGCTAGTTCCTGGTGGGTGGAGTTCAGTTCAGTATAGTAAGTGTGTTGGAGAAGGAGCTAGACAGACATGTCTCTGGAGAAGCTAAGCCAGGGCCTGGCTGTGGCCAGGTGCTCTAACAAGGACACAGCTAGCAACCTACAGGTTTTCTTCTGATTAGCACTAGAACCGCTATTCGGTGCTAAGCTTTTACAAGGGGAGAGAAGCCTAACAGGAATCACCTTGCCCACGCCGTGAACCTCTCTAAACCGTGCAGGGCAGTTACCTCAAGAGTCATAGGAACTGACCCCAGTAGAACAAAGGTACGGTAAAGGTCTATGTATTCCACTGTGCAGCGCAGGACAACTGGACAGTGTTCATGTAAACACTGTCCCTGGCCATCTGTTTCTGCAGTCTGTAATGCCTGGAGGGATATTCACAGTGTAGAAACAAGCAATTTGAATTTATATTAAACCTCTTGGAATTACAGTGTGCAGAGACAGCTGGCCAGGGACTTGTTTACATCAGCCGAGTCGGAAGGGAGGGGGGAGGAGGGGGAGATGGAGAGAACGGCTGACAAACAGCTTTCTGTGTCATCAGCAGAAAGCTGCAGCTCAGAAATGGAGGAAGGAGACTGACTAGATAATAACTTATTAAAGATAATAAGTATGGGATGAATGATTAGTCTCCAGGAGGGGATATAATTCAACATGTATTTTATCTGAGTGAAATGCCCCTTTAAGGCATAAGAATAAAGTGGGACACATACCTAAAGTAGGACCCTTGCTTCACAACAAGCTAACCACCTTTCCTTCTGGCACCTAGTGTACCCTGGATATCTAGAGCGGCAATGTAAGAGCTTGCACAATACTACATATAAACCCTTGTATGATCCTGTACCCACCACACGCCTCTTTCCCTCCAAATCTCACAGTAGAAAAATGTATTAAAATCTGAAATCATCACCGTCCATTGTAAACAGTTACTTTCCCATAAATTCACTTTTTAAGACTCAGTACAAGGTGAATCTGACCGATTTCCTTGTAATTTACTCATCTTTCCTATTAATAGTCCTACAGGGAGCGCATAAAATCAACCGGATAACATCCACTCGAGCTGTTAAGTAAAATTGGAGAAGTGCAAGGAATTAAACAAAGAGAAATCCTCCAGAACGGAGAGTAAATCATCCTTATGTCTTAGCACAAAAAAAAAATAAAGCTGTCATTTCCAGTCATCCGCTCCCGCCATCCCAGCCCTGGCATATGGAGATTTCTCGGGTCATATAATAAAACAGAATACTATAATGACTGAGCTATTTCACCAACGTTCAGATAAATCTAGGGAGACAAAATAAAACGTTGCTCTAGGTGAAGGGCAGACTGGCCATAACTCTGCTATAATAGTCCAACAAATGTGGGTTTTCCCATCATTCATGGCTGGGGTCAGACCACTGACATATGCAGATCTACACCCTAGCTTTCAATGGTCTCAATAAAGCTGATCTATGAAGACAACTGTGGTGTGGAAGCAGTGATTCCCAATCCATTTAGCATATCAGCACTTGGAGATATTCAGTAGAAAGAGACTGTTAACATTATATACTTCAACGTAAAGTCACTGTTGCACCTCAAGCTTCGACTCCTTGTTGTCTGATTTACTCTGCACCAACATCATGGGCGTCTCCACCAACACCTCAGGCAGACGTAATAGAGTGGTCCGTAGTGACGGGTAAGTAGGTAGTAAGTAGGTAGTAAGTTCTGTTGGACTTGAATAAAATAACTCTCTCGGGCTCACACAAGTGGGATGAGATGTCTGCTGTTACTAGCGTTTTTTCCCACCAAGTTTAACTACTGTATTTTGTAAATCTTAGCCTATGCGTGGCCAGGGCTGGCCTTAGAGAAAATGGCACCCTGTGCGAAACCTTTTTTTTTGAGCCCCCCCCTTTAAGGTAACATAAAGCTTCTTTAGCCTCCCACCCCTCCAGACAACAATCATCACCCGACCCCACAACCATTCACGCAACTGCCCCTTCGCCATACACACAACTACCCCCCCCAGCCATACACGCAACTACCCTACCCCTCTGCCATTCACACAACTACCCCCCAGCCATAGACACAACTACCCCCTGCCATACACACAACAACCAACCCCCCAGCAATACACACTACTTTCCAAGCCATTCACAAAACTACCCACACACAACACACAACACACACAACTACCACCTTCAGCCCCTCATACAACTACCACCCCCAGCCCCTCATACAACTACCACCCCCAGCCCCCAATACAACTACCACCCCCAGCCCCCAAACGAATACCACCCCAGCCGCCACACAACTACAGCCCCCCACACAATTACCACCCCACAGTTCCCCACAAAGCTATCACCTCCAACCCCCCACACAACTACCACCCCCAGCCCCCACCAAGTGCTCTTACCAGAGCGCCGCTTGTGGCATGACTTAACCCGGACTGCACGTCCCTTTAATGGTCGTGCGGTCTGGGCGACATCATGCTACGGCGCCACATAGGAGAGGAGGGGAGCTAACCACTGCAGGAGGAGAATGGCCAGGGGTGCTTCGGCAGACAGAGAGCTGCACTGCACACCTAACTAGAAATAGAAGTTAGATGTGCTGTGTGTCTGCCGGAACAACCACCAGGGGAGAAGGGCAGGTGGCCAGATGGGGGGGGGGGGGGCACTCCAGTAGACAGGCAGCACTTTGATTTCTAAGTTAGGTGTGCGGTGCAGCTCTCTGTTTCCTGAAGCGCCTGCTAGCTGGCCGGGAGTGAGGTGCACACAAGCGCACACAGGTCGCACACCCAAAAGGCTGGCCCAGGGGTTAACTGTTATGTGTCATGTGTTGCCTTTTTGACCACTCAGAGGTGCAGGTGCTTTCCCTCCTTTCTCTAGCCTATCTGCTTCACTCTCTTTCCTGCTCACACACAGCCCCACCAATCAAAGACAGGTTAGATAGACCCCTGTAGTTAGGACTTGGTTTCCAGTGAGAGGAGTTAGGCAGTCTAGTCTAGTTTCAGTGTTGGAGGCAGCAACACAGACGAGTCTCTGTAGAAGCCAAGCCAGGGCCTGACTTTGGCCAGGTTCTCTGACAGGGACACAGCTAGTAAGCTACAGTTTTCTTCTTGATGAGCACTAGAACCGTTATTCAGTGCTAAACCTTCACAAGGGGAGAGAGGCCTAACAAAGATCACCTTGCCCACGCCGTGAACCTCTCTAAAAAGTGCAGGGCAGTTACCTTAAGAGTCATAGTAACTGACCCCAGGGGAACAAAGGTACGGAAAGTCTACATATTCCACTGCACAGCGCAGGACAATTGGGAAGGCTCGGGAGTCTACTCAACCCAGATAACAAGGCCTGGGGCTTGTATTAGCCACCTAGGATGGGTAGCTCGCAACTAGAGGACATAAGGCAGTCAAGACTAGAAGTCATCAGTGAGTATGAGTACATTTCTACATTGGGCAGGGCCCCTCTGGCAACTCTTCTCCTCTGCTCACTCTACTGCAAAGCACCTTCTCACTACAAGCACCTGGTCTCTACCTCAACTACAAGCACCAGAGTTATTACAAGATTGTAACTACTGTACTGTTGCCACCAGTATTCTTCTGTTTTACACAGCGGTTTTCCTCAGTAAAGTGTTCTATTTTTTTGGAGCACTGGACTCTGGCCTATCCTTACACACCCAAGCCCACGGGCGGCGGTGGTGGTTCAAACTCTGCTTTGCACAGGCCCATTGTACATTCAAAAAACTACCTAAAAGCACATCCTGATGGGAAAAATATGAACATGATGGGTCTTAGAAGGTAAAGAGGAGGGAAAAGTGAGGTAAAAATTTACATTTACTGAGTCAGGAAGGAGTTTAACAGCGTAGCCATTTAATTTTTTTATGTAAACCCCTCCAGGACCAGGTTAATTTTGGCCTTAAAGGGGAACTCCACATAAGGAAATATTTTTTCTATTAAAAGTACATTAAAAGTTATATAGATGTGTCTGTAATGTATTACCATATCTGTGCGGTTCTGCCACAGTGGTAGCTGATAGAAATCCAGGAAGTGAAGAAAAATGGCCTCTGTGCCAATTCACATTGTCTCCTGCTCCTTCCTGCTCCTTCCATGCCTCTGTCTCACATTGTGTGTGTTTGTTGAGCACAGGCTGATGATGCAGACAGGGGGCAGGGCGGGATGTCCCAGGAGGCTTGGCTGAATCCCCCAATCCCCTCAGTGATTCACCATCTCTGACCGGACAGAAGCAGGTGCAGCAAGGACTGTAGACTGTGATGAAAAGCTGAGAGAAAGCATTGCATTCTGGAACCAATACTGCATTCTGGGAACTGCTCAACCAGGAAGTACAGAAACACAATACAGAACAACCCCCCCCCCCCAAATGGATTTTTGGTAGTTTAAAACTGGGATAGATAGGTCAGTAATGCTTTATGCTTCTGCAGAAGTTTCTTTTTTTAACCGCTACCTGGAGTTCCCCTTTAAGTAACAGAAAGGAACAGAGCCCATTTTTTAAATCTGACTAGTCTCACTTTATGCAATTATAGCTCCAAGATGCTTTAACTTATCCAAGTGATTCTGAGATTATTTATTTGTGACATATTGTACTTTAGGTAAATGATAAATTTTATCTAATTCTAATTTTTAAAAAAAATTATTTTATTGCTTCTGTTGTTAAGCACACGGAATACTCAATATGTGTATTTTTTCCTTTCTTTTCTTTCTTTATTTCCATTTGAGGACATGGTGCCTCAGGCATACATCACTGAAAATAAGCAGATTCGCCCCCTTTTCTGTGACATACGCCAGCCTTAATCACCTGATCGGCAGGTAAGGGAGGGGGGTGCAGCAAGGAGAGAAGGAGGCGTAAATCATGGCACAAATCCACACCTGCTCCTGAACCTGTGTAGATTTGCTGTGCAATGCCAGGCACAGAGCCGGATGGATTTACTAAGAAGCGTGCACCTCTTAGTAAATCAGTCTGGGAAACTCTGGTCTTTATTCAGTGTACTCATACGCCAGTCTTGATAAATGTCCCCCCATGTGTATTTAACTTTATTTTTTTTTAAATAGTTTTTAGTGTTTTTTATTAACTTTATTTTACTGTCCCACCATAGGGACTTCACTATCTGATTGCCTGATGACAGGCACATTACATTACAGTGCTGGTCTCTGCCTTAGAGCCCTATTTCATGGGACGATTATCGTTCAGATTATCGTTAAGTCGTTCGAATCTGAGCGATAATCGTTCGGATGAATTGCAGTTAACGATTAACGATCTAACTATAAATCGTTGATCGTTTAATAAGACCTGGACCTATTTTTATCGTTGCTCGTTCCCAAACCGTTTACATTGAAAAAGACGTCGTTCGGTCGTTCGCAGTAGTGACGAACGCAATAGTGACGACAAGACGACCGCAAGAACGATCATAAGTAACAATTATCTTTCCATGTAAATGGGTGAACGATTTCAGGTCTTTCGAAATAGCGGTCGTTTGGAACGTTTATCGTTAATGATTATGAGAATGATAATCGTCCCGTGGAATAGGGCCCTTAGATTTGAGCCTAATAAGCCTCTGTAGCTACGATACTGGAGGCCTCCGGTTGTCATAGCTCCTATAGGGGCCCCCGAAGGTGAACAGAGGGAGAATGAGAATTCTTTCTCTTTTCTGCCCAATTGATGCTGCAATCACACTGATTGCAGCATCTATAGGGTTAACTGCCAGGATCTGAGTGTAGCTTCTGTGCCCGTTTCAACCGCGGAGGTAACTGTGCGCCCATGCACTGCAAAAATGAATGTACAGTTACAGTCCTGAATGGGTTAATGAGAGCCAGCAGGGGCAGCAAGGCCATTTTTTTCCGGGAAAAACCCTTTAAGTTTAAACTCTTTTTTTTTCTAATCCCGTCCTGTCCCTTTAAGGCTAATTTATTTTAATAGCAGAAACGTTACAATTTCAACTCGACTCAAGTAGTTAAAGCTCTTACCTTGGCAGGTTACAGACCAGAAATCATGAAATATATGGGAAAGCCGATAAGCGAGGACTCCTCTTCGTCTTCTGGGAAAGAAAAATAGGTATATTCACTCAATTAAGTGTAGAGAAATAATTACGCAGATGTGGCTACAGAAGAGATCTTACAGTATCAATCACATTGACTAAACCCTTCTGGCTGGAGCCAGATAAATCATCAACCTTCTTTTTATTGTTTTAATCTGTAGCTCATTGATGTTTCGTTAGCCGACGAGGAATTAACTAAATTGGAGAGGATATAAAAAGTGACATCCAATCTATGAAACAAATGCCTGAATTCTGACTGTCACTCACTCCATTATTTATGGGATCTAGATTGCTTTTAGTTACTGTACATTGTTAAAGTGTATTACGGCGGACAGAGAACAATTACGAGCGCCCGGTCCGGAGCTCAGCCATTTTATAACCTGCAAGAGAAATAGAATTTGCTGTCATAAAACTTAAGCCGGAAAGACATTTATAGGGCTACTTTACTGCGGGATTTAAATGATAGCTTGGCTAAAGGATGACATCATGTTATGCCTCAGTGATGTCACCGAATCCTGGTGGGTACCTTACGTATACAGTGGTACCTTGGTTTGAGGGTAACTTGTATTAAGAGCTCACAGTTTTTCAAAATTGTGACTTGGTTTAATAGCATTGCTTAGGTTTAAGAGCTTCCTGTACTGGGTGGGAGGGGGAGTGGGTGAGGGCCATGGTCTGCATAGTCTGGTCTACAGTACTTTGACTTGGGAAGTCTCCCTCACCTTCCAAATCATAGCAGATCAACTTCAGGCTGGGGCTTGCATCAGGGGACAGGACTGTGGAGGTAATCTCTTCATAGCTGTAACCCCTTTATGTGCCCACATATGTCCTACGCATTCCTTCATGCTCCCTGCAGTCTCTGTCAGCTGTTGTGTTTCCCATCCTCTCCATTTCTGCTATAATGTGCCTGCACTCAGCTATACACACTGCTGCTATAATGTGCCTGCACTTACACTCAGCTATACACACTGCTGCTATAATGTGCCTGCCCTTACACTCAGCTATACACACTGCTGCTATAATGTGCCTGCACTTACACTCAGCTATACACACTGCTGCTATAATGTGCCTGCACTTACACTCAGCTATACACACTGCTGTATAGAAAAGTTTATTTCACTATCCTCCTGCACAGCTCTGTGATTATCACTTCCGGATTGGTCCATGCTGACACCCCCCCTTCCCCATTGCTGTCATGTGACCACACAGCCCTCTGACAGCAGCCCTGCTTCTCTATTCTAGCCTGTTGTACTACACTACTGCATTATGGTTATCTGCAGCTCCATCCTGTATCTACACACTGCTGTTTTTTCAGGTTGATGCACTTACTATACATTATACTTCACATGCTGATTGCTATACTGTACAGTAACTTATAATATCACAGATTCAGTTGTTTCTGAATGTTTGTTTCATTTGTTTTACATGTTATTCAGCCTAAAAAAATCATTATTTTTGGGGGTGTGGAATCAATTGTCTGCGTATCAGTGATTTCTTATGGAAAATTTGCTTTGGTTTAAGAGTGGATTTGGATTACAAGCGCAGTCCCGGAACAAATTCTGCTCATAATCCAAGGCACCACTGTATTAGGTATTCTTAAGGTGGATGAAAAGCTGTTTCAGTGTTCTTGTCTCTCATCGGTACAGGGCAGGGTGCTGGTTAGGAGACCAATACAAGGTTGAGAGAAGAGATCGGTTTTGTCCGAACCCAAGGATTGCACCATCGGGATCGTCGTGTCAGCGCTGATCCATTATTGTAAAAAACCCCATGGTACATCGGCTTTTACCATGATGATGTCATGATATGTTATTGCGATAAACTGAGATGGTCTAGCCATTTATTTTTATCACCCAAAAAATCTTTTAAAATCTGACACTAAATGTAGAAATGAGCGCCCTCTTTTTGTCCCGCTACACCGACTGAACGTGGCACGATTCTCCACCACCGGGATCGATACTCCTGTCAGGGCACCTTAACATGTCTTGCTTTAATTTGTCTTTTGTTTTAAATGTAACAATGTTATCTTTCCATTATCCTTTATTTGATTTTCACGGATAACTATGCTCCTTTCTCACCTTCTGCAGCTATCCAGTCTTTTATTACGCCTAATGTAATATCTAGTTTCACACTTGGGCCATAATGCATCAGCCTCTTGTAGTGACAATGAGAACAATTTCATTCTGTTTCATAGAGTTTTACTATGTAGCTAAATGGAATAGAAATCACTCATGCATTGATACCACCGCGCTCGACAATATACAGCATGTAGCTGTACCATATCCGCCATGTAGATATGTAAATTATTTGGCTAATTCGGCTTCAGACAGACAATGGTTTAAAGGCAATATTCAACTTTTTGTAATGACAGTCCCAGAATATTAAAATAAACTTAAATGGAAATTTCTGGAGTGTAGTGGTAGATAATATGGAAAAAGCCCTCGATATGAAGATTCCTTTCTCACCCGTGGTGTTATTATTAGGGGAAGATACTGAGGTGGAAACATGGGAGTAACTAACATTGTAGCAGCCATAGCAACTGCTACGGGGCCCACCGCATCAGGGGGTCTGGCGGCCCATTCCTGTAATACACTGGGCTCGTCATGATTTGGTGCAGGCCTCCTGGGTGCTGCCAACATCCCCTTAACTGCAAGCGCCCCTGATGAGCACTTGCAGTTAAATGTTAAAGGTTATGAGTACACTTGGATGGGTTTGTGGACAGTCGGGGGGGTGGGGGTGGAGGGGGGAATTAAAAGTTTGCCATTTCTAGATACGCCCCTGGGTGGAAGTAGGAAAATAATATAAGAGGTGGGAGTTAAGCAAGTTATTATTTGTGATAAGACTTCAAATCACAAAAAAGGATGTCCCCAGAACCTCCCAGCATTGATGGCTGGAAAAGAATAGTAGGTTTATTTAAAAAAAATATTCTTATATATTCCTATATTTATTTTACTCTTTTAAATTATTCATTCCTTTTTCTTTTCCCCTTTGACCTGGGTGGGTATATATGGATTTATACAAATTGAAACATTAAGAAAAATAAAAAAATGTAAAAAATGCAAAATGTTTTTTTTTGTTTGTGTACTAAGATTTGTTATATATAAGGAAATCTTTGTTTTTTGTATGTTATGAAAGGATAAATAAAGAAAAAATTGAATGAAATAAAAACAACAACCCCAAACCCATAGTCCTGCCCTCTCATTCAACACCATTTGGTCCATTACAGCAGGTGTCTGCCAGCAACCTCTCACCTCCCCATCATGTTTCTGGCACTGCTGCAGTTCTACCACTGGCCTCTAGGATGCGCATGAGACCGCCTTTCTAGATTTAATGAGTCAGCATGCTTTGCATTATTCTTCCTCCAACTATCAAGTTTCTCCTATTCCTTCTTGCCTGAGCATTGTTGGTTCTTTGTGTTCCTCAGTGAAGTGTTGTTCCTATGTTTGCTATTCCATTTATCCTCACCCATACCTGTTCTTCGGATTGCACTTACCTGCCTGACCTCTTTTGTACAGTTTGCCTCTCCCATTGCTGACCCGGATCATCTGACCTACATCTAATTACCTTGCCCTGATCCTCCTACTGAATGACTAAACCACTGCCTCATCCCGGTTCTGATTCTCTTGTTGATTCTCAGGCTGCTCACTATGCACATCCTGGCCTGTTTCTCTGGTGCTTTCTACCAGCACTACCTTGTTCTCAACACCAGCCAATACCCACAGCAGGACCCCACTTGGGACACAACCTGGTGGCCTCTAGCCATAGAAGTCCTGGAGCACGATATAGGATGAAGACTTAGAGGACACTTGGACACTGCTCCCTGCTTTGATAGCACAGTGGGTCCACATCCATCCATGTTTTGATATACATATGTCATATATTCCCATAATAGAGTCAATAGTTTTTCACAGCTGCTTGAACCTCAAGTGTCATCATATCAAACTTCATGAGATCCCCAGAAGAAGCCGAATTGGCGAAACCTATGGACCGATGTGCTGCCTGTTTTTAAGCTGATATGTCTGAGTATAATTACATGACATTTTTTACTGGATTCTACAAACCAAGCATCTTTGGAAGGAGAACTACAAAATCCAGCTTCATGTGATACAGTATTCTGTAAGAGATCGGCATTTTTATCCCGCTCCCCAGAGAAGGTGGATGCAGCCCGAGGACTGCCTGTAAAACATTGATACCACCATAGGCCATGGGCTGTATTCATGTTTTCCAGGCAGTCCTCGGGCTGCATCCCCCTCCTCCAGGCAGAGGTATTCAAATGCTGATCGTTCAGTTTCGTGCGAACCCATATTTTCGGCAGGTTTGTCCATCTCTATTCTGTATATAAAGTGCTTCTAAAGGGAAGACCAGGTTGGCATTGTTAACCGTTAAAGCTTTATGAAATAATTGTGAGAGGTAAAGAGAAAGGGATGGAAGCTGCTGTGATGTAGATGTTTAGAAGGAATAAAGAAGGATGAGAGTGTGTGAGATGGTGTCAGGCCAATGCTGTAGTTACTATACATCTAGTGTGAGGAGGGAGAGAAGTAGGAGTGAAGGACACTTCACAAACTTAAGTAATGCATTCATTCACACTAACAGTAGACGTGGTCACATATAGGCAGCGAGAGAGATATGTTCTATAATCACTGCTTCATGGGATCAAGGACCACATCTGACCTGCATATAAACGGAGAGTAAAAATAATATCCCTATAAATATGATACATAGAAGAAAATATACCTGTAGTGGCCAGGATGGCTTTTATAAGGGGAGGTAATAAGAAGGGAAGGACCTCAAACCCCTACTGGATAGAGCTGTGGGCCTCTCCACTGACTATGGAGCAACCAGAGACAAATCATTGCAGCTTTTGGCCTGGGGTCAGACCCCCTTCACAATTTTTTAGGGTGGTAATACACAGCTCGCTTACCCCTTTTTTTATATAGAAAATTGTAAATTTATACTTACCTCTTCACAATCCCTGATGTCCTGCTGCCTTTTCAGCACTCATTGCAACCGCCGCCTAAGCTTCTGAAGCCATCTCTGAAGTGACAGCCCGCTCAGCCAATTACTGGCCAAGATGGGACAGCTCCAGTGATTGAATGAGCGGCCTGTCACTTCAGAGACAGCTTTAGAGGCAGCTGCGGTGGGCGGGAAACATGGGAAAAGGCAGCAGGACTGGGGGAGCCTGGACAGGTAAGTATAATCTTGATTATTCTCTTTACACTGTCATCAGCCACTGACTACGCATCACTATTACTTTTAGCGATGCGTGGTCAGCAGCTGAAGACAACAATCAGCCAATGATCGGCTCCTCGGCCAATCATTGTCTTCATTACATGGAACGATATCCGTGTGATTCGGACAGATAATTGTTCAGTGTAATAGGGCTCTCAATTACATCCTATCCTATGGATACTGTTTATATGGTTTAACTTGTCATGATGAGTGTAACTGTTAAGCTTTTTTGCCTCTGTTAAGCATTACAACCACCAAGACTGTCGTACCACTGTGTGAAAAAGTCCAGCCATTGCCTGGATTACATTGGGCTGCACTGAATTTTGTGAATTTTTAAAGAATGTATTATCATATATTTTTTGATGTGTGGTTTTGTAAAAGGAAAATAGACCACACACGGGCCCCAATGCATGGCCTAAAACCATTCAGAACACGATTAAAGTCTTGGAAGTCTATGGATCACACAGGCATTCTCGCCACGTATTCGCATTTCACGCCTTCCTTGTTCTTTGTGTAGACTTTGAGTCAGTGGAGCATATAACCCATGATGGGATTTACTAATAATTGCATATGGCTGCCTACACTCTGCGGACCTCTACAGTAGAGAGGAAGGAGAAGTAAATTACAGGAGGAGCATTAAGCCATGCGGCAGGTATAAGACCACCGCGGTCACTGTTTATTGCCCGGTGGACATCTTAGGAATGATCCAGTCAGAGTAGACTCATTAAAGAACAGATTTGCTAATGAAAATGCCCTCTAATAGCGACTGTAATGTTTCTGTATTAATTGGAGACTTTTATCACTGAATCTCCACTGGGTATAAATCCATGTACTCATTAGGAATCCATGCCGCTTGCCTTGGGGTTTAACCATTGTGATCTGTGTTCAATAAATTGCATACGAGGGGGGAGATTTATCAAACATGGTGTAAAGTGAAACTGGTTCAGTTGCCCCTAGCAACCAATCAGATTCCGCCTTTCATTCCTCACAGACTCTTCGGAAAATGAAAGGTGGAATCTGATTGGTTGCTAGGGGCAACGAGGCTAGTTTCACTTTACACCATGTTTGATAAATCTCCCCCATGATGTTTGACCTTTATCCCGAGGTATAAGTGTCCATTGCCAATCACAGAGCATAGAACCAGGCGACTAAATTATGATTTTTCAGGGTTTTGGTTTTTCACATTTTTTTTTTGTATAAGGCAAAACATACCTGTCAGAGCAATCCCTATCAAATTACCGTCATCTGGACTGATGCATTAATAGAAATAAAACATATGTCCAATGTACAAGCATTTTTAAAAATGTAATGGGACCTACCTGTTGCCCTTAGCTACGACCATCTTAGAGCATCCACTGAGACGGTCAGGCATGCTCAGTTTAGCTGCAAACTGATTGTTAGTCCTTACTGTGAATGCAAGCAAAAAGACCTGTTGAAAAGTTTGTGTTCTGAAGCACAGAAACAGTAGGGTCATAGGTCAGAGAGGAAACCAGGAAGTGATCAAATCCATGGGAGAGAAGTACAGTAACAGTACAGTAACGAAGGTAATTTGCACCTTTAAAAAAACATGCAGTGGGTTGTCCGTGGTCACACAGTTTCTTTGTATAATCATAAACTGTGCTGAAAAGCTTTTATGCTCGAGCGATGGTATATAGGTAATTTCCCCTTTAAATTGGTAATTCTGCTGCTAGCATGTTAATCTAAAGAATTTAGAAGACTTGAAATGGGACGGCAATATTTGACTAAATAAGTCTTTAGTATAGGGTGCTTGTTAGGAAGACTTGAGCCAAGATATGGGTGACTTCTTAAGGGATGCTCAGTTTAGAAAGGATTTGACTCTGTTGAAGAGGCAAAAGAAAATTGAACTCACTGGGAATTCTGTCTAGGCTGTCACACAGCACCCATGGAGAATATGTAGGGGCACAGTCACCAACGTGGAAGCCAGTTGGCACTGTTTTTGGCCAGAAGCCAGAAAAAGAAAGTGGCAGAGCAGGGGGGACCTTCAGCAGTTTGCAACTTCTCCAACCCCTGACTTAAGACTTGAAAAATGATGGACCTCTCAGCGTGGACTTGCAAAACCTCAGCGGTAGTCTGTGTGTAGCACAGCATGGCTTTGAATCACAGGAACACAGCAGTACAGCAGTACAGGATCAGGATGTGGCCAGGCTTACTCTAGCTAACCCTGAATGCAGTTAAAGCTTTCCATAGAGACACTAAGGACACCAGAAAGACTAACCCACAAACCTGCTCTAACCATCCCTTTTATGCTACAGGGAGAGGTCTCCCAATGGTGGATAGACGTCTGAGGTAACTTGCGCACCCATTGGCTCAGGGGAATGAGGAGACTTTTGTCAGGCTCTGATAGGCCCAGAAGTGGAAGGTGACCCTGTCATATCATAGGTGCCATAGCTACATAGCAGAAAGTGGGTTAAGCCCTACAGATCCCTCAGCACATGCTACTTAGTGAAGAGAACACAGTGGAAACAGTACACACAAATAAAACTATACAGGCAAGTAACTTTTAAAGGAAAGTTTTGCTCCGATGAAGTTATCAGACTCAAGTCGCATTACGGCGGCACATAACCTCAGATGCTCCATAAACTTGTTCTGCCTTGATTATTTTCTTTTATTTGGTCCGCTCAGTAAATAGCTCTTCATCTTATACGAGAGGTTTTTGCTGTGATCAATAAGCTATTATTTTCATTCTATCACTATAGCTACATAATCTTTACAGCAGACATTGAAATATAGGTATATCGCTGCCTCTATTGATAGGGTAGTAAAGTAATCCGAAAGAGGCCATCTGGTGAACAAATGTGTTCTCTATCGTACAAACTCTGCCAACCATTTCTCAACGTGTATAAATAGATATATGTATTGAGTGATGGAATGACTTTATAGCCAGGGGGATTTAGGTTAAGATTAGGTCTGTCTTCAATAGAAGAGTCTAATGAGAAAATAGTTATTGGGGTAATAGTCACACTGCAAATGGAAGACAGATAAAACCATAATGTATATGGAATCTTTGACTGTGGGGATGGATAAGGCAATGAAAACTCTCGGGGGGAGATTTTTGAAAGGGTGTAAATATATACCTGGTGTAAACTGCCAAAAGCAACCAATCACAGCTCAGCTTTCAGCACTGGTAGAATAAAAGAGGAGCTGTGATTGGTTGCTGTGGGCAGTTTACACCAGGTGTATATTTACACCCTTTTATAAATCTCCCCCTTATAGTCTATATAAATGCAGCCTTGTGCATCAAGGGTGTTGTCTCGTGTTGACAATACCTTTCCTAAAATGTGGTGATCAGCTGATTGCTGCAGGTCTAACTTCCCTGAACCCAAGAAATTTCTACTATAGAGGGTGCTGCAGGGGAGATGTAGTTTTACATGGATGGCTCTGGCATATGAAAGGACAATTCCCATAATAGGTGCATATGGACCAGTGTAATAATTCTGATAGATCAGGCAATAATAATGGCTCTCAGTACTCAGAAACCCCCAAATAAAAGGGTATTCCAACTCTAATTCTATTCATTCACTATGGGAGCAGAGCATTGCACTTGACTATCTCCAGCGGCAATTCACACTAGATGTCAGTGGCAGGTGAATGTAGTAGTTGTGCAAGGAGTATGTCAGGAAATAGCGACACAGTGCTCTCTGATGCCACCTCTGTCCATGTCGGGAACTGACCAAAGCAGAAACAAATCCCCAATGAAAACCCAGTACTTAACAGCTGCTGTATGTCCTGCAGGAAGTGGTATATTCTTTCCAGTCTGACACAGTGCTCTCTGCTGCAACCTCTGTCCATGTCAGGAACTGTCCACTGTCCAGAGCAGCAGCAAATCCCCATAGAAAACATGGACAGAGGTGGCAGCAGAGAGCACTGTGTCAGAGTGCAGGACATACAGCAGCTGATAAGTACTGGAAGACTTGATTTTTTTTTTTCTTTAAAGAGAAGTAATTTACAAATCTGTCGAATTTTACAAATTACCCTTTAAAAATGAGTCATAGCAAGGGACGATTTGTGTCTTGGAACATCTTTGTACAGGAAGGTACCATTAAGCGTTCAGAAGGATAAAAAAAAGTAAAAAAAAAAAAAAAAAAGCAGAGATAGAAAAAAAATTCCTAAGTGTTATTTTTAACAGAGTAATCTCAAGTTCAAAATAGAAATATGTTCTTTCGTCTTGGTAAGCACGAAACGGGTCAAAAGCGCATGATGAGAGTAGCTGTGCTAGTATTACTATAGTCTGTGTGCCCATCCACATCCACCACTAAGTGCTCCAAAAATACCGTCTGTTTCCCTTGTGTAGACTTTTACAGCTAACCGGCTGTTGTGCGGCACAGAGTTAATCCAGTTAACATTGGCTGTAAATGTAACTTGTCTTCATTCCGCCTGCGTGTCTCTCCAGAACATCATATCACACTGCTTCTTCACAGCATGAGCAACTGAAAATGGGATTGTGAGACCTGTTATCACACGGCGGCTCTGTGATCACCATGTGTAATTATACTTGTCGGAATCGTCAGCACTTCAAATAAGATGCCGGTAATTAAAGGAGCCCGAGATGCGTGAGCTGGAGATCTGCGCCCGGGGACGGACTTCCAGCAGGAGCGCTAGCAAACCAACTTATATAACAAACTATTAAAAATAAATAAATCACAACCATTACCTAAACTCTCCAGCGCTTCTGGAATAGTTCATAGTGTTACCCTGTTTAATATATATATATATATATATATATATATATATATTTACTAGTGATGAGCGAATAGTGAAATATTCGAATATTCGATATTCATATGAATATCTCCCAGATATTCGAACGTTCGATCGAATATTCGATCCCATTAAAGCGACTCTGTACCCACAATCTGACCCCCCAAACCACTTGCACCTTCGGATAGCTGCTTTTTATCCAAGATCTGTCCTAGGGTCCGTTCGGCAGGGGATGCAGTTATTGTCCTAAAAACAACTTTTAATCCGACAGCGCTGTGTCTAACGGCCGGGGCTTACATTTGTATATGCATTAGGCTGGCACAACCTCTCCTTCCCTCCTCCCCACCCTCCTCATCATTAGGAATGCTCAAGGCAGATTGTCTCCTATTCCCCACCTGTGTGTATAATGAACATGGACTGGATCGTTAATACACCTGTGCAAAGCTCAAACAGCAGTAAATGTTCCTGGATCATTCCTAATGATGAGGAGGGTGGGGATTAAGGACAGAGAGGTGCCTAATGCATATACAAATGTAAGCCCTGGCCGTTAGACACAGCGCTGCCGGATTAAAAGTTGTTTTTATGACAATAACTGCATCACCTGCCGAGCGGACCCCAGGACAGATCTTGGATTTAAAGCAGCTATCTGAAGGTACAAGTGGTTTGGGGGGTCAGATTGTGGGTACAGAGTCGCTTTAAAGTGTATGGGAACAAGTATTCGATTATTGAAAAACATCTATTCGACCACTTGGAGGTGACCAAGTCCACAATGACACCTCAGGGAAAGGGAAGGGGGATTTGAACGCTTATCGAATATTTATTGAATATTCGGCGTACTATTCGATAATATTCGATACTATCGAATACCTTACTATTCGATCGAATATCTATTTGATCGAACAGTATTCGATCATCACTAATATTTACTAATACATTGCTTTAATAAAGTTATATTACTTTGTAATATAACACAGCAATCACTGAGCTCAAGGAGATCAGCGACAAAAAAACAAAACAATGGAGTACTCACTCATGCAAAAATGGGGTCTGTGGAGGCTCGGTTACGAGTCTCAAAGCACTGGAATAGCCAGATATCCCTCCCGGGATGGAAACCTGTTGCCAAGAGGTGCCTCCCAGTGGGGAGATCACCAAACCACCCTGATACGTAGCCCCTTAAGTCCCACGTGGTTGCTAGTATTGGAACATAAATAGGGAAATACCAAGGTGGCCCCTTTTGCATCACAGTCTAATCCTGTGGGGCGAGTATTGCGACATGACAACAGTACCAAGCCTAGGCATCCATTCACAGACAGCTGTTTCGGGGTATTTGCCCCTCATCAGTGTGGAGCAGGATTCTGGTTACCTGGGGCAATGAAAAATAGACCAACAAAACACAGCAAATACTGAACTCAAGGTGGTCAGTGACAAAAAAAAAAAAAAAAAAAAAAAGAATGGAGTACTCTCTCAGGAGTCTCCACTGATACATTGCCCCCTATAAATTTAAATTTGCAAAAAAGGGTCAGTGGAGCCTCAGTTATGAGTCTCAAAACACAGGAATAGCCAGATGTCCCTCTAGATTTAGACTTTGAAGCAAAAGGAACGCCCAGGGGACAGTGACTACTTGAGAATAGACACTGCCCAGATGACTAATTGAGGCTCATTTACATAGACCGCGCAAGTGTACAAAGTAAGTTTTCGCATCATACCAGGCGGGAAATGTATAGGAACATGTCTCTGAATTGCGCTGGCGGATGCATCAGCACATTTCCCTAGCATTAGAGGCGTTTTTTTTAACTCATTGGTTCCCTTTAAGGTCTCACCTGGCTTCTGATACCTGTTGTAGAAGCGAAGTCTCACCTCAGATGGAGACTGGATCTCAAACTTATCCTGGAGTTTATTGAGGATCTGATCCACGCTGGCCTTGTGGGCAGGTGCCCAGGTGCTAGAGGGGCTCTGACCACCTTGTGTGAGTTATGAACAATACCTGCATCCACGGGAATGAAAGCCCCCCTTTTGCTATCTTGTGGGCACCGAGTGACACATGATCAGTAACGCAGGCCTCAAATCTGGATAAGCTAGCCGTTGGCCCTTAGGAATCTTAGCACTGGCAGCAGAGTTTTTGGCTTGAAGATGCACTTAGCTGGCTGCTGACTTGAGAAAGAAATCCACCTGTAGACTCTGACAGACCCTCTTTGTTCCACTTTCTCTTTGGCCTCACTAAGTGTTTTCTAGCCAGACATGGCTACTGTAGCTCTGGAACTCTTTTTGATATAGTAAACTCGACAAGGATCGGTCTTAGTCAGCTCAAAAATGAACACATCTGATAGAACAAAACAAATAATCAATCAAAAGTCAGTTAACCTACATGTGTAGCTTCTTTCAGCTGTGCACAGTGGTATGATAGGAGGCAGTGACACCAAGTGGTGGTAGTGCATAGTGCAGGCTTTAGCCCCAAAGCATATAGACACACAGTACCGACATACATGTTGCTGAAATAAATCAGTGGACACACGCTCTGGAAAATTGCTTATACTTCTGTTTAGTGGCATCAGTAAGGGCAACACGGGCCCCTCTGTTGCCACCAATGTTTGCAATGGAAACTGCAGGGCTGTCTAAGCTGGATCTCTGCTCTGATCAAGTACTAAATAGAGCAGAGTTGCGCCCCCCCATACTGTATAGTCTTATATACAGTACCCGGGGAGGCTGTATACTAGTGGATAATACAACAGGAACAGGGGAAAACAAGGGGAGGGGGAGTAAGTATGGCTCGTTTGTTGTTTTATGCCTTGGGGAGGCAGTATGCATAGTTTATATTTTCCAGGCAGTATGCATATATTTATATTTTATATTAAGCAGGGATGTGTTGAGAAAGAGAAACCATGGCATGTACATAGGGTAATAAATACCAGAGTGAAATCCATTTGGGGAATTTTTGTACAGAACTAGGGCAGAAAAAAATCCTAGCAAATACGGCCCCATTCACGTCAAGTTCAGGTTGCACGCCAAAAGGTCCCACTCAGCCTGCCGCAAGTAGATCATGGTTACCAATATTTTGACATATACCACAATGTGGCTGGGGTCTACTATTCTTCATCTTACTAGATGACATATTTAACCTGCACAGAGTAGATGCTACCAGGAGGAAATGCATCTATTGCTCATTTGTGAATCAGACCGGATATTTGTCAGGCTTATATAACTGTGTCAATGTAAGATGACCTTCAGAAATGATTTCTTTGCGGTCTCCAAGGCACCTACCTCTCCGACAACGGCAAGTCTTCCTAAATACCACAATATGTCATGTCAATAAATAGTTTGTGTAACTGCTGTAAATATTATTTACCGTTCTGCCGTACACCGGGAGGACGGAGAGATCGAGTTTAATTAAAAATGAGTCTAGAGAAACCTAAATCAACAGAGCCGACGCCACATCTCCACCGGCCTCAATTAGAAAGATTAGAGAGGATGGCAGATTAAGAGCAGAAGATTAAAGGCTGTTTATGGTGTCCTGCCGAGGAAGAGATCCTACAAAACCAATAGGATAATAAAGATGGTTTAGTATTGCTCCACCTAAACAAAACATTCTTCCAAAGGTTAAAATGAAGAAGTCACCACCATGAAGCACATCTAAATTAAACCAGTCATCGCAATCATAAGTCATTGGGTGGTTCCCAATGGCTTCTCTCCACCCAACCTGCTTTGATTGATAGATTTCTCCAGGTCTGGGTATAGGGAGAGATTGATCGGTCAAGGTCATTGGAGCATGTAGAAACCAACGAGGACAACCCTAATGACTCTTAGGAACCTTAGGAGACAAGTTGAGCTCGGTGATATATAGGTTTTTATGATTTGGAACATGATTTCTTAGATCTTGATAGGACTGCTAGAAGAGATGGTGAGAGTCCTGCTGACCCTACCCACCTAGAGGTAATAGGCTGTATCCCGGAATTCCAGGCGGTACTTGGGCTGTCTCCTCCTTCCCCATGGAATGGGAAGGCATCGGGAATCTAATGCGGAAAGTTCGACAAGGTTCGAGTTCGATAGAGCCTAACTTTTTCCGGTGTTCGATTATCTCTAGTCAGCAGGACTCTCACTATCTCTCCGAGGAGTCCTGTCAGGAACTAGTTTCCTTTTTACTAAGAAATCATGCCCCAAATCATACAAACCTATATATCACCAAGCTCAGCTTCTCTCCTTCTATCTTATCCTGCTCTCAGAAATGGCAACATAGGTCACTTTAAAGAGAACCCGCTTTAGCTCATCAATGTATTTTGCCCCATAACACCCCCATTACGAAGCACAACTTGTCCAGAATGAAAATAGGCCTCATAAGAGCAAAAAAGTCTGTGGATTGGACTGACCATCTTCGGCCTTTGCACAACTCTAGTGATCACCAAATTATCACTAGAGGCCAAAAAAGGTAGGGACCTTGTCAGGACAGGGAGGTACAGGCACGACAAGACAGTGGGCCCTAGGTCTGAACCCACCCACTCTCCCTACCTGCTTGCCTCAGTCGGCCCTAGGCGGCCGTGGACAACCAAGTTGACGTTCCCTGCGCTAAATACATGCACACGGAACAAGACAGACAAACAACACAAAAGAATAGTCAAACAAGCCAGGTCAAAAAATCCAAACAGGCAATGCAGTACAAAATCAGCAAGCAAACGGGTAGTCAAAAAGTCAGGCAGGAGGTCAGGTATCAAGTCGAGCAAAACAGAGGGATTAGGAGTGGGGATCGCAGTAGTAGACAAGGGAAGCTGGGATCAGGGTATTAAGCTAATAACCAGCACTGGAACTCTGTCTTAGCTTCCTTTTTATACTGAACCAGAGTCCAGTCCGAATCCCCATTGGACCAGCGCTCGGATATCCAGGTTCCAGATAGGCAGAGATTCCTGTCAGTCTAAAGACCTACTCAGCTGGAAAGATCAAGTCTCCTAGAAAATCAGATTAACTCCCGCATTGCCAGATAGCTGAGAAGCAAGCGGGTGTGGCACACAGAAGCAAAAACAGGTTCAGTTCACACTAGGTTACAGCACAATCCTGACAGACCTGGTCACTACCCTGTATTTTAATAAAGTCCCATCTTAAAATCAATGGAGCTGCACCACAGAGGGGAGAGGAGATCGTCACACTGGGGGGGTGGCCGATGCACCTCCAGTGCATCATCCGCGGCCGGTGCTCGGTAATAGACCAGTGCTGTGCGTGGAAACCTGGTGGCGGTTAAAAAAAAGGACTGCGGCAGTGGCATTCCCGTGACGGTGCCATTCTATTCATGTAAAAAAACAAAAAGCGATATACTAGTGGTACATTCGCTTTAATATTTTGCTGCCCTTGCAAGGAACATAACATTCTTAGTTTTCTGTGTTCCCCTGGTGTCCTACTAAGTCATCTTTGGGTCCTCGGCTGAACAATCCTTCCTCCACTTCCAAGACAGACTCGTCTCGGCAGTGATAGTCCTATAAGCCAAACACTGACTGAGACAGGACAGCGCCACAGCTAGTGATTGGCGCTAGTGAGAGGGCTGTCACTGCCGAGATGGCTCCATCTCAGAAGTGGAGGCAAGATTGTTTAGCCGTGGACCCAAAGAAGACTTAGTAGGACACCAGGGGAGCACGACAAGGTAAGAATTGCGTCTGTGTTATGTTCTATGCCAGGGCAACAACATATTAAAAGTTGAAAATGAGCGGAATACCAGTTCAGTATAGTTTCCATTGTGCCCTTGCACTAGGCACCATGGAAACTATGTAGACAACAGAGATTTTGATAGGTTTCCTGTCTCCTCTACAGTAAAAAGCAATGCCCTATGCATGGATGTTTATTGTATGGACCATGGATGCAGCTATGCATTGTTACTCTTTACTCTCCCTGACCTGGGCGATCTGCACCTGGTACAGGAGGTATTGGGCCAAATCCAAATTGGTTTTGAACCTGAAACAAATTTGAGCAAAACTCCTGAAAATGATCTCACTTATGAGGTTCACTAATCTTTACTTATATTCTTTGAGCAAATAAAGTCAGAATTATTAGTTGTGTTTCCTTCTGAAGAACATTCAGACCACTTTAGAATAACTCATTGACACATTGGTAACTGACCAAATTTTGGGTATCTCCTCTACTCCGATGGACATGATGACACTTATTAAACCCTGGTCAATTGATAGCCTGGCTTCATCATGACATTTTGCTGTATCCTGAAGAAGCCACACAATAAAGTGCCCCCTTTCCAGGAAGCCGGGTGTAATTTTCTAGGTATATCATTTCTGTCCTTTGCCGGAGATGACTTGAGCACCTTGTCCGTGCCCCGCTTCTTGAAGCCACATCAAATAGAGAAATAAGACAGCCACAAACTCATCTCTCCTTTCAAGTCGGCAGGTGTTCCACTGTATCAATGTCTTCAGCTTCTTCTGTAGAAACATCATTACTGCCGGAGAGCCAGAAAAGTCAAGCCATTTAATCAATGAAACTCTTACAACATATATCTGTTAATAAAAGAGCCTTAACCTGAAGGAAATGAAGGCCGGGCATTCTCGCCATCCTATTGCTTTTCTCAGCAATGTCTTATCCCGAAGGACTTGGCCCTAAACGTTTTCCTCTCTAACTCCTGTCTCACTCAATTAGGTTTTCAGCTATGGACTGACATGAAAGATAGTACCTGTCAGCAAATAGCGTGGTGACCCCTGTTACTTTATATTTGGGAGGGCATTCCTATTTATAACTTGTCAGCAGGAGAGACGAGAAGGCAGAATCAAGAATGAGGGAAACCTGAGCCATATTCGGAAGAAAATGTAGAAAGCTTACCCCAGCTCTTCTTACTGTTAATTTATTAATGCCCATTCCCGACCAGAGCTTAAAGAATTGATCGGCTAACGTCTGGATTTGCATTGGCTTTCGGTGCATTCGCACCATCCTGTGGTTTGCCGAAAAATTGTTCATTTGTAGTGGACATCACTCTGAATCATTGTCAGGCGTCAACCCTCATCATTCACTGTATGGCAGAGAGGATGGGAGTATCAATTATCCATCTATCAGAAAGTAGAAGGTGACCTTGGTTATTCTCATCTCATGCTTCATCACTACCGACCAATATGTTCACATTTTTCTAGTGTTTCTCTGGTTCTGGATCTGTAAAGTAAGGAATATTTCGTAACCTTTATACTAAATTGCTCGATATCTTTATCAAAAGAACCGAGGAGATCTTGTCAGAGTAACATAAGAGTACCTTATAAGATTCAGTCCTCGTAGCGAGCAAGTTCTTGACTGTGGTGCAAAAAGGTATGTCTGGGCCATTGGACAATAGCTTTGAATATGTGGTCTTCCGAAAGGCATTCCTCTTCCTTTTGGCCAGTGTTTAGGGGTCCCCTTGATGCACGGGACAAGGAAGGAAGAGTCTTTCAACAACAGTAAAAAAAAATTCTGAAACATTTTCCAAAAACTTTCTGACATCTTGGATGATCGGCCAGGTTGTCTCCTCTTTTCTATAACAATGGTAGTTCTAGAACTAAGGTACAATATGGAGAGTGTGAAACTCCATAACTCTTTTTCAGTCCTAATTGTAGTTTTAGTCCTGTATCCATTTTTATGAGAGGGTGTACACTGGTTACTATAAAATTCTCAAATAAAGCTTAGTTGTGTTGGTGCTGCAGTGCCCACTATGGGGTGCAGGTCTCTGTAGAAATAGTAGTTTAGGCATCCAGGAGGTATGTAGGCCTAGCCTGAAGCCCTTAAGGGACCCATGTTCAAATTTCTCCCCACAGTTTTAGTCTCTAATGATTATTCTTATCTCTGATATACACTACCTATAAATGAACAATGCAGGACAGTATTCTAGATATATCAAAAGGTACTTTATTAATTACAAACAACAGAAATTAATTCATTTGTTTAAAAACACATGTTTAAAAAGGGAGCTGAAAACCATACAATACATACATCAGATGGTATACAGAGCAGAAAGAGAGATAATAAATACTATATACACTTATATATTAAACCATTGATGGTATATCAATTGGCCCACAGAGGTAGGAAAGAAAAAGAAAAAATAAATAATAAATAAATAATAAATACGAATAATCAAGAGACAGTAAAGTAAATCTACACAACTAAGACTGCAAGTGCAGTCTAAAGTGCAAAGTGCAATACCATATGTAAAGTGCAAACTCTACAGGTGTATAGTCCAACCTCTGGGTATGTAGTATATATACCTGCCCTGTACCACCACTCACCCAACGCTGCGTTTCGCTGTGCAAGCTTTATCAAGGACCCTTGATAAAGCTTGCACAGCGAAACGCAGCGTTGGGTGAGTGGTGGTACAGGGCAGGTATATATACTACATACCCAGAGGTTGGACTATACACCTGTAGAGTTTGCACTTTACATATGGTATTGCACTTTGCACTTTAGACTGCACTTGCAGTCTTAGTTGTGTAGATTTACTTTACTGTCTCTTGATTATTCGTATTTATTATTTATTTATTATTTATTTTTTCTTTTTCTTTCCTACCTCTGTGGGCCAATTGATATACCATCAATGGTTTAATATATAAGTGTATATAGTATTTATTATCTCTCTTTCTGCTCTGTATACCATCTGATGTATGTATTGTATGGTTTTCAGCTCCCTTTTTAAACATGTGTTTTTAAACAAATGAATTAATTTCTGTTGTTTGTAATTAATAAAGTACCTTTTGATATATCTAGAATACTGTCCTGCATTGTTCATTTATAGGTAGTGTGTATTATTCCTGATGCTTAGGGACATAGGACCTTTGGTGGTTCAGATTTGTTGGTTAATTATCTCTGATATAGTTTATAGGGGTGCACAGCAGGCGTAATGAAAGGTGCTATTCCGAAGGGCGACAGCCCAATACTCACAGAGAACAAAAAAATCTGTAGCATGCTTGTAAATGCAAAGTGAATTCAGTTCATTTAGAGCATGAAAAAGGGCAAAACCAGGTAAATATTATACACAAGAGTGGATGGATTTACCCTGACTCTCTAAAAGAAAATTTCAGACGAGTTGCCCTGTGTCCCCATCCTGATTCTGTACTGGGTGGAAAGTTCTCTCATTTACCCTCTTATTTTAACCCACTGCTAAACGGTAACTAAACGCCTTTTGGCTCTTCTCCTCCCTTGCCTGTCCACGTCAGGGACTCTTTTAGAATTTCAAAAATCCTCCTGTGGAAGCGAGCAGTTCAGCCTTATATCCTCTCCCTGCTGCCAGAGAACTGAATGTGAGTGAGGCTGCTGCACCCACCTAATCCAACTTTCAGGCAGCCTAGATCCTGTGTGCACAGACGTAACCCAAACGGTGAGTACTTCAACTACCCAGGGACTTCCGCCACTTGCTGGATGGTGTATGATCGCTACTTACCTCTGACCCCCTTCCCAAATAGCTGTTCCAGACAGCTGGCATTAGTACCATAACGTACCAGCACCAACAGGTTTACAGCCACCTGGGGAGTAGGGTGTGGGGGGAGAGTTAACTGATTAACCCCTTCTTTACTGATACAGTTTTCTCTATTGATACAGAACACCTGACCTACCTTATTATTTGGTTTTGGAACAAATCATCTGCTTTTCAGTTATTTCTTATGGGAAAATTACATGCATGCTCCCGGAAGGAATCATGCTCGTAATCCAAGGTTTCACTGAATACATAGGTTAATGCATTGTCAGGCTATTACTACATATTTACATCGCCTGAAAAGGGTTTGTCGAGAATACATGTATACAGTTGTTCAAAGTGACAAACAATAAATTCAACAAATAAATGTGAGAGAATAAAACAGCATTAAATTACCTAGTGTAAGAGTGAGTGTAAAAACACAATAAACGAGAATGTAATGTGCAAAATCAACTATGATATGTGCAAAAAATACAAACTACATGTGACCGCACGCTGAGGTGATGGAAGGAAAAACTATTTTTATGCTTAGAAAGGATGGATATCGTTTCCCGTTTTCCCAGCAGGGAGCCATCATAAATCTCACATTACAGCTCAATACCTAAATGCCTAAAGTATAAAAGAATGAATTATTATATTATTTTACATATTAATGTGTGACAGCGCAGATGCTGGAGGGACAGAGCAGGGAACTTGTCATTTGTCAGACAACAAGGGCATGTAAGGCAGAAGAAGAGGCATTTCCCTTAGGTAGGTAACGCTACAAAGCAGAATAATGCCAGGGTGTTGGAGCTGAGGGAGAGAGGGGCAAGCTCAGATTGGCCGACTCTGATGAATATACTAAAGATTACTCATGGTTTGGTAAAGAATGAATCCTATGACAGGGTATACACTAAAGATATTTATGACATGTAAGCCATGCAGCACTAACTCCGGCAGGAAGCTCGCTAAGTGTTAAGGCTATCAACACACTTGCCGTAACCACAGCGAGATTCTCGCTGCGAACACGCAGTGAAACTCGCTGCGAATCCCAGCCCTATGCTCTCAATGGCAGACAAACTCGCAGCAGGGATGTACATCCCTGCTGCAAGTTTGTCTGCAGCCCGCCCCATTAACCCCCGGCCGCTGGAGCAAATACATCACCAGGTCCCCGCTACGGCTTGCTTCAGGGCTCCCAGTGTCCTCACGTCCCGCTCTGCCAATCAGTGCCCTGTGGCGTGGCAGCGCACTTATTGGCCTAGCGGGATGTGCCGGGAACCGCCGAAGCAAGCCGAAGCAAGCAGGAGCAGGGACCCGGTGATGTATTCGCTCCAGCGGCCGGGGGGGTTAACGGAGCAGGCTGCAGACAAACTCGCAGCAGGGATGTACATCCCTGCTGCGAGTTTGTCTGCCATTGAAAGCATAGGGCCGGGATTCGCAGCGAGAAACTCGCCGCGGATATGGCAAGTGTGTTTGTACCCTAAGTGTTGGCAGAAGAGTCCTTGCTCAGCTTTTCTCTCTTCTGACTGGACAACTATTTTCACCAATGATTGCTTTATCAGTACGGATCAGCCTGTTTTGCCCGGAAAACCCCTTTAGGCCATTCCTGATATTTTTTACACTGAGGCTATCAGGGGCGGATTAACTTTACCATAGGCCCCGGGCTGTTCACCAAGCCTGTGCCCCCCCACCCCACTGTAACAATGGCAGCACTAGCGTGGTGTGCATAGTACGGGATAGATAATGTCATGATGCCTTGATATCTGCAAAATTGCGGAAAAAAAGCAGCGAATTGTTTTGCAAATCATGGTAGAAATGTAGCCAGGAGACAGTACACCACAAAAAATATAAGTCTTTTTGGGTGGCCATGGGCCCCCCAGGAGCTCAGGGCCCCGGGCTACCACCCGAAAAGGACCGATTATAATCCACTACTGGAGGCTATGTTCACATGTTGTAAGAGACCGGCCGTTCCGTGACCTGGCCAGGTCACGGAATGGCTGGTCTCTGCCCAGATCATCCTTCCGGCCGCAGTGTTCTGATGCGGGCGCATCAGCGCGCGCCTGCATCAGAACTTCCCATAGCACAAAATGAAGCAAGTGGCCGGAGCCGCTCGCTTCATTGTGTGAACTGACAGGGTTTCCTACGGTCACAATACAGTGAATTGCAGCCGAAGAAAACTGACATGTTAGTTATTTGCGGGTCTGCATAGGATCCCGGCCAGAGCGTATACGATGTGTATACGCTCCGGCCGGGATCCCATAGCAGATAAGGCAGCGTTCACAGGCGTACAAAGTACGGCCGTTGTTGCCGGTGGAAACAATGGCCGTACTTTTACGTAGTGTGAACATAGCCTTAAAGTGAATCTTTCACCTCCTGACCGCATACCAAGCTGATGGCACTGGTGTATAGATATCAGTGAAAGCATCGAGGACATACCTTTGTTGCCTTTGTCTGTGTTTTTATCCTAATAAAAAAACCTTATTTTTATGTTTTTATGCGAAAAGTGTCAAAGAGGCGGAGCCTATTGTTACCTTTGCACAGTGTATGTTACTGATTACGCAAGGACGGGAATACAGCACATTAAGGCGTAGCCGTGTGAGGGCCCAGGGGCCCTGATTCATTGCCCAAAGATTTTTTTTTATTTATAAAAACAGACACAGACATCTAAGGTATGTCAAAAATGTCACCAGCTCAGATGGGTCATGGGTTCAGAGATTCACTTTAATAATACTCACATATAAACAAGGCTATGCTCACAGACAGCGAAATAATCCTCAAATACAGCCATCTTTTTGAGCAAAGTGTGTGGAAGGTGAAGAAAAGGCAGTTTTTGAAAGAAAAGGTGGTAAATAATGAGAATGTTTGGATGACTCTAATAAACTTCATTGGTTACCCTATACTGTGTGTGCACTGCCGTCCAATTTCCCATTGACTTTAATGGAGCACATTATTATATTGAAAATATACCTCGAAATTATAGTCATATTTTTCATTTAAAGGGAAGTTATCAGAAGGTTTGATGCTAGTGCACAGGGCACCGAGGATGAAGATAATTTTCTTACCTCTATCCTCAGCACCATTTTGGGAAAATCTTGGCTTTATTCAATGTGCAAATGTGGCAATTTGGTGCACTAGAGGCGGGACTATCACCCACAGTGCACTTATCGGTTATACACTCGACTGGTCTGCCCCTTCTAATGAATATTGGGGCGGCGTTCTGCAGTGACATCACTCTGGCGCTCATCACTGCAGAAGGCCGGATAAATACTCATTAGAAGGCACACCATCTGGGACAGGTTGGTTCACTGGGGGGGTAATCCTGGTCCCATTGCACCAAACAGCCTAATTTACATATGTAATATATAGTACAACATTCCTGAAAATGGCGCCAAGGATCAATGTAAGAAACTTACTTTCATCCTCAGTGCCCCCGTGCCCTGTGCTTCTATCCTGCTGATAATTTCCCTTAATAAATTTCTGGAAAAAAAAAATTCAATCAGTATTAAAGGAGTCTTGCTTTTTGTTGGGCATTGCTTACCGAAGTCTACAATGTTCATAATGTCAATCCAATCGCTTTCTTCATCAACAGTAAGAAAAAAAAGAACAGTCCAAGCTTCAAACACTCTTGTCCACGATGACCCGCTCGGCTTCTTCGAGGCGTTAGAATGCTTTGATGCTGGGCTATGACAGTCGCCGCGCTGGGTACCTCACATTTTATTCAGGGTCATTTCCGAAAGCGTTAAGCTCTCCAATCACCCTTTTCTGACAAAACACAAAGGTATAATATAAAAAAATAAAATAAAATAAAAAGTTGTTCTGCTCATCCTAGGAGGAAATTGTTGACGATAAAGATGATGTGATTAAAGCAAAGCGTCGGGGCCTGTCAATCATAGCAGCAGCTGAAGGAAAGGCTGGTGATTTATTTACCTCCTTTATAGCGCGCGGGGCTCAGACTATACGTAATTTCATGCAGGCGGAAGAACGGCCTTGTGATAATGATTTTCAATCACAGACTGTAGACTGCTATCGGTTTTCACATTATAGGTTAATATCACCAAGACGCATGCCTGTCTACTCTCCTATAGAAAAATCTTCCATCCCAAAATGAAGACAAAGGAGGGGAGAAGGAGCAGGAATGGGGGGTGGGGGGTGGTGTGGCATGGGTTGGGGTGGGGGACGACTGTGCTCTGGATATTGCATATCCCAGGAGTCTTGTATAATTTACAGCTAGTAAGAGGAATCAAGTTTATGAATAGATATTTTCTCTCTACGTACAATGGTGGAAAGTAAAGATGTGTTATTGGGGGATATTCAGGCAAAAGAGACTAATGAGCTATTTACAGGATCAGTCATCAGTCACTGATCGACACTGGTAACCCTTGACGATCAGCAGTTCAGTGCCCACTATACACAGTGGATGGGACTGTGTGGTGTGTAACCCCCGGTGTGATGTTTTATCGGAGGAGCGGCCGGTCACTTGGTAATGTGTGACTCCATGCCAGAGGTGGTTGGCCGAGATACAGCCGGACCTTGGAGTGTTACTTTGTGACACCAGTGGCGGTTGGGCACACAGGTGTGATGGCATGGCTGCTTTTAGTTTACAAGGCCGGTTGTACTGCTTTTCCCCTGTGGTCAGTGTCCTGCTGGGTAGCTACTGGGTCCCTTGGGTTAGAATGATCACGGATGGCCAGAGCGGTGTAGTGACCTTTCCGGACTATAGGAACCGCCACCCACAGAAAGGGGAAGTGTCCCAAGGTCACGGTGTGTGTACTGTGTCGGTGGAAAGTGAAAAATCACAGAGTCTCTTTCACTTAAATAGGTTTGTTGTTTACTAGAAAGTGCTCACTTGCAGTAGATTACAAGATTATGAGGTTTCTCTTGAAAGAGCACGTGGAAACACACTTGACAATAGTTCCAGACAAAAACTTGACAATACAGTAACCAGATCTGTTGTAGGAGTGTAGTATAAGGTATAGTCGTGCCGACTGAGTAGTGTTCTGAGTGATACGAAGAAGAAGAGCAGTAGAGAGGAGGATACCGCAAGAGTCTCAACCCAGGTGGTACTGTGCTCTGCCGGGATGTTGGAGGATTAGGTAGAATACTTAGAAGAAGAACACCTGTGCCCGTGTATTGACCTTGAATAGTCTTCACACCACCTTATGCCTACTAGACTCAGCTGAACCTTCCTAGAGGGTGACACAGGCCCCCAACCTTGTTACCTGGGATGAGCGGAATGCTGAGGGTTCCCTGCTGACACCTGTGCTGCGAGATATAGTTCATAGGCTTACTGTAACTTTGCTCTATTTAGATCAGTTCCTAACTCTTTGGCTTTTGGTGGATATTGTCCTGCTCTGTGGCTTCTCCTAGTTCTTGGCGTGGGTTGAGGTTGTCTCTGACTTGTACTCTCTTGTGAAGATCTACCACTGCAGAGTGTCGTATATAGTTAGTTGAAGCTGTAGGTTGCATCCTGTCTCTGCATAGTCTAGCTACAAAAGCCTCTCTGGACTGGTTCAGCTGTCACTGACAGGGGAACTGGCGGGAGCCAGGGCCCAGCTTGACTGCAGCAGGGAGGTCACTTGTGTCCTCTCTGCACAGGAACCTGACAAAGACTCAACTACACTTCCTGTACCCATGTGACTTCCTATCTCCCAGCATATCTAAAGTGTGCTGTGAGTGGGTGAAAGGAGAGTGTGAGAAAAGAGAGAGATATGGATAGGTAGAGAAGAAAGGATTCCTTTTGGCTCACAGATCCATATGGTACAAGAGAAAAAACAGTAACCCTTTAGTAACTTTGGCTGTACAATACTTGGACATGTACAATACTGACATCTAGTGGCAGACAATAATATAACTTCTAAATACTCCAGCATTACTTAAGCCGATGAAGGAACTTTTTGGACAGGTGTATGAAACACAAAAAGAAAAGAAAAAGAACCACCTTTGTGGGACACCACAATTGGAAGCAGGTAGCTCCATCCAAGGGGTAGTGGTGATAATGTATAACTGCAATTTGGATCCTGTTCAAGTGAATGGTGCAGTAACCAGGTCCGGCCACAACACAGTGAATGGAGCAAACTGCCTCTGACCTCGTTCACTCTGTAGTGTGAGGGCTGAACAGCTGATCGGTGGGGCTGACACACACACCAATACAAAAACACACATATATGGGTGTAAAGGACCCAATTTTTATAAAATATTTGCTGTTTTAATTTATTTGTGTGCTATATTTGGGTTGTAATAGTATAAAAACTAATTTATATTATTTTGTCGTGGGCCTGTAGATGAACAGAACCGATAGGAATGACATGGTTCCCGATGGCCATTTCACTATAGGTACCTTCTTCTTGGGTTAAAAGTTTGTTGCCTTAGAGACGTGTATACATCAAGGGAAGGTTTGTGGCATATAAGCTCTGCAGTGTGATGCGCGCTACTAGAGGTGAGTGAATCTCAAGCACGCTCAGTCCGAGTGGCATTTGATTACCTGAGGCTGAAGAAGTTGGCTGCAGCCTTAGGAAGTCCTGGAAAACATGGATCCAGCCTATAGCCTGTGGCCGAATCCATGTCTTACAGGCAGCCTTAGGGCTTCTTCCAACTTCTGCAGCCATCAGTAACCAAATGCCGCACACTCGGGTTCGAAGAGACCAGGGCATGCCCAAGAGTCGCTCATCTCTTCTTACTACAGCTAGAAGGACTATGAAATGTCCCATTTCTGGTGCCGTTATGAGAAATATAGTAGTTGTGGGACAGTATAAAAGAACAGCAGTACCTATTCCACACCTAGAAAAGTTTCAGGTGACTATAGGTGATTTGAGAAGATTGAGCCCAAGGGGTATCCCCTCTAACCCTGCTCCAGATGTCTAAAACTTATTAGGATTGTGAGTGAGGATCCCCAGTAAGAGACCTGAAGACAAAGACGCAATGAGAGGGTTATAGAGACTCTTGGCCACAACACGTGGAGACTGGTGGCCACAACATGTAGAGACTGATGAACACAACTTGTGGGGACTGGTGGACACAACACGTAGAGACTGGTGAGCACAACATGTGGAGACTGGTGGCCACAACATGTAGAGACTGATGAACACAACTTGTGGGGACTGGTGGACACAACACGTAGAGACTGGTGAGCACAACATGTGGACACTGATGAACAAAACTTGTGGAGACTGGTGGCCACAACATGTGGAGACTGGGGGCCACAACATGTGGACACTGATGAACACAACATGTGGAGATTGTTGAGCATAACATGTGGAGACTGGTGGACAAAACACAAGGACACTGATGAACAAAATATGTGGAGACTGATGGACACAACATGTGGAGACCGGTGGCCACAACATGTGCAGATGGGTGGACACAGCATGTGAAGAATGGTGTCCACAACAGACTGGTGGATACAATGTGAAGACTGGTGGGCACAGGTGCCAATTGTTGACCATGGAGAAGCAGGAACTGTTGACCATTGGGCCTGGTCAGGGTTTGGAGGCCATGTGACTTGAGTCCTGAAGAGTACACAATTCCATCCCTGACCCTGATGTTAAAAGAAAAAGTTCTTCATGTCAAGACTATTGAATAGATGGTTTTCTCTATGTCCACCAGGCATGTGCACCTCTCTGTAAGAACAGAAATACATTTCTAGTCCTTATTTATGCATTGGAGTTATTGTGATCAGTATTGATGGGATCTTCTTGCTTTTCTTACAGATGTCTGCCAATGTCCATAATGTCAATCCAATCGCTTTCTTCTTCACTTCACAAGCAGCAAAGAACCGTCCAGGCTTCAAACACTTTTATTGGCAATGATCGGCCCAGCTCGCCTCCTCAGACACGTCAGTGCCCTTTGATGCTGGGCTGTGATACGACGCAGGGACCTCACATTATATAACTTCTTATTCAGGTTCATTTCCAAAAGTGTTATGTTCTCTGTTCACTGAAAAAGGTGCGATACAAGGAGAAAATTGTTGTCACATTCTAGGATCTACGATGTGTGATATTTGGATAAATTACATAGTAAAAGACTAAAAAGCTATAATAAAAATTTTGAATAAAACCTAGTTCCCTCCATCACAACCCCTTATAATATCAAAAGTTTTCAGATTATTTACAGGCTAGAATAGAGAAGCAGGGCTGCTGTCAGAGGTCTGTGTGGTCACATGACAGCAATGGGAAGGGGTGTGTACTGAGCATGGACCAATCAGAATATGAGAATCACAGAGCTGTGCAGGAGGAGAGTGACATAATCTTTCCTACACAACAGTGTAAATGACTAAGTGTACTGTAAGTGCAGGCACATTATAGTAGCAGTGTATATAGCTAAGTGTAAGTGCAGGCACATTATAGCAGCCAGGCCCGGACTGGTAATCTGGCAAGGCGGGCAAATGCCCGCTGGGCTGGCCAGATTACTAGTCCGTGGGCCGCCCGGGCTGTCTAATGGAAAAAAAAAAAAATCACCGCTGCGGCCCGCTCCTGACATGCTCCTCCAATCCAATCAACGTGGGGCCGCAGCGGCCCCTCATTGATTGGCGGAGCACGTCAGGAGCGGGCCAGCCGGGGTGAGGTGAGCGGGCTGTGGTGGCGGGAGGGGGCTGCGGTGGCGTGTCTCCGCCCCGTTGTGCTTCCCCCAAGTGCCAAGGGCCGCAGACGTGCCGCGCGCAGGCACGTCTGCAGCCACCTCCACCAGGCCCCCAGCGGTGACGTCACTTCCCTGACGCGCCGCTGAGGACCTGGAGGAGAGAGAGGAGAGCCGCAGCCGCCGCCGCCACGCTGCTGCAGCAGAAAGAAGATGCTGAAGATCCGGAGAAAGAAGCTGCTGGGAGCGAGGTGAGGTGAGAATGTTTTTTTTTTTTTTTAACCCCTTCACATGTGGCCACACAGGGAGGGCATGCAGGGGGGCTATTCTATATGGGAGGGGGTGCAGGGGGGCTATTTTATATAGGAGGGGATGCAGGGGGCTATTCTATATGGGAGGGGGATGCAGGGGGGCTATTCTATATGGGAGGGGGATGCAGGGGGCTATTCTATATGGGAGGGGGATGCAGGGGGCTATTCTATATGGGAGGGGATGCAGGGGGCTATTCTATATGGGAGGGGGATGCAGGGGGCTATTCTATATGGGAGGGGATGCAGGGGGCTATTCTATATGGGAGGGGGATGCAGGGGGCTATTCTATATGGGAGGGGGATGCAGGGGGCTATTCTATATGGGAGGGGATGCAGGGGGGCTATTCTATATGGGAGGGGGATGCAGGGGGCTATTCTATATGGGAGGGGATGCAGGGGGCTATTCTATATAGGAGGGGGATGCAGGGGGCTATTCTATATAGGAGGGGATGCAGGGGGGCTATTCTATATAGGAGGGGGATGCAGGGGGCTATTCTATATAGGAGGAGGATGCAGGGGGGCTATTCTATATGGGAGGGGATGCAGGGGGGCTATTCTATATGGGAGGGGGATGCAGGGGGGCTATTCTATATGGGAGGGGGATGCAGGGGGCTATTCTATATAGGAGGGGATGCAGGGGGGCTATTCTATATAGGAGGGGATGCAGGGGGGCTATTCTATATGGGGGGGATGCAGGGGGCTATTCTATATAGGAGGGGGATGCAGGGGGGCTATTCTATATGGGAGGGGGATGCAGGGGGCTATTCTATATGGGAGGGGGATGCAGGGGGGCTATTCTATATGGGAGGGGGATGCAGGGGGGCTATTCTATATAGGAGGGGGATGCAGGGGGCTATTCTATATGGGAGGGGGATGCAGGGGGGCTATTCTATATGGGAGGGGGATGCAGGGGGCTATTCTATATGGGAGGGGGATGCAGGGGGCTATTCTATATAGGAGGGGGATGCAGGGGGCTATTCTATATAGGAGGGGATGCAGGGGGGCTATTCTATATAGGAGGGGGATGCAGGGGAGCTATTCTATATGGGGGGGGTGCAGGGGGCTATTCTATATGGGAGGGGATGCAGGGGGGGGCTATTCTATATAGGAGGGGGATGCAGGGGAGCTATTCTATATGGGGGGTGCAGGGGGCTATTCTATATAGGAGGGGGATGCAGGGGAGCTATTCTATATGGGGGGGGGTGCAGGGGGCTATTCTATATGGGAGGGGATGCAGGGGGGGCTATTCTATATGGGGGGGGTGCAGGGGGGGGCTATTCTATATAGGAGGGGGATGCAGGGGGGGCTATTCTATATGGGGGGGGGTGCAGGGGGGGCTATTCTATATGGGAGGGGGTGCAGGGGGGCTATTCTATATAGGAGGGGGATGCAGGGGGCTATTCTATATAGGAGGGGGATGCAGGGGGGCTATTCTATATGGGAGGGGGATGCAGGGGGCTATTCTATATGGGAGGGGGATGCAGGGGGGCTATTCTATATAGGAGGGGGATGCAGGGGGCTATTCTATATAGGAGGGGGATGCAGGGGGGCTATTCTATATGGGAGGGGGATGCAGGGGGGCTATTCTATATGGGAGGGGGATGCAGGGGGGCTATTCTATATGGGAGGGGGATGCAGGGGGACTTTTCTATATGGGGGGATGCAGGGGGGGCTATTCTATATAGGGGGATGCAGGGGAGGCTATTCTATATGGGAGGGGGATGCAGGGGGGGTATTCTATATGGGAGAGATGCAGGGGTATTCTATATGGGAGGGGGATGCAGGGGGGCTATTCTATATGGGAGGGGGATGCGGGGGGGGGGGGCTATTCTATATAGGGAGATGTACAGCAGGGGGGCTATTCTATATGGGGGGATGCAGGGGGGGCTATTCTATATGGAGGGATGTATAGATGAGGATGTATAGATGAGGATGTTGCTGGAGCAAGAAGCCTAAAATGTCTGTCTGGCAGATCCCGTGGAGAGGAGTCATGGCCAGAGAAGCCTTCCTGATGACCGGAGCCAGATGGAGAAGAAAAGGAAAAGTGAAGAGAAGACGCCTACTGTGAGTGACAGGATGTAACTGCACTATAATCACCTGTAAGGTCTGCAGAACCTTTATACAGCTGGGATCTGCCTCAGTATCAGGGGTGTCACACTCCTGCCCTCCAGGTGTTGCAAAACTACAATTCCCGTCATGCTTTAGCTGTCCAGGCATGATGGGATTTGTAGTTTTGTAACAGCTGGAGGGACGGAGTGTGACACCTGTGTTCTATTGTCGCTGCTTTGGGAGAATATTGGTCTTTATATAGTGGCTGTTATTTGGTGCCAGTATAGTGGTGTTATCCAGTCACTGTATGGTGAGGGTAGTGGGCATGGTGTGATGGTATAGTGGTATTATCCAGTCACTGTATGGTGAGGGTAGTGGGCATGGTGTGGTGGTATAGTGGTATTATCCAGTCACTGTATGGTGAGAGTAGTGGGCATGGTGTGATGGTATAGTGGTGTTATCCAGTCACTGTATGGTGAGGGTAGTGGGCATGGTGTGATGGTATAGTGGTATTATCCAGTCACTGTATGGTGAGAGTAGTGGGCATGGTGTGATGGTATAGGGGTATTATACAGTCACTGTATGCTGAGAGTAGTGGGCATGGTGTGATGGTATAGTGGTATTATCCAGTCACTGTATGGTGAGGGTAGTGGGCATGGTGTGATGGTATAGTGGTATTATCCAGTCACTGTATGGTGAGAGTAGTGGGCATGGTGTGATGGTATAGTGGTATTATCCAGTCACTGTATGGTGAGAGTAGTGGGCATGGTGTGATGGTATAGTGGTATTATCCAGTCACTGTATGGTGAGGGTAGTGGGCATGGTGTGGTGGTATAGTGGTATTATCCAGTCACTGTATGGTGAGAGTAGTGGGCATGGTGTGATGGTATAGTGGTATTATCCAGTCACTGTATGGTGAGAGTAGTGGGCATGGTGTGATGGTATAGTGGTATTATCCAGTCACTGTATGGTGAGAGTAGTGGGCATGGTGTGATGGTATAGTGGTATTATCCAGTCACTGTATGGTGAGGGTAGTGGGCATGGTGTGGTGGTATAGTGGTATTATCCAGTCACTGTATGGTGAGAGTAGTGGGCATGGTGTGATGGTATAGTGGTATTATCCAGTCACTGTATGGTGAGAGTAGTGGGCATGGTGTGATGGTATAGTGGTATTATCCAGTCACTGTATGGTGAGAGTAGTGGGCATGGTGTGATGGTATAGTGGTATTATCCAGTCACTGTATGGTGAGGGTAGTGGGCATGGTGTGGTGGTATAGTGGTATTATCCAGTCACTGTATGGTGAGAGTAGTGGGCATGGTGTGATGGTATAGTGGTATTATCCAGTCACTGTATGGTGAGAGTAGTGGGCATGGTGTGATGGTATAGTGGTATTATCCAGTCACTGTATGGTGAGAGTAGTGGGCATGGTGTGATGGTATAGTGGTATTATCCAGTCACTGTATGGTGAGAGTAGTGGGCATGGTGTGATGGTATAGTGGTATTATCCAGTCACTGTATGGTGAGAGTAGTGGGCATGGTGTGATGGTATAGTGGTATTATCCAGTCACTGTATGGTGAGAGTAGTGGGCATGGTGTGATGGTATAGTGGTATTATCCAGTCACTGTATGGTGGGAGTAGTGGGCATGGTGTGATGGTATTACTCGTATTATTGGTAATTTTAGTGTTGTATATAGTGGATTGTATTCAGTCACAGTGTAGCGGTATTAGTCACTATGTGGTGATAATGGCCGTGCTCATGGTGTGGTGATATTATTTGTTACTTATATACTGTTAGTATAGGAAATATTGGTGGGTTTGCTTAGTGACAGTATGGCAGTAACGTGTACAGTATGGTGATAATATTTGCTTACTGGTGTTAACTATGACAGTGTTATCATGCACAGAAAAAAGATAGATAGATAGATAGATAGATAGGAGATAGATAGATAGATAGATAGATAGGAGATAGATAGGAGATAGGAGATAGATAGATAGATAGATAGATAGATAGATAGATAGATAGATAGATAGATAGATAGATAGATAGGAGATAGATAGGAGATAGATAGATAGATAGGAGATCGATAGATAGATAGGAGATAGATAGATAGATAGATAGATAGATAGATAGATAGATAGGAGATAGATAGATAGATAGGAGATAGATAGATAGGAGATAGATAGATAGATAGGAGATAGATAGGAGATAGATAGATAGATAGATAGATAGATAGATAGATAGGAGATAGATAGATAGATAGATAGATAGATAGATAGATAGGAGATAGATAGATAGATAGATAGATAGATAGATAGATAGATAGATAGGAGATAGATAGATAGATAGATAGATAGATAGATAGATAGGAGATCGATAGATAGATAGGAGATAGATAGATAGATAGATAGATAGATAGATAGATAGATAGATAGATAGGAGATAAATAGATAGGGGATAGGAGATAGATAGATAGATAGATAGATAGATAGATAGATAGATAGATAGATAGATAGATAGGAGATAGATAGATAGGAGATAGATAGATAGATAGATAGATAGGAGATAGATAGATAGATAGGGGATAGATACTATAGATAGATAGATAGATAGATAGATATCCAGTAGGAAATGGCTATCTAGCAGCTTATTATGTAGCTTTGACCGCCATTATATGGAGTGCAGACATAGTCAGGATAAAAGGGATTTAAAAAATATAGTAACTTTTGTCCAAAAACAGCACCACCCCTGTCCTCAGACTGTGTATGGTTATTACAACTTGGCTCCATTCACTTCAATGGAACTGAGCTGCAATACCTCACACAAACTGAAGAAGAGTGTGGCGCTGTTTCTGGAAGAAGGTGGCCATGTTTTTCTCCTATAAAGGGAATCTGTGAGGTCCGTACCAGGTCTAGGGCTATAAATCTCAGCAGACAGGTGTGAGGAGATATCACTGACCTTTAGTCCAGTGTAAACTTATATAATTGTCCTTTTCATTTCCAACTAAAGTTTCACAACAGCAGCTGCAGCAGCAGCACCCTATATATCCATCATTTAGAGCAGGCAGGGGCGGGGCAGAAGGTGCTGCTGTGGTTCCACCTCTGTGACACTTCAGCTGGTAATGAAAAGAAAGATTATAGAGGTTTACACTGGACTAAAGGTCCGGTCCCTGACCTGTACGCTGGGATCTACAGCTGTGTACCTGGTATAGACCCCACAGGTTTCCTGTAAGGGCACGTTCATACCTAATCAAATGCGGATTTGATGCTTCTTATTTAATCAGTTGAAATGAATGCATATATATGCCGCATCAAATCATCAGCAGATCATGTTATAGCATTATTTTCAGGTGCTGATGGTGGGGTTCACATGTTTAGGGGAGTAGTGGGGACATGGCTAAATGAAGCAGAATTTGCTACAGCTCGTATTTTACACGGCTATCCATGATATATAGGGAAGGATATGGTATGTGGGCTGCTGGGGTTTGATTGCCAGGGCTGATTTTAAGTCCCAGTCCGGCCCTGATAGCAGCAGTGTGTATAGCTGAGTGTAAGTGCAGGCACATTATAGCAGCAGTGTGTATAGCTGAGTGTAAGTGCAGGCACATTATAGCAGCAGTGGGTATAGCAGAATGTGAGTGCAAGCACATTATAGCAGGAATGGAGAGTATGGGAAACACAGGGGCTGACAGAGACTGCAGGGAGCATGAAGAAATGAGCAGGGCAGATGTGGGCACATACATGCAGCACTCCTGTATGGGGAGAGAGGGTTTACAGCTATGAAGAGACCTCCACAGTCCTGTCCCCTGATGCAAGCCCCAGTCTGAAGTTGATCTGCTATGATTTGGAAGGTGAGGGAGACTTCCTGGGTCAGAGTACCGTGCTGTAGACCCCGCTATGCAGACCATGCCCCTCCCATCCAGTATAGGAAGCTCTTAAACCAAATTACAATTTTGAAAAACTGTGAGCCCTTCTTGCAAAACGCTTTCAATCTAGGTTACTCTTAAACAGAGGCACCGCTGTATAGATTTGTAATTTACTTATTACTATTTAAAAATCAGCTGCTGTATGTTCTGCAGGAAGTGGTGTATTCTTTCCAGTCTGACATGGTGCTCTTTGCTGCCACCTCTGTCCATGTCAGGAACTGTCCGAAGCAGGAGAGATTTTCTATGGAGATTTGCTGCTGCTCTGGACAGTTCCTAACGTGGACAGAGGTGGCAGCAGAGAGCGCCGTGTCAGACTGGAAAGAATACACAATTTCCTGCAGGACATTCAGAAGCTGATAAGTGCTGAAAGACTTTAGACTTTTAAATAGATGTAATTTACAAATCTATATAACTTTCTGACACCAGTTGATTTGATTTTTTTCCCCCGCCAGATCTTGGTGGATCCTTATCCTGTCCCAGGTAGAGTCTCCTATGCAGCTGGAATCTTCTCAATGTGTTCCGCTCATACTGGGTTTCTTTAAGCCCCACGTGCAGTGCTGGTGGTATTTCTAATATGTTTGAATTTAAAGCAGTGGTGAATGTCTTAAAAATGACTGATGATTCATTCACATTCTGATAACTGGTCCATCAAGAACATATTTCACGCTGGCTGATTTTTCCTTCTGGCTTTTGATTGGAAAATTGACAGTACCTCCAAATACAGAACAATATAAACGATGGGTTCTTAAGATTTGCTTAAGGTCATGGAAAGTGGAAGGTCACGCTAGGAAGAAAGATAAAGCTCAAGACAATATGGAATAGCATTAGTGTTGCCTGTATGGTGGGATGTGAAGGGGCAATGGGGGCGTGGGGGGTTAAGGAGACCATACTCACTGGGCTACAACAAAAACTTAGATTCCCCCTCTTTCACCACTGTGCCTATAGTGAACACCCCCTAAAACATTCAGACCTCCGACCAGACTACTAAATTATGTGGTGTATTCTTTTAAGTAATCCAGTACTTATCAGCTGCTGTATGTCCTGCAGGAAGTGGTGTATTCTTTTCAGTCTGACACAGTGCTCTCTGCCGCCACCTCTGTCCATGTCAGGAACTGTCCAGAGAAGGAGAGGTTTGTACAGTTCCTGACATAGACAGAGGTGGCAGCAGAGAGCACTGTGTCAGACTGAAAAGAATACACCACTTCTGGGAGGACATACAGCAGCTGATAAGTACAGGAATACTTCAGATTTTTAATTAGAAGTATTTGTAAATAAATAAATAATAAATTTCGGACTACCCCTTTAAGTGGAGAAAAGAAGCTGCAAAAAGATCTCTTCAAGCTGATCTTGATCCAATAGCTATGCTAGTAGAGCGGGGTTGTTGAGGTTGTCACAAATGTATTTGCTCCCTTTTAGCCTTAACAACCTTTTCTGTCCTTTACGTAGCTACTACTACTATACCATGGAGCACTAACTATATACGGCCGATTTTTCAAAGACCATTTTCTTCATTACGTCCATCATGGGGAGTATATTGCCACTTGTGTCTTTTAAAGCTGTAATGGCGTATACTAATGATGAGAGCCTTTAGAGTCTCTTCAGATTTAATAAGTGTTTTCTTGTGTACCTCTTCTTTTATAATGAACCACGCCATTAAGGTCAAGATGCTCGCAGCTCACTTAGGTTTTCTATTGATGTCTATGGATACTCTTATTGGTCGACCACATGACTCATAGAAGGGTCCTCTAATTGTGCTAGTTTGGCTTTTATAAGTGAGAAGTAAAAGTCCTATAACTTTGTGTATTGAAGAAAAAATTATATTAAAGAGGTTCTCCGGAGAAATTAAATTATTTTTAAATTAACTGGTGGCGAAAGTTTATGTAAATTTGTAAATTACTTCTACTTAAAAATATCAATTCTTCTAGTACTTACCAGCTGCAGGAAGTGGTGTATTCTTTCCAGTGTGACACAGTGCTCTCTGCTGCCACCTGTGTCTGAGACAGGAACTGTCCAGAGCAGTAACAAATCAGTAACCTCTTCACTACCATATGTCATCTATGTGTGATGTGTGATGCCTTCTTACACAGAAAGGATAGAGGTATGGTAGAGGCCTTATGCATCTCTATGAAACTGCTGTACAAAAACACGGCCATAATACAACCATGTGCGTGTGTCTTCAATAATTATAATAACAGCAGGAAAGTGGCATAGATAGGACACATAATGGCAGCATGCCAGTTTCCTGCTGTTATTATAGTTATTGAAAGCTAAAGACACATTCACATGGTTGTATTATGGCCGTGTTTTTTAACAGATCCTTCTGTACTGGTGTATTAGGCCTTTGCCGCACTTTAGTAAGTTTCATATAGTATGACATATAGTTGTATGAGCCACCTGATGCCATACTACAGATGCAGTGTCCCAGTACCAGTGTTCCATCTGCTATAGCATAAAGTTGTCTAGTGGCTGATGAATCTCTCTTCAGATGTTTAAGTTTTTATTTGGGTGTTGAGTGTCTACTTTGTCATTTTGTTTGTTATACTGAAATCTTAGCATAGGCATACATAGGTATACATTTTTTCTCTACTGCTACTGGATTATATACGTAAAGAAGGCATGGGATGTTGGTCACATGACCTTTTCCCTGATCGCTTCTGCTAAAAAGAGTGGTCTTGGGAAGATTAAAGAAGAACTTACTATACTGCTGATCCGGCCTTGCTTGGCCTGCCCCTTTCTAATGACAATTAATGGAGCGAGCCAGCATGGGGCGGGCCAAATAACTGATATGGGGGTGGGGCAGTGATCCTAATGGTGCCCCAGTGCTCCTAATGGTCTTACTGGACTGTGGAGCAAACCACTGACTGCACCCGAATAGCTCCAAGGATGAAGGTAGGAGACAAACCTTCATCCTCTTCATCTCCTGCACAATAGGGGGCTATCAGAAGGTTAGATTCGTGTATCCTTCTGATAGTTCCCCTTTAATCCCCAGACTCCTTACTCAAGTGTACATCAGGGTCAAAGACCTCCTACTATTGTACATACCCCCATTTACAAAAGGTTTTACTATTCCATAGAATATTCAAAATATTATCACAACTGAGGAGGAACTTTCATATAGCACCTAAATAAAGCCAGGATAAAAGCAGGTAGGCCTATGGTCTTTCTTATTCAGGAGCCATGGGGCCAACATAGACTATATTCTGGAAATTTATTGTGACATCATGTGGGGCCCTTGGATGTCAGAAATCCTCTGCATTCTCCGTAGCTTAGTCCTAGTGAGCCGATGCATGGTGTCACTTTTTTTTACAGTGTCCTCTTTGGCGTAATAAAGTTTACATTATAATTAAGCGTATTAGCGGTGGCTGCTCGGGGACGGCGGCTATGTGTATAATCAAAGCTCTCCATTCAATCAGGCATATTTTTACATAAGTAATGCTATTATGAAAACATCTCGGCACAAGTTGAAAAGGTTAGTTATTTCGGTGATATATTAGATCATGAAATATATTGTTATTGTGAGTTTATTCTAATGCCAAGTTATAGAGTCCGTGCTCGGAATACCGATCAGGCCGCTGATGAGGCCATTGTGTAGAACCAGCCTTAATTTTGATGTTCGGAGAGGTTAAGTAAGGTCAACAATATGGCAGATTTCACCTGCGTAGCTCCTTTAGGGAGGACTGAGGCTTCCTAAGGTCTCATGCATTAAGTACAAAGGATGAAAAAATGCCAACGCTGATTCTCCATGTGCCTCTGATTTTGTACATAAATGAACTCTATCTCTATTTATACAGGGTGCTTATGGCTTCATCATATGGGGCTGAAGGGATGCCAAGCGCCTCCATACAACTTTCATGCCCATGGCTCTGCCATTTAAAGGAAACCTATGGTAGTAAGTCTTCAGTGATAGTTAAATATGTACTTAAAGGGGTTATCCAGTGCTCCAAAAACATGGCCACTTTCTTTCAGAGACAACACGACTCTCCAGGTCAGGTATGGTTTGCAATTAAGCTCCATTCACTTCAATGGAACTGAACAGTAAAACCCCACCCAAGATGGAGACAAGAGTGGGTCTGTCTCTGGAAGAAAGTGGCCATGTTTTTATAGCGCTGGATAACCCTCTTTAGGCTATGTTCACACACTGTGAACAACCGGCTGTTCCGCGACCCCGGCCGGTCTCTGCCCAGATCATCGCGGACGGTACTTAAGTACTGGCCGGTTGATCTGCCCGGCCGCAGAGCTCTGATGCGGGCGCATCAGCGCACACCCGCATCAGAGCTTCTTCCTGCACACTATGGAGCAAGCGGCCGGAGCCGCTCGCTTCATAGTGTGAACTGACAGGGTTTCCTACGGCTGCAATTCATTGAATTGCGGCCGCAGAAAACTGACATGTCAGTTATTTGCGGGGCTGCACGGGATCCCTGCTGGAGCGTATACATTGGTATACGCTCTGGCCGGGATCCCATTGAAACTAAGGTATTGTTCCACCCCACAAAAAGTACGGCCGTTTTTCCTCATCCCCAAAAGTTTCCTCATCATACTTACCTGTCCCAGCTTCACCAGTGTCCTTGTTCTCCAGTCCTATTCCATTTTCTCCAGTGACAGCCTGCTCAGCCAATAACTGGCTGAGCAGGACATCACTGAGGCAGCTAAAGACCCCGGAGACCCACAAGAAGACACTGGGGGAGAATAAACAGGTAAGGATATGTTTCTTTTTTTTAGTTTAAATAAAGTTTATTTTTCCATCACAAAATACACAGGGACATGACCCATAAAAAAAATTACAACACTTAGAAACAAACACGTATCACCTATATCCTATACCAGACAATAATCACCGTACTTACTTATCACTAACCCCAAACCCAGAACCCCCCCCCCTCCCTCCCCTGGGCCGAAGAGAAGAAAAAGAAAAGAAAAGAAAAAAGAAAAAAAAAAAAAAAAAAAAAAAAAAAAATAATACAACAATCAGGGTAGAAGAGATTCCACCTCAAGCATCCCCATCCCACAAACTCCAGGTCTTATCTACTTTTACTCCTTTAGGGCTATGTCTATAATGAAGAATTTCATAACTTCTAATTTTTTTAACTAAATTCTTCCAATTCCCCAGTGTAGGGCCATCCTTAGCAATCCATTTTCTCATGATGAGTACCCGGGCCACCATCAGCAATTTACTAATCAGTACTTTATTCTTAATCTTATCCGGGATATTACCCAAAACAAAGACATCTGGTGAGGGGACCAGATCTACCGCAATCCTCTGATTAACATCGTCCGCAACCTCCCTCCAGAACTTAGCAATTATTGGGCACAGCCATAGCATATGCAGGAGGTCCGCATCTGTTTCCCCACATTTCGTACAACATTTCCTCCCCTCCCTGGCAAATCTATTCAAAAGTCTAGGAGAATAATATAGCCCGTATATAATTTTAAGCTGAATCACTCTATGGTTCCTATTACATGACGCAAAAGGAACATTTCTATATATTCGAATCCAATCTTCCTCTTGCAGGACGAGGGCCTCTTTCCAAAACCTATTAGCCTTAAATGTAGATTTTTCCGCTGTTAGCTGCATCAAATTTTTATAAATAATAGTGAGAGGTTTCCCCTTCAGTTGAAGTGTACTAGCAATATAATCAACCAATATATTATTTACTACACGGAATCTCTCCTTGTCCTGTGTTTTCCTCACTGCATCCTTAATCTGCTCATATCTAAATCTAAACCCCTCGTGAAGAGTGTACCTAATTTTCAACTCCTCAAAGGAGATTAATTTTCCATCCGTAAACAAATGTGAAGCATAAATTATTCCTACTTTCTCCCAACAACCATAATCCTGAATTTTAAAGAATTCCTCAAACAGTCTATTGTGCCATAATAAAGTATTACTCATACAACCTCTGTTCCCAACGATTTTTTTAAGTTGTGACCATACTTTCCCATACAACTTATGGATCTCCCCACCCCCTTGTGCAAACATTCCAGCATCCAACATAGGAACAATCTCTTGATCTTTCCCTAAACATTGTTTGACTAATACTTGACCCATTTCCGAACCACCCAGGAGCTTAATCTTAGCTAACTGGGTAGCAAGAAAATAGACCCTAAAGTTAGGAAGAGCTACCCCCCCCCCCCTCCTACAGGGAGGGAGAAGAAATGCTGCTTGATTCGGACCCTCTTCCTCCCCCATATGAGCAGGTTAATGATCCTCTCCAACTCCTTAAAATATTTATCCTCAATCCATATCGGGGAGGACCTAAGGAAATAAAGAATCTGTGGGAGAATAACAATCTTAATCAATGCGAATCTATCAGCCATGGATAGAGGCAGTGATCTCCATATCCCAATCTTGTTCCTTATTTTTTCTATGGCAGGCCCTATGTTAAGTTTAGCATAATCCTTTATATTACCTGATATACGAACTCCTAAATATTCAATATAATCTTCCGGTCCTTTAATCAGTAATCTGTCCCCCAACGTAAGTTTACCCTTCTCCAGGAGCAATAAAGTAGACTTTAGCCAATTAATCCGCAAGCCCGAAACATTACCATATTCTTCAATAGACTGAATAATACCAGGAATAGCATTTTGGGGATCCCTAACAAACAAAAGGACGTCGTCCGCATATAGAAGAATTTTCTCTACATCGCCACCTACCCCAAAGCCTCTAAATTCCCCACTCCCACCAACAATCCTAGCCAAAGGCTCAATAAAAAGGGCAAATAGGAGAGGCGAGAGAGGGCACCCCTGCCTTGTTCCTCGTTGCAATATAAAGGGGTCAGAAAGGACACCATTAACATTAATTCTAGCGGTAGGAAACCTATACATCGTTCTAATCCAACCAATAAAATATTCCCCCAGGCCGAATCTCTCCAAGGTGGCAAAGAGGAATGTCCACTCAACCCTGTCAAAGGCTTTAGAAGCATCCAGTGACAGGATCGAGCGGACACCCTCCCCACCCTCCGACTGAATGTTATAAAATGCTCTGTCAATATTACTAAATGAGGTTCTTCCAGGGATGAATCCGCTCTGAGCGGGCCCAACCAAAGAGGAAACACACACCGACAGCCTTCTTGCCAAGCACTTTGCCACCAACTTAAAGTCGGTATTCAAAAGAGAGATCGGTCGGTATGACTCCATCTGACACTCCTCCTTCCCCTTTTTCAATACTAGAATGATGGTAGCTTCTAGCATGGATTTAGGCAAAGCCCCCTTCTCTAAGGATTCATTAAGGACAGTTAATAGTAATGGGAGAAGAAGCTTCCTACGCCTCCTATACACTTCATACGGTAGGCCATCAGGGCCAGGAGAGGAATTACCACCAATAGAGTTCAAGGAGTCCTCTAGTTCTTCAATGGAAATTGGACTATTCATGTGGTTGAGCTGATCTTCAGACAGTTTGGGGAGATCTATCCCACTTAAACACTCCAGCACCTTCCCCACATCAATATTCGCTTTAGAGCTATACATATCCCTGAAATAACTAGCAAACTCCAACCTTATCCTATGTTGGTCAGATATGACATCCCCATTCCCCAACCGGATCTTATCTATCCTCTGATTAATCTGCTGGTTCTTTATTACTTGAGATAACATTTTATTGTTCATACCCGCCTCCATATGCTTCTGTTTCCCTGCAAAAAAAATTCTATGATAAGCCTTTTCTCTGGCCAGCTCGGCCAGGTCTTCCTGAGCTTTATTCAAATTAGCAAGGTTTCCCTCTGTATCATCTCTAGAATAGGCAGCCGTATATTTGTCTATTTCTTCAATCAATTCCTGCTCATGAGCCCGCAGACTCTTTTTACACTGGGCAATCTGACTCATCATTAAACCCCTGTAAAATGCTTTTAGAGTATCCCACACAACGGCAGAAGAAGCTGATCCAACATTGACCTGTATAAAATAGGCCAACTGATCATCTATATGTTGCATGTCCCCGAGGATCGAATACCAATGAGCATTAATTCTCGGGGATAACACTCTTACCTGAGGCAAGCCCAGGTCAACCTCTAATAGCATAGGAGCGTGGTCAGATACTGTACGGGGAAGATATTTCATCTTAGTTACCGCTTTCAGGCCTTCCTCATCAGAAAATATAATATCAATTCGGGATGCAGACTTATGAGTTGAACTGAAACAGGAAAATACCTCCAAACTCGGAAATCTGCACCTCCAAATGTCACGCCATCCCACTTCATTGGTAAATTTACTAAGCTGAGAGTCTCCCCCCGACCCCGACACCCTAGAGCCCCTTCTATCTTGTCTTAAGTTCATTACCATGTTAAAATCACCACCTATGTATATATATTGGTATTGTTTGTTATTCAGGAACTTTAGAAGCTGAACCAGGGCATCTGTTTTAAAGGGAGGGGGGATATACAAAAAAGCTAATATCACTCGGACCTTTTCCCAGTCTGCCTCCAGAAAGACAAACCTACCCCTATCATCTATTTGTTTAGAAATTAACCTAAAATCTACCGCTTTATGAATTAGAACCGATACCCCGCTGGAATAAGAAGAAAAAACTGAATGGTACTCCCAACCCACCCAGCGTTTTGAAATCAAACCTAAAGATTCCCTAAGGAGGTGTGTCTCCTGGAGGCAGACTATCGCGGGGAGCAAAGATATAATACGATCAAATATAGCAACCCTCTTCCCCTTCTCCTTTAGACCTCTTATATTCCAATACAAGATTCTACCCATAAATAAATATCAAAACAAAAAACAAGCAAGAAAAGAAAAAAAAAAAAAAAAAAAAAAAAAGAAAATAAACCCCCAACCCCTCTTCAGTCCCCCCCCCATCCTCCCCAGCCACCCCTACCCCCCAACCTGTCCGCGCAAAGAAAACACACGCAGACTCTCCACAAGCTATATCCCACTCCCCCCCTCCCCCCATGCCAACCCAAACCCTCACCTTCAGTATGAATAAGACCTACTACATTCAAATAGCCTCCTTATCAAGCCACAACATAGCTTCCTGGACAGTATTGAAAAAGAGGGAGCTTCCCTGAAAAGCCACCTGTAACTTAGCAGGATATAACAAAGAGAATCTAATATTAGCAGCGTGCAGTCTCTTTTTAACATCTTTGTATGACATCCTGTCCAGCTGAGTTTGTCTAGAAAAATCTGGGTAGAAGGCTACCTTATTACCATTATACGCAAGATTACCATTTTCCCGAGCCCATCTAAGAATCTTATCTCTATCCTGATAGGATAAAATCCTAATCAGGAAGGTTCTCGGGGGGCCACCTGGAGGGGGAGGCTTCCCTGGGACCCGATGGGCCCTTTCCACCACAAAAACGTCTGAGAGAATCTCTGCAGGTAGAAGCTCCCTCAGCCATTTCTGAGCGAACTGGATCCCCTCCTTCCCCTCTGAGCCCTCCGGCAGGCCCACTATCCTAATGTTGGATCTGCGCGATCTATCCTCCAGGTCCTCAATCTTTTTCCTCATGAGGATAATGTCCTTCTTGTTTTCAAGTGCTAGTCTCTGGGTGTCAGCGCTATTTGACTCCATTGAGGGAAGTTTCGCCTCCAAGGTCTTAATTCTCTCCCGGATTTTATTCATGTCATCTCTAATAAGAGTAATGTCAGATCTTACTGCCTCCACCACTCCAGACAAGTCCAGCAAAGCTTTATTGGATTTTTGCACCTCTCCTAAAATTGTTTCCAACAGGGGAGTATTAGAGCCTTCCACATAACTTTCAGATTCAGTGTCCGCCAAGTCAGTATCCAACGTATTAAATTTAGAACCAAAACTCTCCCTCAAAGATTGTTGCTTTTGAGTTCTAGATGGATTACCATCTTTAATATTTTTCTGCTTTTTATCAGCTTTCTGCATTGTATTTTTCTCCTTAGGGGAACAACTTCCTCCCGAAAGTCTTACAGAAGGCTTAGGTGGCATGTATACACAGCAGAAGAGGCTCTATCCCACAAAGATTACTTGCGATTATGAAGGCAGACAAGCGTGCAGCGGACTAGAATATCACTGTCATACTTCACACTTCAGGGAAGGCTAAGGCACAGCAGAGGTCCTCCTTAGACGCCCTTCGCTGACCGGCTAGCAATCCGACCAGGAGCCGGGATAACCCCATCGGTCCATCAGGTACGCCGCCACCGGGGAGACGCTATCCATCCGCGGCATCTCCACGGAGCAGGGAGGTGGTCAGGTGAGGCACGGGGGGAGGATCCGGAGCGTGCGGCGTTACGTCATGCCGCTAAGCGTCCCCTCCATGGATATGTTTCTTTTTTCTGTTTTTACATGTATGGCCGCCATCTTCCTGGACTTGTTCCAAACTTTGCAAAAAGTTTGGTTTGGTAGCGAACCCCCTCCTTGCTAGCTTGGGTGCAGTGTGAGATCAGTTTGGTCACCAGGGGGTTAAATGGAGATGCAAGGCATCCTCATTTAACACCTTGGTTGCCAGATTGTAAGCAGCTATCTGTAGAGATGCTGCATACTGTAAGGAGCAGAACACCTGTTGGGTGTTCTGCTCCTGCCTTTTTTTGTGTCTCTCTTGTTTTGTTTTCTTTGTTTTTTTAGATATCATTATCCAGATGATTATGTAAGATTCTGTGGACTACGTCTATGACCAGCGGATTTTTTGGTAGGCGGCATCCATTACTAATCTGGTAAAATGGCCAGGTACCAGCAGTCCTCGAGCTTCAAAAAAATGACTTTACAGGACTGGGTGGTAGCAGACTGGTATTATTAGTCTGGGGAGGGCCAAAATAGATGGCCTTTCCCACCCTGGAACTACTAGGCTGCTGCTGTTTGTTTTCTTTTACTTGGCTAATTATGGAAATGGGGGAAACCCCCTTTTTTTTTAAATAATAATAATAATAATGATAATGGGCAAGAAACATGATTCTCAAACTAGTCTGAATTCTTCCATTGCTTCATGGACAACAAGCAACATACACTAGGAGGCCCTATCTAGATCTATGGTAAGGGGACCCCTATACTCTATATACACCACTGCCTTAACCCCATATCAGTCTCTAATGTACTGTATATACTGTAGATGAAACAACTAGAAATCAAAGTGATAAATTATTCATATTATCATTTACAAAGCCTGAAATGTTGACATTTACGTTACTTAATCATCTGTAAAGCACAATGTAGATCTTACCGTCTATTAACACATTTATGGGGAGATAATAATAGATTTTTCTATGTAATCATTATACTCGGTGATGAGTTTACTGGACCATTGAACTGTCAAAATGATAAAGCCAAATATCCTCAGAGAGAACGGCTTTATACCAGTGTTAATTGTCTTCTTTATGGTCAATGCAAGGTTTAAGAAGAAGATAAATGAATGTAGTATCTTGTGTTAATGAAAGTAATATCAGTGTAAATAACACGGGGTGGGGGCAGAGTAGGGTTAAAGGGGTTGTCTGATGAAAACATTTTGTTTTGTAATAAAAGCTATGTGAACTTTATATTCTATAGACTTATTCAACTGTAGACAATAGAACAATATTCATATGAGGATCAGAACAGTCATCCAGCACTTGCCTTAGCTGGGGATTGGTGTTTACAGGTGGACCAATCGCAGTGAAGATGATAGGAGGGGTCAGCTTCTAACAGTTCTCTTGTGTCTCATCTGCTCTGTGTATGGGAGGAGTTTACAACCAGGTGAGAACAGTGGTGCTGGCACAATACAACAGAAAAATGAACCCCTTCCTGCCCAGATTGTCCCCTATCAACTATTACTGTACCTAATAGTCACCCCTTTTGCTGTACCTGATAATCTACCCTGCCCCTGTCTCCCTAAACCTATATTACTGTACCTATAGTAACCCCTGTTGCTTACATTATTATCTACCCTGTACCCTGTTACTGTACCTGATTGTCTCCATTATCCCCTATTACTGTACCTAATAGTCACCCCTGTTGCTGTACCTGATAATCTACCTTGTCTCCTGTTGCTGTACCTGATAGTCTCCATTATCCCATATTACTGTACCTAATAGTCACCCCTGTTGCTGTACCTGATAATCTACCTTGTCCCCTGTTGCTGTACCTAATAGTCACCACTGTTGTTGTACCTGATAATTTAACATGTCCCCTGTTGCTGTACCTGATAGTACCTGATAGTTTCCATTAGTCCCCAACTACTTGATGATCAAACTCAAGCATGCTCTAATGATTACAGATTTTGCACTGTGGTGCCTGCCCACGGTTCTAACTATTGAATTAGCTTGTTAAAACTATATAAAAACTGTGATATTCAGGAATGGACTGGTGTTATTCAGGAAGGAGTGGTCTGGGATTTTAAAGGGTTTTTTAGAGCTTGCAAAAACATGCCCCCCCCCCCCACACACACACAGAAAAGATAGTTTTCATTATGCCCTTTTACTGTACCTAATAGTTACCCTGTCGCTGTACCTAATAGTCACCACTGTTGCTTTACCTGATAAACTACCCTGTCCCCTGTTGCTGTACATGATAGTTTCCATTATTTCCCATTACTGTACCTGTACCTATAGTCACCTATTGCTTTACCTGATATTAGTCCCTGTCCCCTGTTGTCTGTACTTGATCTTCACTCCTGCTAGTGAACCCAATTGCCACTCCTGTCAGTGTATCTGATTGTTGTTGCTGTTACTGTATGTGACCTTTTAAAAACTGCTTCTGGCTGCTTCCTCCCCCCCCCCCCCCAGAAACAGCACTATTGTTCTCAGTGTGGGTGTGGTTTGGCAGCCTAATTGTAATACCGCACACAACCTGAGGGCAGGGGTGGTGCTGTTTTGCAAGAAAATTTTACTTAAAGGGATTATCCAGGATTATCAAAACATAGCTGCTTTCTTACAGAAACAGTGCCACTCTTGTCCTTAGGTTTTGTGCGGCATTACAACATCCAGGATTAAAAAAACATAGCTGCTTTCTTCAAGAAACAGCACCACTCTTGTCGTTAGGTTGTGTGCGGTATTACAACATCACTCTAGTTCAATGGAACAGAACTTCAATACCACACACAAACCGAGGACAAGAGTGGTGCTGTGTCTTGAAGAAAGCAGCTATGTTTTTCTAATCCTGGACAACCCCTTTATTCCTCTTCACTGGATATAAGATTGGTCATCTCGATCTACATAAACAACAGGAAGATATATAGCTTATGCACTTATTTTTTTCTACGGTTTTACAGTCATGCATGGATTCAGATGTTTTAGGTAAGAATAATGCAGAATGCAGAAAATTCTGAAGAGTCCCCGATCTCTTATAAAACGACATCAGAAATGTGGATATTATCCGGGCTGTACGCTTTTACAGATAAGCCGCTCTTTACCAGCGAGCGGAGAAGCCGTGCAATATTGATCATATCGCATTCAGATCTTCTGATGTTGGAAAAAAAGGAAAAACTGGGCGCTCACAGCTTTCCATTTAGATGATGTGATTAGTAAATGTGATGGAGACTGTGGCATTAATGGCAGGGTCTGTGGTATAGCTTAGGTATATCCCTTAACCCCTAGACGACCAAGGACGTACCTGTACGCCTTGGAAGCCTATCCCCAGATGACCCTGGGTGTACAGGTACGTCCTGTGTTATGAAGCGCGCTTCGGAGCGGGGCGTGCTTCATAACAGGTGGGGGCCGCCTGCAATCAGTAGCTCGATTGCGGCGTTTAAGTGTAACTGACAGGGGAAGCTCCTGTCACTTACCGATCGGGGCCCCCGCAGAGTAACTGCGGGGGACCCAATCACTGTTTCGGACTGCCGGAGGTCTCTCACCTGCCTCCGTGCGGTCCAAACGACGATCTGCTTATTGAGTCTGCTAAAGGCAGACTCAATGAGCAGAACGCCTATAACACTGATCAATGCTATGCCTATGGCATAGCATTGTACAGTGTGCGCAATCTGATGATTGCATGTAATAAGTCAGGGGGACTTAAAGTGTGTAAAAAAAAAAAAAAAGAAAAGAAAAATGTTTTTTACAATACCCCTAAGCCCCTCCCCCAATAGAAATTAAAATCACCCCCCCTTTCCATTTATATAAATAAAACATATAAAAATAAATAAAGAAACATATTATATACTGTAGGGTGCGTAATTGTCTGATAAAATATAATATTAAAATATAACAATCGTCATCGCGAACGGCGTAAATGAAAAGAGGAAAAAAAGGTCCAGGATTACAGATTTTTTGTTACATTATATATAAAAAAAATTATAAAAAGTGATCAAAACATCAGATCTTCACAAATATGGTATTAATAAAAACTAGAGATCGTGGCGCGAAAAATGACACCCCATACAGCCCCATAGATGAAAAAATAAAACCGTTAAAAGAGTCACAATAGAGTCGATTTATTAATAATTAATTGAAAACAAGGATTTCATGAAAAAAAAATATAACATTAGAGAATCTGTGTAACCTGCATATGGTTGTGTTCGGGCTGACCTATAGAATAATAGTATCATGTCGCTTTTACCATATAGTGCATTACGTAGACACAGGAACCCCCCAAACGTTACCATATGGCATTCTTTTTTACGATTTCACCTATTTATATCTTCATAAATAATAATTTTTGGGTTCCATCATACATGTTATGGTGAAATGAAACACAAAGTACAAAGTACAACTACTCCTGAAAAAAAAACACGCCCCTACATGGCTTTTAGATAGAAAACTGAAAGTGCTAGAGCTCTTAGAAGGGGAGGAGGAAAAAACGTAAGTCCACGTAGGTCCACTGGGTCATTTTGGCTTTGGTCCTCAAAGGGTTAAAGGGGTACTACAGTGAAAATCTTTTTCTTTCAAATCAACTGATTTCAGAAATTTATACAGATTTGTAATTTACTTTCACTTACAAATTTTAAGTCTTCCAGTACTTATCAGCTGCTGTATGTCATGCAGGAAGTGGTGTATTCTTTCCAGTCTGACACAGTCTCTGCTGCCATCTCTGTCCGTGATAGGACCTGTAAAGAACAGTAGCAAATTCCCATAGAAAACCTCTCCTGCTCTGGGCAGTTTCTATCATGGACAGAGGTGGCGGCAGAGAGCACTGTGTCAGACTGGAAAGAATACACAACTTCCTGCAGGACATAAAGCAGCTGATAAGTACTAGAAGACTTTAGATTTTGAAATAGTAGCACTATTCAAATCTGTATAAAATTCTGAGTTCCTCTTTAAATGATTATCATGTAAAATATTGATCCCTATAAACTAATCCAGCTGATAGATATAACAGATCAGGACCGGATGGCTCAGATTCAGCTTCATGTGTCCCCAACATGATCCCATTGACTGACATGGCCCTTCAGTATAAATTCCGCATAATGCAGTATGAAATGGCTCACTAAAGGGGCACCGCATTACCATCTAAAACACACAGTACTGCAGAGAATTGAAAAGCAATCGGGAAGTAAAACATCAAATAAATCTACACTACAGATGGGGCTGCCTCTCCAAAGCAATTTGGTGAAGGACTGCAATATGTAGAAAATGCAAGAATGCCTCGCCATTAAATATTCAAAGATGATATTGCGGGGAGCGGCGGAGGCATAACTCTCCCATATAGTTGCTTTTCCTGCCACCTCTCCTCCATGTGTAATTTGTAGTCATTGATTGTGGAGGTAATTGACACTGTGCAAAGCATCAATTCTGTCACCTCCCTGATTGAAGGGCAAACTCTCGGCTCCCAGCAATCTGGAGTGCTCAGGACGTGTAATTGTAGGTTAAGACGCCATGGTTCATCTGACCCGCTCCCAGATGCCTACTGGGTACCAGGAATTTCTAGTTTTATTTCCACCCTTTAATATTTTGTTGCAGTTCATAAAAAATCCAATTTCTTTTGTGCTGTGTGTTCACCGTGTCATAGAGTGATACATGGAGGGTATAATACATAGGGGGTTATTCAGGGTAGAGGGGCTTGTGTAAAAGGCCTTCATTTGAGCAGGTGAGGTTAGCTGCAAAGTATACTGTATGTGGGGGAATATGGAGAGAGTTTCTGATATAGGAGCTTTCTACCATTTAAAGGGAATCTGTCAGCTCCTGGGCCCTACCTGAGGCGGTGACAGTGTGCTGTAGCTGGCAGTCCCCTAGTGAGCATGGTGCCTCTTTGGTACTTATGTACAATCTTATGTCTCCTACTGTAATGAAGAGTCAAAGCGGAGTTGTTCATGCCACACTCTGGCACACCTCACCACTCCTTCCTCCTCCCTCTTCTCCATGAATAATGGTGCACGGCCTCCTGCTCACTCAGCTGTCAGATTGCAGATCAGTCCTCTGTAGGCAGTTTATGTCTGAAAGAAACACTCAGGTATAATTGAATCTCTTCTCCCAAATGTGTTGGGGCTGTGGTCTAGGGGTAACTCACCTGTCTAGAGACCTACCAGCAGTTCTTTCCTCCTTCGAATTCCCTGATGGAAATTAAATAGAGGTCTTTTTCCCTCATTATTGTTAGAGTTGATCGAACCTCGGGAAATCCTAGGTTCGATCGAACTCGAACATTCACCAATCTGCTGCATTTGATTACTGATGCCTTCCCGATCCGTGGGGAAGGAGGAGAGTGCCCGGATACCGCCTGGAACTTCGGGATTCTGCCTATTACCTAGGCCGAATCCCGGCATTCCAGGCGATACCCGGGCACTCTCCTCCTTCCCCATGGACTGAGAAGGCATCAGTAATCAAATGCAGCAGGTTCGTGAATTTTCGAGTTCGATCAAACCTAGGATTTCTTGAGGTTCGATCAAATCTAATTATTGTATCATTTTTAAGGCAATGTTTTGCAACTAAAACCAGGAGTGGATTGAGAATACCGAAAGGCTATGTTCTCACACTGTTAAAATTGAGAAGATGGCCGTCATTTAATGGCAAATATCGGACGTTGTTTTAAAAAAAACAGTTATTATTTGCCATTCAATGGCAGCCATCCACTCAATTTGAACAGTGTGTGAAGATAGACTTTTTGGGGGAGATTTATCAAAGGGTGTAAAATTTAGACTGGTGCAAACTGCCCACAGCAACCAATCACAGCTCAGCTTTCCTTTCAGCACTGCCTAAAGCTGAGCTGTGATTGGTTGCTGTGGGTAGTTTGCACCAGTCTAAATTTTACACCCTTTGATAAATCTCCCCCTTTGTGTTTTCAATCCACTTCTGGTTGCAAAATGCTGACCAAAATACTGAGCAAAAATACTGTGTGAAGATAGCCTTAAAAATTATACAATAATGAGGAAAACATAAATAATTAAAGACCTATAATTTCATTTCCACCAGGGACCTGCTTGCAGGTCTCTAGACGGGTAAGTTACCCTTAGACCACAGCTTAACTATATCTGAGTGTTTCTTACCTACAAAGGACTGATCTGCAATCAGAGACACTGGCTGACAGCTGAGCGAGCAGGAGGCCGGGCAGTATTGATTATTCATGAAAATGATGGAGGGGAAGGAGTATTGAGGTGCGCCAGAGTGTGGCACAAACAACTCCTCTTTGCCTCTTTAGTACAGTAGGAGATATAAAATTTTCTGCACAGAAAATTACCAAAAGCACCATGTTCACTAGGGGACTGCCAGCTACAGCACACTGGAAGCACCTTAGATAGGGCCCAGGAGCTGACAGATTCCCTTTAACTTCTGCTGTTTAATTTACGGTATAAGGAGTTAATGGTACCCCTCCCTAATTTATGTAAGAAGGAAAAGACATATGTCCTATTGGCTGACTGATAGTCAAGCTATTTAAGGGTTCTGTTGCAGTGTTGATCCAGAAGAAAAAAAAAAGCTCATTTTCATAATATAATTTTTTTCTACTGATTAATGGCTGGAATAGCAAAAGGAAGCTATATTTAAAGCATTTAGGGATATGTTTTGTGGCAAGTCCCATGGACCCTAGGTACAATGGACTGGACCTGTCCCATTCAGATGAATGAGAAAAGGCTTCTGGGTATGGTCAGTGACCCCTCTAGGGGTCATTATATTGGGAAGGGGGTTACTGTGTTGTTGGCAATGGATACTGTGTACCTCTTATCTATACACTGGTGTCACCTGTCATTGTTTGTGATGGTAAGGAGGACACTGCTGAGAGATGAGATGCTGAGTCGGGTCACGTAACGGGCAATAGTCTGAGAAGATCATCCCGGCCGTTACTGCGGTACCGGCCAGAGGATTTTCACTGCTGCAGAATTCGGATGTGGGTGTATCTGTGCGTGCCCGCATTCGAATTCCATGCTGCACTCAAAGGAGCGTATGGCCGGTGCCGCACGCTCTATTGTGTGAACTCACAGGGTTTTTTGTGGCTGCTATTCAATAAATGGCGGCTGCAGAAACCTGACGTGTCAGTTTCTTGCAGCGCCATTAGGGATCCCGGACAGAGTGTATACTACGTTATTAAGTCCGGCGTTTTCTGCGCCGGACTTAATAATGTCCCGGCTGCTCCGAGACTACGGAGATTTATGTAGAGGCGCACTGCCTCTACATCAGTCATGTCAAACTCTGGCCCGCGGGCCAAATCTGACCCGTCGTGCCATCATTTTTGGCCCGCCAGGCAATTCAGAGTTTGAATTACATCTGGCCCACCATGTCTACTATAAAAGAGATTATGGGGGAGGGCTGGCTACTATCTAAGAGACTATGGGGGGAGGGCTGGCTACTATATAAGAGACTATGGGGGAGGGCTGACTACTATATAAGAGACTATGGGGGAGGGCTGGCTACTATATAAGAGACTATGGGAGAGGGCTGGCTACTATATAAGAGACTATGGGGGAGGGCTGGCTACTATATAAGAGACTACAGGGGAGGGCTGGCTACTATATAGGAGACTATGGGGAAGGGCTGGCTACTGTATAAGAGACTATGTGGGAGGGCTGGCTACTATATAAAGAGACTATGGTGGAGGGCTGGCTGCTATATGAGACTATGGGGGAGGACTGGCTACTATATGCGACTATTTGGGAGGGCTGGCTACTATATAAGAGACTATGGGGGAGGGCTGGCTACTTTATAAGAGACTATGGGGGAGGGCTGGCTACTATATAAGAGACTATGGAGGAGGGCTGGCTACTATATGAGACTACTAGGAAGGGATGGCTACTATATGAGACTATTGGGTAGGGCTGCCTTCTATATAAGAGACTATGGGGGGAGGGATGGCTACTCTATGAGACTACAGGGGAGGGCTGGCTACTATAAAATAAACTATGGGGGAGGGCTGACTACTATATAAGAGACTATAGGGGAGGGCTGGCTACTATATAAGAGACTATAGGGGAGGGCTGGCTACTTTATAAGGGAATATGGGGGAGGGCTGGCCACTATATAAAGAGACTATGGTGGAGGGCTGGCTACTATATGAGACTACTAGGAAGGGATGGCTACTATATAAGAGACTATGGGGGAGGGCTGCCTACTATACAAGAGACTATAGGGGGAGGGATGGCTACTCTATGAGACTACAGGGGAGGGCTGGCTACTATAAAAGAAACTATTGGGAGGGCTGGCTACTATAAAAGAAACTTGGGGAGGGCTGGCTACTATAAAAGAAACTATTTAGGAGGGCTGGCTACTATATAAGAGACTATGGGGGAGGGCTGGCTACTTTATAGGAGAATATGGGGAGGGCTGGATACTATATAAGAGACAATTGGGAGGGCTGGCTACTATATAAGAGACTATGGGGAGGGCTGGCTACTATACAAGACACTATGGGGAGGGCTGGCTACTATATGAGACTATGGGGGAGGGCTGGCTACTATATAAGAGACTATGGGGGAGGGCTGGCTACTTTATAGGAGAATATGGGGAGGGTTGGCTATTATATAAGAGACTATGGGGGAGGGCTGGTTACTATGAGACTACGGTGGAGGGCTGGTTACTATATGATACTATTGAGGAGGGGTGGCTACTATTAGGAGGGCTGGCTAATAGGTGGGGCAATTTTGGTTAGGTTGGCTACTACATGGGGTAATAATGGTGGGGGTTGGCTATTACATGGGTTTGGGTTTAATCATATCATAGCAATTTATCATCTCATTTTACGCTTCAATAATTATCAAGGTTGGCCCGCGACTTTGTCCAATTTTAAAATTTTGGCCCACTGTGTATTTGAGTTTGACATCCCTGCTCTACATAAATCCTGTGAGCGCCAGGAAACCTACGCCAGCTCAGAGCTGGAGTAGGTTTCCTGACTATTTTTTCAAAGAAACAAATGCTGAATTGAGCGGAGTCCGTGCCCCCTCCCCACCCCCCCCCTGGCGTACCGGGCGGAAAGTGGCCAGATGCGAATATTTTATTCGCATCTGGCCATTTTCCGCCGAAAAATATGTTTTTTTTTAACTTGATAACTGTCCCCCTATGTGTATACACTCTGGTTGGGATTCCTTAGAACGGCCGTGATTATTATGAAACTTATGCAGTGGGAACATGGCCTAGGAATGTATAGGAACCAGGTAGAGTTTTATTTTTTTTTTAATTAATAAATACTATGGTGTATGTAAATGTTTTTCCCTTCTGCACTTATCTGAGATGGCAGATACGGCAGAGAAGCATGACTTTGGGAATAGTGTGCATTCGTTTCCTAGACGTAGAGGGAAGAGGAGGGAAAGAAGAGCAGAAAAGGTCAATTTCTACTTTTAGTGGGTATTATTAATTCCTGTCTCCATTTACAGTAGAAAGATCTGTTCTTCTATTCAATACAGTTCAGAGAAGAGGAAGATTTACAAGCAAACAGAAGTTTTTGCTAAAAATTTGAAACTTAAAGGGGTTGTTCACCATAAAAATGTTTTCTTTCAAATCAACTAATGACAAAAAGTGCCACAGATTTGGTATTTACTTCTATTCAAAAATCTCCAGTCTTCCAGTACCTATAAGCTTCTGTATATCCTGCAGGAAGTGATGTATTCTTTCCAGTCTTACACAGTGCTCTCTGCTGCCACCTCTGTCAATGTCAGGAACTGACCTGAGCAGTAGCAAATCCCCAAAGAAAACCTCTCCTGGTCTTCAGACTGGAAAGAATACCACTTCCAGCAGAACATACAGCAGCTGATAAGTACTGGAAGACAAGATTTTATTTTTTTACAAATTACAAATCTTTGGCACTTTCTGGCACCAGTTGATTTGAAAGATTTTTTTTGTGAACTATTCCTTTAAAAAACTATGTTATTCTCTTCAACGTGAACAAAATATCAATAATCATAAAATCATTTATCAAGGAGAACATCACAATATAACACCCCCCTCCCCCCGCACCCACCCCGCCTTGAACAGAGGGAGAGACAGATAGAGAACATGTCAAGTAATGTCAACTAATTTAAAATCTAATTTTCAATAAGAAGAGAGAGGGAGTAATCTCACTTAGTACAACTATCCGGGGCTTAGGTTTTTTAATAAACCAAGATTATTGCATTTTTAATACCTTAACTTTCTTATGTAACAAAAAATACCAAATACATATTTCTCCCATGGCTCTACAGTTGGCATCTTCTTGAATAACCAACTCTCTGCACGCTGGAGCGTGTGCAAGTGCCGACGGCATCCCTGGTCGTTGGGGATGCACCAGCGAAGGCATTCCTTGGTTTTGCCACGGCCAGGTCGATCGACACAGGTATCTGATACAATGTTTTGCTGACTGGCGGCCTGCACCGCCAGTCAGCTCTGTGTATTGTTAGGGACAGGGGCTCCAGCCTCCATAAACTACTATGCCTATCAGGTCTTCTTGCCTGTGTTAGAGCCTCTTTAGAGTGTGACTAAGCTAGTGCTGTATCCTGATTTGTATTCCCTGGTTCCTGACTCTCAAGACAAACTCCTCAACTACTCTGGACTCTCACGACCTACTCCTCTCTTCTACTCTGAACTTACTCTACTTCTCAGCACGCAACCAAGACAGCACTGCTATTCTACCTCTAAAGTTCTTTGCACAGATTTTGTCTAGTCAAGTCAGAAGTCTATTATCAGCTTGTGTACTAAGTATCCCTTCAGTAAAGAAGATTTTTTATTTATTCTAACGGGACTCAGTGGTTATTGCTCAAGCACCTACACAGTAGTTACATCGTCTTGGGACATCTCCCCTTTCCTGTCCATGTCAGGAACTGTCCAGAGCAGAAGCAAATCCCCATAGAAAATCTTTCCAGCAGGAAAGGTTTTCTATGGGGATTTGCTACTGCTCTGGACAGTTCCTGACATGGACAGAGGTGGCAGCAGAGAGCACTGTGTCAGACTGGAAAGAATACTTCACTTCCTGCAGGACATACATCAGCTGATAAGTACTGGAAGACCTGAGATTTTAAATAGAGGTAATTTACAAACTTGAATAACTTTCTAACACCAGTTCCTTTTTCTCCGGAGTACCCCTTTAAGATAATTTGTGCTTTAAGGTGAACCTCAGCACGTACAGAAGAGTGGCTTTCTTACCTTCGTCTTTTATTTCATGTTTTATGTATAACTTTGTATTTGCTATGTAAATGCTGTAGTATGAGTAATTTGCATTACGATGACTATTTCTCTTTCTGCGGAGTGCATGTTTGTATTGGAGCTGTCTAAGCGCTTATAAATGCCGACATGTTGCTCGGATATTATTATCACATTTTATAATAATGTATTTTCTGTATTTGGGACTTGGAGGCCATATATTTTTAACTACGCTCTTAAATTACGAAATTTTATGCCATGCGGAGGAAATAACCCCAGAAGAGACAGGCGTGCGGCCTATAGCGCCGTTCACACTGACAGCCGTATGCTTCTGATTGATCATTTTGTCTTAATAGAATGCAGGGATGACCCGGAGTTTGCAATAAGTCATAACATTAATATACACAGCAAAATGCTATAAAAGGTATGCTAATTTAAGATGTTGAAAGGCCTTAATATAATAAGATGCCGGCTCATACATATTAATAGGAGCTTGTTCTTACTGCTTTGTATCAATAAAATGATCTGAAGAAATATGGGCAAGTAGGTAACAGTTTCTTAATTGTAAATTCAGATAAAGGTCTTATAGGAACTAATCAAAGCCATGCCATGTTGTGTCAGCATCTATCATAGCTCAGACACCATCAGTAGTACTGTAGTTCACCTTGTCAGGCTTCATCTATGGGATCCCGGCTTTAAAGGTGATCTATCAGACACCAGGGTAGGGTTTGGTTGCTAGAAGTCACTCTCTACCTCTTATGGCAGGGCCGGCGTCATCACAGGGCTTACTCGGGCAAGTGCAGGGGCCCACAGTGTCTCTAGGGGCCCAGAGAGGGAGAGGGGCCCGGTACTGTAATGTTCAGCCTGCTCCCTGTAGTGCAGGGTAAGGGGCTGAACATTAGAAGACACAGGAGAAGGAGCAGGACCTGTAAGCATCCTGCAGAGAGAGAGGGGTTAAGGACCTGATCACATGACCGGCAGGTCCTCAACCATATAGTGTGGAGATCAGCCCACAGAGGAAGAGGGAAAAGACTGAGCTGTAAGTGCTGTGTGCCTTTAATGGCCGCATTCCACGGCCCGACTCGGTGTTAGCGCTCGTTTACTCCTCGTTTCCCGCTCGCTACTGCTGCTATTCCATACAGCAGCGAGCGGGTGAGCCCGGGAGGGCTGGAGGAGCTGCGGGGGGACTGCCCGGGTGATCGCTGATTGTCCAGGCAGCCCATAGGATATATCGGCGGTCCACGGAGTGACGGCAGCAGATCGCTGCTATATAAGTTGTTTGTCTTTCTACATGTTCTACATTTGCATATCTTTTTGCCATGGAGCATTGCCTGGCCTATAAGACTCTCTAAATTGGCTTTTTTTTTTTTTTTTTTTTACAAGGAGAGTTATTACCCTCTCAGATCCACATTTAGTAGATAGAACAGAAACATAGAAGATTGTCGGCAGAAAAAGACCCTTTGTCCATCTAATCTGCCCTTTTAGTATTTCCCTTCTTATTATTATATATTATATTATTATATGTTTATCTCAGGCAGGTTTATATTCAATTATTGTGGATTTAGCTACCATATCTGAAGTTTTTTTCCAGGCATCTACTACTCTTTCCGTAGAGTAATATTTTTTTGTGTAATTTCTGACTCGAGTTGAGCAAACTTTGAGCATGCTTGGGTTCGTCCAAACCTGAATATATTAGATTAGCTGTGGCTGCGGAAGTTGGATGCAGCCCTAGGGAGTCCCCGAAAACATGGATACGGGCATAGGTTATAAGCTAAAGGCCTACTGCAAAAAAAAAAAAAAAAAAGGAGTATGGAAAACCATCGTACACCACATTATTTTATACCTTAGTATCCTTAAAAAAAAAATTTTTCAAAAAAATTGCCATTTAACATATACCATTATAGTCTATGGGTGATGAATTCATTAGATGAAAGTCTAATTGTGGCATCCATCACCCCTATGCTATAATGACATCTGTTTAATGGATCCTTCATGTCTAAGCTCACTAGGGATCTGGTAAATGGAGGCCATATTTATTGATAGGTGATGGATGCCAGGATTAGGTATCCGTCATTGCCTCCATTTATTGTATACAGTACGCCAGGTGTTATTCTTGGTGTATGCTACTGTATGTGGGTTTAACTGAACGGCTAAGTGGAAATACAACACTGTAGGTGCCTGATTATCCACTTAAATGATCCGAAAATGAAGTATGTAAGAGTTTTTTTGGCACTTTTTCTCAGTGTATACATTAAACAGCCACCAAAAAAGAGATGCGACCCTGACCTAATGGAGAATTTTTAGGTTAGGGTGTTACGCAGTGTCTAGGAGGCTTGGTTTAAAGGTTATATGTCAGCTCTACATCATGCTCAGAGCTCAAGTGTCTAAGATGCTGTGCTGAGCTGCAGCATGCCTGCCTCCTCCCCCCCCCCCCCCCACCCCTCAGGGCTAACTCTCCAGTTATGAAGAGATGGAGGAGGAAGGAGGCATGTATGATGGGGCTAATACGGCCTCTTTTTCTCTAAGTATGATCTAGGGCTGACCAATTCCCCTCAATGTAAGTGCCAGAATAGGTCTTGGTGCCTGTGCTAACGGGATCCATAAACACCATTTACCCAGCTGTGAATTATGTCCTCCATTTGGGACCCAGGACTGGCTTGATGAATTGAACTTCATAAAAAAATATATAATACAGGTGTGATAGGTGTATTGGATTCAACTACTTTTTAATATGATGAATGCCAGCCTAGTGGTATCCTGTAGAGATGAGTGAACCTCAAGCACGCTCGGGTTTGTCCCAAACCTGCAGCATTTGATTACCAGTGGCTGAAGAAGTTGGATGTAGCCCTAGGGAGTTCTGAAAAACATGGATACAGCCTATGGCCTTATTTATGTTTTCCAGGGAGCCCTGGGGCTGCATCCAGCTTTTTCAGCCCTCACTAATCAAACGCTTCACGCTTGGGTACAGACAAACTTGAACAAGCTTGACGCTATAGATTTAAAGAGAAGTCCGGCGAAAAAAATTATTAAAGCATTGTATTACCCCTCAAACGTTATACAAATCCCCAATATACACTTATTACGGGAAATGCTTATAAAGTGTTTTTATTCCCTGCACTTACTACTACATCAAGGCTTCACTTCCTGGATAACATGGTGATGTCACTTCCTGGATAACATGGTGATGTCACTTTCTGGGTAACATGGCGATGTCACTTCCTGGATAAAATGGTGATGTCACTACCAGAGCTGTGCAGGCTGTGGCTGCTGGAGAGGATGATGGCAGAGGGATGCTCAGTGTCCCTCCAGTACCCTGTGTCCCTCAGTGTCCCCCTGCCATCATCCTCTCCAGCAGCCACAGCCCGCACAGCTCTGGGAGTTGGGTCGTGACATCACCATTTTATCCAGGAAGTGACATCACCATGTTACCCAGGAAGTGACATCACCATGTTACCCAGGAAGTGACATCACCATGTTATTCCCTGCACTTACTACTACATCAAGGCGTCACTTCCTGGATAACATGGTGATGTCACTTCCTGGATAACATGGTGATGTCACTTTCTGGGTAACATGGCGATGTCACTTCCTGGATAAAATGGTGATGTCACTACCAGAGCTGTGCAGGCTGTGGCTGCTGGAGAGGATGATGGCAGAGGGATGCTCAGTGTCCCTCCAGTGCCCTGTGTCCCTCAGTGTCCCCCTGCCATCATCCTCTCCAGCAGCCACAGCCCGCACAGCTCTGGGAGTTGGGTCGTGACATCACCATTTTATCCAGGAAGTGACATCACCATGTTACCCAGGAAGTGACATCACCATGTTACCCAGGAAGTGACATCACCATGTTATTCAGGAAGTGACATTTCCATGTTATACAGAAAGTGAAGCCTTGATGCAGTAGTAAGTGCAGGGAAAAAGGCACTTTATAAGCATTTCCCGTAATAAGTGTATAATGGTAATTTGTATAACTTTTAAGGGGCAATACAATACAATATTTTAATAAAATTTTTTTGCTGGACTTCTCCTTTCAGCCGGACATATATACAGTGCTCTATGCTGCCGACACATTGTAGTAGCCTTATCTGATGCTGTCCTCGAGCAATTACAATGTAAATTTTTTATAAATTGTATCAATCACATAAAAATAAACATGATTGTCCGTTCCATGCGGCATTTACTTCAGTAATTTCCAGCTCTTCTGGGATGAATGGGATTCTAGGCAATGACCTAAATGGAACAAAATGATCCATGAGCTGAAGTCTCCCTATGATTAATATTATACATCTTCTTTCTTTATGTAAAGAGCTATGGGAACTCTTTCATTTACTCCCCTAATGAAGAGGATAAAGAATTATTCTTATCATAATGATACTAATTTTCTCCTGATTGTAGATGTGGCTCAAAGTAAAAGAGACTCTTGAATCTTTTCTTGTCTTTTCACATCACAACCACCTTCTGTTTCTTTTATCACAATTAATGGAACGTCTCAGAAGTGTCCACCAAGAAGACAATCTCCCTTAATGCTAATAAAGGCTACCTTCATCTCCATCACTATACCCTATGTCATGCTCACTTTTCATCACTTAAAAAAAAAAATCCCTATCCTTCTGTATTGTTCACTTGGACTGAAGATGAAGTGGTTTAAGTTTTAATGTAAAAAGTTTAAAGTTTGTATCACTTTTTATAGGATGAAAGTTGGAGATTCAAAATAATCTTGGATATATATATAAGTGATGGTAAAGGCCTCAAAAAGTTTTGGTTGGTTACGAATGCTTTGGTTCTAGACGTTGGACAATAGCAGCATCAATGGTATCATCAACCCACTTACATGGGAGCAAATGCTCATACTGATGCTACAAAGGGTAAAGGTAAAATGTATTCACTTTATACTTCAGTCTGTGTCCAAGTGACAATTTTTCCCCACACATTTTACTAACATTTTTAACTTTGGAGCTTATAACCTCTTCCTTCTGGAGCAGATGTTAGTATGTTAAGGTAATAATGTCATTGTATTATTGCATATATCTAATTGCCAATAGATCTTTTTGCACTTTGTCAAACATTTACATAGTATTGTTTTGTGCCTAAGTGATGACAATTGAAATCCTGTTGTTGACAGCATCATTGTTTTGCATCTAATAGTGCCACCAAAAAACTGTATTGTTCTGTATCAAACATGTATATATACAGCATTATTATTATACTTAGATACTATTCGGGTTCCAAAATGCTGACATTGTTAGGTAGCTGTTCGGTCAAGAAGACACCTAATACCTTTCATATATCCATCTGTGCTTCCACGATGTAAAAAAAAAGTGTTTATTCTGCAGTACAATTACTGTCTACTTGATCTAACAGTGTCAGCAATTTGGAACCTGGTGTCAGCTGACAGATTCAGTTCAGGTCTCTTTCTGGGTGATTTTCAAATTAGAATTTTGTTGGGTCAAATTTTGTTAAAATTTAAACCCTGTTGATGATTGCACCCTGCGCATTTTTTTTTCTTGAATGTTATACAATCTTAATTCTTGGTGCTGATAGTATAATACTGCTAGCTCTACTGTTTCGTACTTCATGCTGTCATGTTTCATAGAGTCATGTTCATACTTTGCCCTTTTTTAATATATGGCTGCTGCTGCATATGAAACAATAATCGCTATCCTTACCTGTCCTTCTCTGGTGTTGCCGATGCCCCCCCACTGACTGCAGAGCCTCTACTTATGAGACAAACTTGTTTTGGGAGTGAAAGCCTGCTTATCCAATCACTGACTGAGACAGGACAGCCCCATGGTCAGTGAACCCAGCCTGAGTTTTCTTCTTCAGTCTTAAAGGGGTGCTTGAGAGGAAAAAAAAACACACAGATTTGTAAATGACGTCTATTTAAAAAACAAGCAAAAAATCCCAATTCTTCTAGTACTTATCAACTGCTCTATGTCCTGCAGGATGTGGTGTATTGTTTCCAGTCTGACACAGTGCTCTCTGCTGCCACCTTTGTCCATGTCAGGAACTGTCCAGAGCAGTAGCAAATCCCCATAGAAAACCTCTCCTGCTCTGCACAGTTCCTGACACGGACAGCGGTGGCAGCAGAGAGCACTGTGCCAGACTGGAGAGAATACACCACTTCCTGTAGACTTTTTCTTAATGTTTTGTTGAGCTATAAACCCCACATTTAAGGCTTACCCTGCTGCTACATTGTGATATTATACTATTGCTCTTGCATTAATAATTCTGCTCTAAACAGCAATATCCCTATGATGTCTATTCCACGTTATAGAAAAGATAATTCACAGGTAGTCCAGGGTGTTTGTGGCACGCGGCAGGAGGTATGATACCGGTGTTTAATTTTCAGTGTGATTTTAGTACATCACATAACGAGACAATCATTTTCCATTATAGCCGGATATAAGAAGATCATTGAAAGAAAACTTGTAAACAGCGTCTCGGGTTTCTGAGCGTCTGCCGCCTTTTCTTGTTAAACACTTCTGTTGGAAATCAAACAAGGCCATTGAGCGATCCGAATGAAACGTTATCACAGACACCTTGTAACAATGAGAGGAGCTAGAATACAGCCAGGCACTTCCAATAATCCCCACCGGCCTTGCTGGATACAAGGCGGCGGCGTCCTGTGAATACATTACCGGATAACACAATCCTATAATCACGCCGGATCTGTTCCTGCGGATCTATAAGCGAGCGAATGCAAATCCTTAGATGATGCATCACGCCAAACAAAACATACGTCGTCTACATAGCCTTAAATTGTTTTACTTGTTTATATGCTTTATATATTTTATACTCCAAATGAATAATACAATATATTGCTTCTTTTAGCAGTGTCTTTTTATGTCAAGAGAAATAGAAGAGATGGAAATTTAACCCCCAACTGACTTGAATTTTCGTTTTCATTTACTCTAGAAAAAAAAACAAAAAGGTTTTTAAAAAAATGTATGCATTGCCATGTTTTAACTCCCATACCTCCCCCCCCCCCGCACCTACAGAAATGTGCTGTGATTTGTAGTTTTTGTTGGTCCTGCTTTTTTTTTTTTACAGATGGGACTTTTTGTTCACATCTTTTTCATTGCTTTGTACTTTTTTTTGGGAATTTACACTATTGATCAGGAATGTGATAGTACGTAGGACCATTCATACCAAATGTGTTTTTTTTTTTTTTTTGGATAATGGGAAAAGGGGGAGGTGATTAGAATGTTTTCAAAACATTTTTTAAAACTTTTTAAAACACTTTTGGACTTTCCTGTGGGGTCTTTTAAAGGCTATGTTCACACAACATCTTTTGAGCTCCGTTTAAAATGACGCCCGTTATTTTGAGGCAAAAAAAAAACAAAAAAAAAAAACGGACGTTATTTTGCTGTCTGGCCTCCCCTCAATACACTGTGTGCATTGGATGTCCGTCTTCTCACTGACTTCAATGCATTGCCATTGCAGTCAGTTAAATCGCGGCAAAAACGGACATTTTTTAAAATATGAAAATCGTCCGCCTTTTCAATATTTTTGACGTTGTGTGATAATAGCCATAAGCAATCATTCAATTGCTTACATAGATCAATTCAACACTAACCAGCAAACAAAGGAGATAACAGCCGTTTTATAACACTTAACCCCCTCCCGTCTCTGTACAGTAAATTAACGTCACTGCACCCTATGCCGATACTGTAGCCATGTTAATTTATGATGCAGGATGACACAGTCACAGAAGCTGCGCCTGTGTCATCCGTGGCTGTCAGGGATAGCCGGGATCCTGACAGAACTCTCAACACCGGGGCCTCGCTCTGGTGCTGACAGTTAACCCTATAGATACTGCGGTCAATGTGACCGCAGCATCTATAGGGCTTGAGAGGGAGAATTCTTCTATAGAGGGAGAATTCTTTGTTTGATAACAATCGGGGCTCTGCAATGTGATCGCAGAGCCCTGATGGTAGCCATGGCGTCTTGGCTATGAAGGCTGGTGGGGAAGGGAGGAAAGACTGGTGCTCTGTTGCGAGCTCTGCCCCCCTCCCCTCTCTCCCCTGCTTCTAACAATGACAGAGGACAGAGGAGATCCCATAATCTGAAGGCCAAAAACGACCTGGGCGTTGACGTCTCAATGACCCATGGTCATGAAAGTGTTAAAGAATACCTGTCATTAAATATAACTTTTGACATGTCATCAGGCATGCCAAAAGTTATTGATTGCAACGAGTCTCAGTACAGACCCAGGAGACATAGCTGGGGGCTGATGACTGACAACATGACAAAAGTTATTTTTAATGACAGTGACTCTTTAGGCAACTACAATCAGTAGGGGTTGGTGAGCAGCAGACTATGAATGGTTGCCCTGAGATCTGTAGCGTTACCTGGTTATTTCAGTTGTATGGCCTTGTGGACTGGGCACAGGTGACCACTCTAATACTGAACACTAGGGGGGAAATTTATCAAGGCTTTTGCGCCTATTTTCCAGTGAATAATTGGATTTTTCAACCATTTTTGGCCTAAGTTCTATTTATGAACCAGTAATCGACAGGTGAATATTTTTTAGATACAACTTTTTTTTTTAATCTGCCGGTTCTGAGTATTTACCCAAAAGTTTGCATAATCTGGGATTAGTGCCCAATTTATCATTTGCGACTTTTTAAAAAGTCGCACAAACAGGTGCAGGCCTACGTCTGGTCAGTAGCAGGTGAATATGCTTGGGGAATTTTTGCAATTTTGTGACTTTTTACTTAGATACATTCATTATGGCAGTGCTACATTTTAAAAAAATCAGTTGCAAGATATTGGAACAAAATACACACCAATCCTCATTAGAAGAGTTGCACACATTAGTCTCCTTAATAAATGTCCCCCTAGGTGTCATGTCATGTAGTTCTTTTTATTTGCTTACCATGCATTTAAAATAAGACTTAAAGTGTCACTGTCATATATATATATATATATATATATATATATATATATATATATATATATGAAAAATTTTTTTTTTGCAGAAATCAATAGTACAGGTGATTTCAAGAAACTTTGTAATTGGGTTTATTAGGCAAATATATCATTATCTGCATTCAAAAAGACTTTCCACAGCCCCCCCCCCTCCTCTCTCTCATTCACTGATCATTATCAGGAAATCTCGACTCTTTTACATCAGTTGGGCTCTGTGTAACCTATGAAGGGGGGAGGGGAAGGAGGGAGATTAGTCACAACCAGGAAGCAGAGAACAAAGGATTACACAGTGGGAGCTGTGTGAAAGCCGGTATTCAGAGGTCAGAGAGGTCAGTCCTGACTTCAGAGGAGATAGCCCGGTGATGTAGCTGTAAATTAACTCTTTTTTTGTCCTGTTTTGGTGCCTCATCTCCCTCCACCCCTCCCCTCTCCAAAATTTAGTTACCTGTACTTATATAGTTGTGCCAATTTCACATATTATTCTGCTAGAAACATGATAGCAGAAAAATAGAAAACTCTCCTCTTGTGTTATCAGAGCCTCACAGCCTAGTCAATTACTTACCACAGGGTGGAGCAAGTGGTTTCCTCTCGTAGAAATACATTTTTATCATTCTCAAAAACTTGGACACCTTGGACTAACCTAAAACTCTTACTGAAATTCCTCATAGGTAAAAACAATAGGCAATCAAACCTCTATCTATCCATGAATAATTGTAAGCAGTTGTGTGAAGTTAAAGGGGTTGTTTGCCAAATTTTTTTCTTTCAAATCAACAGAGATTTGTAATTTACTTCTATAAAAAAAAAGTCTTCCAGTACTTATCAGCTGCTGTATGCCCTGCAGAAAGTGGTGTATTCCTTCCAGTCTGGAAAGCAGGCAAGGTTTTCTATGGTGATTTGCTACTGCTCTGGACAGTTCCTGACATAGACAGAGGTGGTAGCAGAGAACACTGTGTCAGACTGGAAAGAAAACACCCCTTCCTGCAGGACATACAGCAACTGATAAGTACTGGAGGACTTGAATTTTTTTTTTATAGAAGTAGATTACAAATCTCTGCCACCAGTTGATTTAAAGGATTTTTTGGGGGGGTGAACAACCCCTTTAACACAAACCAGAAGCACCTGTGAAGTCAACACTGACCTGAAAGAGTGTTTTATTAAAACTGAAATATTCAAGTAGGATAAAGTGTAAGCACCAAGTGTCTGTGGATTATGTGAGATTTGTCACCATCGAGCATTTTATTCTACTGTCATGAAAGAAAAAAAAAAGGGATGCAGTCTTTTTCTTTTAAGGAGAAATACTCGACCACCCTCTTACGAGACTCAAGGTAACTCGCACTTCCATTGAATTCACTCACCATGCAAATGATTTATTTGAAAATTAAAAGCCGCAGATCCCCTCCGTTACATTTCATAGCTCCGCGCTTTGATTTTATGCCGGTGGTTTTGAAATTTTAATTGGAAATTTACCTGTTGAGTAATTCTGTTTGTTTTGTGTTCTGCTCCCATGACATACAATTTTCTAATTACTCACTTGGCAGAGTCTCATTTCAATCCCATCACCTGCAGATTTATCTATTACCAGAATTTTAAGGGGTAATGAACATTAATTTAATATGGGTTTTCATGTGAGTATAAATAGTAGTTGTGCCAGAATATGCTGATTATTAAAGTTTCATCCTCTATATCCTTTATCTTTTTCTCAGCAACTGGGATGACATTTTCTTCTATTATAACAATACTACATACATAGGTCAGCATAATACTAAAAGTAATGTTACAGTACAGATGAGCGAACTGAAATTCACAAACCGAGATTCGTTATGAAATTTTTTGTAACAAACTCAGTCCGAGACAGTGGCCGCACAATTTAATATACATAGAAAACAAACAAAAAAAAAGGTATACTCACCTGTCTGTGCTTCCCTGTTGTCCTCTTATGGGTCTCCTGCTGATTGCAGCTGCCTTCAACCCCCCTCAGACAATCACTGACTGAGACGGGACCCGGGATGAGAGTGACAACCTGCTCAGCCAATCACTGACTGATGGGGCAGCACCACCTCAGTCAGGAAGGCGGCTGTGATCAGCAGGGGACACCGGAGGAGTATGGACAGGTAAGTATTAATGATCAAACTTGCTGAACCACACTAAAACAACCTGCAATTGTTTAGCTTTTTTAGTGCGGTTCATTTAAAGGGAAACTATCAGCAAGTTTGTGCAAATGATCCTCCTGATATCTCCCTACAGCTGCGTACCTCATCTTTCCGGTTCCTTAGAGTTGTGTCCAACTTCTTCAGCCACCGGTAATTAAATGCAGAGAGCTCAAGTTTGGATGAACCCAAGCGTACTCATGGTTTGCTCATCTCTAGTCTTAGGCCATGTCCACATGGTCATAGAACGGCCGGTGTCAGAGAAGACCATCCTGGCTGGTACTGGAGTACCGGCCGGACAATCTTAATTTCTGATAAATTAGGATGCGGGCGCACATGTGTACACAATGGAGTGTGCGGCCGGAGACGCACGCTCCATTGTGTGAACTGACAATGTCTGTGCGGCTGCTATTCAATGAATAACGGCCGCAGAAAACTGACACGCGTATACGCTCTGGCTGGGATTCCATTCAATCTAATGCAATGTATCTTTTTTTAATAAATCACTGCCGTTGTTGCAAATTGCAACAACGGCCATGATTTGTGTTAAACATACGTTGTGTGAACATGGCCTTAAAGTCATGTGTATATAGAGAGTAATGCCTAAAAATTGTTTCCATGTCCACTCATCTTGGTTTCTCGGGTATTCCCATCCTCAAAAGTGATTTCCTCTCCACAGGATAGAGGAGGATAAGCAGATTGGTGGGGACTGACTGTTGGAGCACTAGCTGTGGTGCACTGAGGGACAATTTTCCTTTATTCTTGGGAGGGTCCCAATAGTCAGGGGGGTCCTAATAGTCAGGGGGGTCCCAATAGTCAGACCCTCCACGGACCAGCTTGTAATCTCCTATTCTAGAGAATAGACTTTGGAGTTAGGAATACCCCTTTAAGAGCAGCCGATCAGCCGAAACATCGTGCCTAATCATTTCCCCGTTGTAGCAACCTTTGGAAAGGGATAACATATATTAAAGATTGTACGTTTTATGGACGTTACACCTGACCTATTCCATGAATTAATTCCCCGGCCATGATATCTCTACAATTCTCAGTATTCTTGTCCACAAGCCGCGGTAATCGGTAACAATGCCCTGTTTGTACATCAACTAATGATGTTACCGCAATGACAATATTGATCCAGTGGAGATTCTGCATCCTAAGCAAGGACCTAAGCAATAGCAGGCAATTAGATTATATTAAATGAAATTAACATGCACAGAACATTATGGCTATGACTTGTATTGTGAATGATTAATGATCTTTGTTTTCTTCTCATTTTATAGAATGAATCCTTTGGAAACATTTCAAAGGCAACAAAAAAGATTACACGAGGAAACGAGATTTGCTTTTCTTGGTATATGGAAAGTTAACTGCTTAGGTGCTGGATCACATTGGGACATGGAGAAGAGAAGTAAAGATTTAGGTAGTTATTTGTATGGATATATGTTTACTATTGCACAGAACACACAGGACTGTTTCTTTTCACTGATTTTGCATCACATCACCCCAATATGTATTCCATACTAGCTGATGATGTAGCAGAGCTGACACCCGCCTGGTGTAGCTATGTGCTGCATAACGGACATCCATTTACCGGGGGTGTAGTGTAGGTTTAGTTCTCTGCTTGCTGACTGTGAATGAAAACATCCTAGTTCCACCCAGACTCTAAGAACATCTATAACACTTAAAATATACAGAGCTGTGACACAAAGACAGGTACATATGCCTGCATTCACTGACAACAAGCAGAGATAAAATTATAGCTTTTCATATTACAGAAACCTAGGCTCAGGGACACATGTAAGTCTATGGAAGCAGCACAGGTGCATGGGGATAATGCGGACGATGTCTCCTAGGGGTTGGGTTACCAAGTCAATAGACAGCTAACCCGGCCCCCAGAGCGGAGATCACATGCCCTGTGACTACAAAGGGGAGGGGAGCTGAGCATGGTCAGAGTAGAGGATTTTAGACATCCAGAGCAGATAGGAACGAGAAAAAACCAGGGAAAGGGGTCAAAATAGGTTATACATGTATATTAGACATAGGGTGGTTTTTAAAGGGGGATTGTTTAGAATATTGTTTTTGTTACCTGGATAACCCCTTTAAAGGGCTTATCCACCTTTTAAAATTTTTGAATAAATGGCTCAAATGTAATATAATACCACAAAAAGCTTTACTCACCTGTATGATCCTCTGGTGGTCTCTGTTTACTAGCGGCAAACACATGATCAGTGACCTCAGTGGTTTTATGCAGTATTATTGGCGTCATCACTCCATGAAGGCAGCCATGATGCCAGTAGTATTTCATGAGACTGCTGAGGTTATTCATAAATGTTGGATGGATGCGGGTTCCACCTTTTTACAATGGAGATCCCACCATGGCTCCCTCCTGGTAAGGACACATACTCCTTTCTCTCCTTTTATCCCCTCCTGAATGTGGCAGACAGCAGTACGGGACCCGGGATTGACAACCATCATGTCACTACTTCATGAGAGAGATTTATCAAACATGGTGCAAAGTGAAACTGGCTCAGTTGCCCCTAGCAACCAATCAGATTCCACCTTCCATTCCTCACAGACTCTTTGAAAAATGAAAGGTGGAATCTGATTGGTTGCTAGGGGCAACTGAGCCACTTTCACTTTGCACCATGTTTGATAAATCTCCCTCAAGAAGTAGTGACATGATGGTTGTCAATCTGCCACGCATAACAAGAGAGGGGAAGAGGGTCTCACGACTGATGACCATAGTCAGGTTTTCATTTTTGGACAGAGATACCCTTTAAGATACCCCGTAATTACATTTTTCCCCAGAGCTGTAAGTGGACGAGAGCGCGTCATGCTTCATCTCATCGGCGCTCAAAGGTCAGAATGGTTTTTGAAGGAAATTATGTGTCATATGACCCAACGCAATGAGTAAGCCTGGTCATCTGCGCTACGGTATGGGGTCTTTATCAATTGCGAAGTGGCGTAATGACCGGAGTTTTTCTTTAATCTTACGAGAACCTAAGTGGCTTTGACATTTTCTATCGGATGTGACAGCTGCATAAACATTGCATTTAATAGCTGATTAAGCCATGGTGAACTCCATTTTCCAAAAGGCTTTTAGGTTTCGGGATATTTCCACTTCATTATTCCTCAGCTCCAAGCAATTAATATTTTTAATGAAATTATAAAATATTCAACCCTCGGGCTATTTATTTATTTTTTTCTGAAGAAAAACGCCATCCATCAAAAAAGGATGATAAAATATTCATTGACGTAAGTGCTTGGATTTTTTTTTTTTTAAGAAAGTCTTCGAAAAATTGTTAACAAGTTATGTTTTCGCTGTATTAATATTTTATGCTTTTTGTGGTCCTGTGCTATATTGGGGTTCATGACTTTTTCTATCCTGTGACTGTGCACACTTTATCAATGTACTGTCCTGCAGAAGTCCTGCTGTGACCTCAACATGTCCTCTATGGTCAGGAGCACCTCTTCACCAGTGTGGCTTGTTATGCACCAAGACGGCTATCTCGTTTAACATAAGCAGATGGAATAAATTGCTGGAGATTACTAGCCGAGCCAGAATCCCCTCCGAATGGGAGATGGACACATGATGGACAAGGCAGGAGATGTGCAGCTGACTAGGGGTGGTAGTAGTAGCAGCAGTAGCAGTAGTAATACTAGTAGTAGTGGTCATAGTAGTGGTAGTAAGAGACTGGCCGTTCCGTGACCCGGCCGGGTCACGGAGCGGCCGGTCTCTGAAAAGATCATCCCAGCCGCTACTGCAGTGTCGGCTGGATGATCTTTCGGCCCGCAGAGTTCTGATGCGGGCACATCCGTGCGCACCTGCATCAGAACTCCCCACTGCACGCTACGAAGCTTGCGGCTGCAGCTGCTAGCTCCAGTCGGGATCCCATAGACACTCGGCCAGTGTATTTTCCTGTATTAACTACGGCCGTTGTTGCAATCGGCAACAACAGCCGTAGAAATACGTAAAAATATGTTGTGTGAACATAGCCTAACACATGATGGATGAGGCAGAAGATGTGCGGCTGTGTAGGGTAGAAGTAATAGTAGTAAGGGTAGTAGTACAGTATAGGACATGATGGACAAGGTAAGGGCCCTATTACACTGGACGATTATCGTTAAATCGTTCGAATTTAAACGATAATCATTCAGTGTAATTGCAGGCAACGATCGAAAAATCGTTCGTATCATTGATTTAGATATGAACCTAAAATTATCGGTAATTGTTCGCTAATCGTTCGCTGTAATTCCACGTTCGTTCCCTCAAGTTCCGTGTTTTCTCACTACTCGTTCAGTGTAATTGCACATTGTTCATTGTTTTTCTGGGATCAGAAGGAAAAAACGATCATAGTAACGATCGCAATAACGATCATAGTAACGATCGCAATAATGATTATCATTCTGTGTAATATAGTGAACGATTTCAGGTTAACGATAAACAATCTCGTTTGCAATCCTTTATCGTTAGTCGTTAATCATTAAAAATCGCTCAGTGCAATAGGACCCTAAGAGATTAGCAGTAACTTCTGCTTTTGTCCGCAAAAAGCGCAAAAGTTCCATGACATGGCACTGCCACCTGTACCCTTGAATATTCTTGCTAGAAGATGACCATCACTCCTTAATGCGGCGGAGACCAAATCTAGATGTAAAATGATTTTTTAAAATAAATTCTTCCGCAGTATTTATGATGTGGAGGTCGGAGAAGGATTTTGCCCATAAGAAAGTGTCCTCTCCCCGCCAGAGGTTTCCTTGGTTGTCTTCAGTTTTGTAGAACACAGTTTTCCGTCTGGCAGACTTGAGGTGAACGCCACATTTACAAGGAGATGACTGAACGCCGCTTTTCCATTTAGTCTGAATATATAACCCAAGTCTGCTTTATATGAAGCCCCCCATAATGATGCATTGCTTCAGTAAAGACGTTGCCCCCCTCCAATCCCATCCCATTTGCGGGAAGATGGATCTGCTTCTATGTAACACAAATATTGCAGTGCATCTGACAGAGTCGATCTTATTAGAGATGATTTAATACAGTCCTCTTCTAATGCTCTAATGCACCGCACCAAATCATTCAAAGTGAATAAAACAAGCGGCTCCCATTTGTAAGGTCCATTTAGACCAGAGAACTTCAGGGCAGTAAAATTATTTTGAAAGATGAACTGGCAGCGACCAAAAAGGTTTTAATATTCCCATATGTAATCTTAATAGTTTCTGTGTATTACAGCAAAACACACATAGTAAATGAGCTGCGGTATATTAAACAGCCCATAGGGAGGGGGGGTGATTTGCATTTACGAGGAATAAACCGTGTGATCCATTGGAGACGTTTAGGGTAAGTGCCAATAAGTCAATAAGAAGATTAGTAAATTCGGAATGGTGGTCGTCCTTCTGCTTTCGGGAGGAGAATAATTCAGGTTAAATAAAGCAGTTTATTATTTTATGCCGAGCGGCGGCGTCTGCACAATGGAGGAAGCTGCAGTATTACTGCAATCTGTTCCCTCTCATTATATGGATTTCTTATGCTGTATGAAAAGCTATAAAGGGTTCACTAATTCTGCATAATGTTGCAATTCATTTGCGGTCCTGGAACCTTTTAGATTGTGTTTTGTGAGATCTTTGCATGGTAATCTCCTGCCTTATATACGGCCCTATAATCTCTGTCCTTATATATGGCCCTATAATCTCCTGCTTTATATAGGGCCCTATAATCTCCTGCCTTATATATGGTCCAATAATCTCCTGATTTATATAGGGCCCTATAATCTCCTGCCTTATATAGGGCCCTATAATCTCCTGCCTTATATAGGGCCCTATAATCTCCTGCTTTATATAGGGCCCTATAATCTCCGTCCTTATATAGGGCCCTATAATCTCCTGCCTTATATAGGGCCCTATAATCTCCTGCCTTATATAGGGCCCTATAATCTCCTGCTTTATATAGGGCCCTATAATATCCTGCCTTATATAGGGCCCTATAATCTCTGTCCTTATATAGGGCCCTATAATCTCCTGCTTTATATAGGGCCCTATAATCTCCTGCCTTATATAGGGCCCTATAATCTCCTGCTTTATATAGGGCCCTATAATCTCCTGCCTTATATAGGGCCCTATAATCTCCGTCCTTATATAGGGCCCTATAATCTCCTGCCTTATATAGGGCCCTATAATCTCCTGCCTTATATAGGGCCCTATAATCTCCTGCCTTACATATGGTCCAATAATCTCCTGCTTTATATAGGGCCCTATAATCTCTGTCCTTATATAAGGATCTATAATCTCCTGCTTTATATAGGGCCCTATAATCTCCTGCTTTATATAGGGCCCTATAATATTCTGCCTTATATAGGGCCCTATAATCTCCGTCCTTATATAGGGCCCTATAATCTCCTGCCTTATATATGGTCCAATAATCTCCTGCCTTATATAGGGCCCTATAATCTCCTGCTTTATATAGGGCCCTATAATCTCCTGCCTTATATAGGGCCCTATAATCTCCTGCCTTATATATGGTCCAATAATCTCCTGCTTTATATAGGGCCCTATAATCTCTGTCCTTATATAAGGATCTATAATCTCCTGCTTTATATAGGGCCCTATAATCTCCTGCCTTATATATGGTCCAATAATCTCCTGCCTTATATAGGGCCCTATAATCTCCTGCTTTATATAGGGCCCTATAATCTTCTGCCTTATATAGGGCCCTATAATCTCCTGCCTTATATATGGTCCAATAATCTCCTGCCTTATATAGGGCCCTATAATCTCCTGCCTTATATAGGGCCATATAATCTCCTGCCTTATATAGGGCCCTATAATCTCCGTCCTTATATATGGTCCAATAATCTCCTGCTTTATATAGGGCCCTATAATCTCCTGCCTTATATATGGTCCAATAATCTCCTGCCTTATATATGGTCCAATAATCTCCTGCCTTATATATGGTCCTATAATCTCCTGCCGTATAGGGCCCTATAATCTCCTGCCGTATAGGGCCCTATAATCTCCTGCCTTATATAGGGATCTATAATCTCCTGCTTTATATAGGGCCCTATAATCTCCTGCATTATATATGGTCCAATAATCTCCCTCCTTATATACGGCCCTATAATCTCCTGCCTTATATAGGGCCCTATAATCTACTACCGTATAGGGCCCTATAATCTCCTGCCGTATAGGGCCCTATAATCTCCTGCCGTATAGGGCCCTATAATCTCCTGCCGTATAGGGCCCTATAATCTCCTGCCGTATAGGGCCCTATAATCTCCTGCCGTATAGGGCCCTATAATCTCCGGCTTTATATACGGCCCTATAATCTCCGGCCTTATATACGGCCCTATAATCTCCGGCCTTGTATAGGGCCCTATAGCGAGCAGCCATCTATAGCACTGTTATTTACTAATTCTATCAATATTTACCTTTTTATTTTACTTGTTTGATTGTGTAAAAAATATATAGACAGGTGTAGAGTAGGTGTCCAGGGGTCAGTTCCAGGGGTAGGGAACCTTGGCTCTCCAGCTGTTGCAAAACTACAACTCCCATCATGCCTGGACAGCCAAAGGTTTAGCTTGTATGAGAAGAGGGATTACTATTAACCCTTTAGTGACGGAGCCAGTTTTCATTTTTGCGCTTTTGTTTTTTCCTCCTCCTGTTTAAAAGGCCATAGCGCTTCCATATTTTCAACTACAGACCCACATGAGCCCTTATTTTTTGCTACACCAATTACACTTTGCAATTACAGACTTAATTTTTTCATAAAATACACTGCAAAACCAGAAAAAAAAATTATTTGTGCAGTTAAATTGAAAAAAGGTGCAATTCTTTATATTTTGAGAGGTTTCGTGTTTACGCCGTTGGCCTATGGTAAAACTGATATGCTAGATATGTTCCTCAAGTCAGTACGATTACAACGATATGTAACTTATTTTAAATTTTAAATCTTAAAAAATTAAATGTCTTTAAAATTACTCTATTCCCATCCTTATAACGCTTTTATTGTTTGGTCTATGAGGTGTCATTTTTTGCACCACAATCTCTTTTTTTTTTGGTACCTTGTGTACATATATGCGACTTTTTGAACACTTTTTATTACAATTTTTTCTGGATTTGATGTAAACAAAAATGCGCAATTTTTTATTTTGGCGGATTCTTGCGCTTACCGTGCAAGATCAGGAATGTGATATTTTAATAGTTTGGGTGATTACGCAGGCAGCGATACCAAATATGTCAATTTTTCAATTTATTTATTTTTATTTCTAAAATGAGAAAAGGGGGGTGATTAAAACTTTTATTAGGGTAGGGGATTTTTTTATTAATAAAAACACTTAACCTGGGGGACTTCTATATACACAGCACTGGTCTCCCATTAAGATCAATGCTGTGTATATAATAGAGCACTGATCCATCAGATCAGTGCTCTATTACTTTGGTCTGCTGCAGACAGATGCACTGATTGCCGTGCCAGGATCAGCGTAATTCAGACACTGAGCCCCAGCCGGCTCAGTAGAAGGGATCTCCCCTCTGCGATCGCTTTGCCCACCAATAGACACCAGGGACAAAGGGACAAGCACTATTTAAATGCAGCTGTCAGTTTTGACAGCTGCATTTATATAGTTAGATAGCCAGGATAGGCCGCGCCGGCTAATTCATGCAGTCCTCAGCTGAACATAGCAACCGGGAACCGTACGCTTAAGAGATGGCTTGTGCCAGGAGCCCTCTGTTTACCCTTAACGGCGCATGACGAGTATACTTGTCATGCGTCGTTAAGATTACAGGTTACATTTACAGTGAAACCTGGGATTACCAGTAACTTGCTTTGCGCTGTAAGACAAGCTAAGAACTTCCTAATAACGAGCCCCCTATGTCACCATCCGGATACTGTACTGGGTAGAGAACCCTCTCATTTTAACCCACTGATACCCGATCAACTCTTCTGGCTCTCCTCCTGTGCCCGTCCACGTCAATGCTGCTGATCCATGAATTAACCTCTTCACCTATTTGTGTGTAGAAGGAGAGTTAACTGATTAACCCCTTCTTTACTGATACAGTCTTCTCTATTGATACAGGACACCTCACCTACCTAATTTTTGCATTGTGGAATGAATCCCCTGCGTTTAAATTATTACTTATGGGAAGATTTGCTTTGATATACGAGTGGTTTGGATTACAGCCGCGTTCCCGGAATGAATTTTACTCGTAGTCCAAGGTTTCACTGTAATTGAAATTGGCTGGAATAGATCAGGAATCAGTTCTCCCTTTTTCCCTTCTCAACAGTTATTGGCAACCAGTTGTGGCAAGTTGATGCAACTCAGACGATTTGTGCCCAAGATGTATTAGGATCAGCTTCTGAAAGGTAAATCAGTAGTACATGGAGATATCTCTATGTACTACTGATTTATGCATAGTGGTTACAGTAGGTATTCTGTATATTGTCTATAGACATTTAGTGATGTGATCTTGATAGTAGTATTAACACAGTATTAACAGTGGTGTAGCTTTAGTGGACGTTTGGGCCCGTTCGCTAGAGGAGGGGGGGTGTTGTGTTTTTTTTTTTCTTTCCAGTCTGACACAGTGCTCTCAGCTGCCACCTCTGTCCATGTCAGGAACTGTCCAGAGCAGCAACAAATTCCCACAGAAAACCTCTTCTGCTCTGGACAGTTCCTGACACGGACAGAGGTGGCAGCAGAGAAAACTGTGTCAGACCGGAAAAAATACACCACTTCCTGCAGGACATACAGCAGCTGAAAAGTATGCAAAGCCTTGAAATTTTTAAATAGAAGTAAATTACAAATCTATATAACGTTATGAAACTGGTTGATTTGAAAGAAAAATATTTTAGCTTGATTACCACTTTAAACGAAAAATCTATCTCTAACAAACAATTAGAAGGAAGAGGTGAATACTTTTACTGGCAGGTTATATTCTTGGCGAAAACAGCAGGATACGCTGGGAGAAAATCAGATTTTATGTCCAACTTTATTTGTCTCAAAAGGCACACGATCACGAGCGGCTGAAACAGAGAATTGGTTGTGTATTGTGCACAATTATACACCTAGCAAATCCGAAAGGGAAAATTCTGATTTTTTTTATATCAAATAAATTTCCAAGCAGTATACAGTATGTGCTCTCATTCTCTAATATACGTGTCTTCCTCTAACCACCAGTATGGAAGTATGCTCACTGGGGGAGATTTATCAAACATGGTGTAAAGTGAAACTGGCTCAGTTGCCCCTAGCAACCAATCAGATTCCACCTTTCATTCCTCACAGACTCTTTGGAAAATGAAAGGTGGAATCTGATTGGAAGCCAGTTTCACTTTACACCATGTTTGATAAAACTCCCCCACTATTTTTTTTTGTATTCTAATGCTGAGATTTGTTGGCAACTATGTAGCTATAAAAAGTGCTAGGGGATATGGATTAAGTACATTAAAGACCAGGCCAATTTTTAAAAGAGCATAGTGCTCGCATTCTTTCACCTACAGACCCATATGACCCTTATTTTTTGTGATACCAATTGTACTTTGCAACGATAGACCAAATTTTTCAATAAGCAGGCTGAGCAGGCTGTCACTGTCATCTCTGGAGTAACAGCCTGCTCAGCCAATCAATGACTGCGGAGCTCTCTTACCTTATTCAGTGATTGTCTGAGCAGGTCGAGCAGCCATTGGCTGAGCAGGCGGTCACTCAATAGATAAGAGTATAGGTAGTAAGACCACAACACTCCTTAAGTAATGCGAATAAGTGAAAGTTTATTTTACAGTGAAAATAAACATGATTGTACTCCGACCGTTATGTTTAATTTATGAGGGCGAGAGACCATAAAAGTAGCAACATTTCGGTCCTGCCAAGACCTTCCTCATGCCTTGGGGTCTCTGTCCAGTAGAAGTGAAGGAGAAGAGCCGGTGGACAGAGACACCACGGCCTGAGGAAGGTCCTGGCAGGACCGAAATGTTGCTACGCTTATGGTCTCTCGCCCTCATATATTAAACAACGGTCGGAGTACAATCATGTTTATTTTCTCTGTACAATAAACTTTCACTTATTCGCATTACTTAAGGAGTGCCGTGGTCTTACTACCTATACTCTTATCTATTGAGTGACCGCCCGCTCAACCAATGGCTGCTCGACCTGCTCAGACAATCACTGAATAAGGTAAGAGAGCTCCGCAGTCATTGATTGGCTGAGCAGGCTGTCACCCCTGAGATGACAGTGACAGTCAGCCAATCTAAGACAGGATATTGCTGCGGCCAGTGATTGGTTGAAGAACCTGTTGACCAAAGAACACCTACCCCAGTGGGTAGAAGTGTGCAGCACTGATCCACAGAACTCAGTAGATAAGAGTGACAGCCTGCTCAGCCAATCACTGACTGACTGAGGCAGGAAAGCGTCGTGGACAGTGATTGGCTGAGCAGGCTGTCACTCTAATCTATTGAGTGACAGCCCGCTTAGCCAATCAATGGCTGCTCAACCTGCTCAGACAATCACTAAATGAGGCAGAAGAGCTCTGCAGCCATGGTGCTTTTCTGCCTCAGTTAGTCAGTGATTGGCTAAGTAGGCTGCCTATTGAGTGACAGCCCGCTTAGTCAATCAATGGCTGCCGCGCTCCCCTGCCTCATTCAGTGATTGCCTGAGCAGGTCGAGGCGGCTGGAGACTCAAGAGACCCGTAGGAGTACCGGCGGGGGGGGGGGGGGGGGGGTCCAGGTGAACATATCTTGTGTATTTAGAGTGCTTGAAAAGCACTATATTGTAATTTATTGTGTGTCCTCCATCTTTACAAGCTTATTCAGTACTTTGCAAAAAGTTCTAAATGAATCTTGGTTCATAAGATTCAGTTCGCTCACACAACAACCTTTATAATACAGCAGCTGGTAGATTGAGTACCAGGACACTGCAGCTTGTATATGAGCAAAGACAGTAATAAGTGCTGTGAATCTCTTTTTATTTATGGATTAAAAACTTTTGTTTTCAATACGGGACAGTCGTGGAAATGCGGCACAGTCATTTACGCATTAAGGCGAGAGCTTTGTTCACAACAAGGTTCTCGCCCCACTGCACATCCTATGTACCACAAATAGTCAGGATAAATTAAAAACAGGACATGCTCATTACACTATCATACTCATCCCATACTGAGGAGACATTCTAGCATCTCTATCTGAAGAAAAGTAATTAGAGACAATGTAACAATCATATAGAATGATAATGAGACAATGCTCATCACCATCTTATACATCTCATCGCACCGGATCACATATACCGATACATAACTGGGAATGTCATGTGCTTATTATAATGGGAAAACAATTTCGTTACCGTCCAAGCCGATATCTTAACAAATGCCATGAGTGACTTAAGTGATATAGCAAGTCCTGGGAAGATGCTGCAATTAAATACAGATGAGGATTCAAGGAAACCCCTCTGCAGTAAATGAAACAATGTGAAACTATACATTTTCTTAAAGGGGAACTATCAGCAAGTTAGATTAATCTTACCTCCTGATCGCCCCCAATTACACAGGAGACGCCAAGAAGGAAGGTATGTCTCTTACCTTCCTCCTTGGCACCGTTCCTGTGCTGTGTAATCCTCAGTCTGGAGCACCGTTAGGAGCATTGCCCCACCCCTAAAGTGCCCAGCCCACCCTCTCCTTCTATGGGGGCAGGGCAGTGCTCCTAACTAGAGATGATCGAACTTAGGAAAATCTTAAGTTCTATTGAACAACTGCCTATAAGGCTGAGCCTATGGCCTACTTCTCAGGCTCCCCAACCTAGGTGAAACTTTTAAACATAATTTTCCAGGCAATTTACATTCTAGCTTATACACTATTTTGAATATCATTAACCTTTCAGATACTGTCACATCTTTTCACTTATCATTGGTATAGAAGTAAATGTCTTCTTACCGCTACCTAGAAACCATCATGAAGCAGGCTGGCTTCTGCTGACAGTTCTATTGTATGTCTGCTGAGTTCTTTGACAGTATAATTGTATACCACCAACTCCAAGGATATCACTATCGCTATGTTTTTAATTACACAAAAAGACAAAAAAATGCAACAGCTCAATGCTAATGGCAGACATAAACCCGATACAGATATTAAAAATCACTAAAAGCAGCCACTCCTGACTGCTAAAGAAAATCATCATAAAACAATGAGGCTCCAACACAAGTTGGGCAAACCAAAAACTTAACTCGGGAACGTCGGTCCCCTAGTCTAAAAGCTAATGTAGTTAAATCTAGTGGAACATTCAGTGTACATGCATTTTGATGCAATATTTTTTAAATTTTGTTATGTTGGTTTACACAGCATTAGATCAGCATCTTTAAGTGATTGCAGTGCAGTTACATCTAGTGACTCACGTGGGATGTCTTTCCTGATTCCCTGAGACTTTCACTTTTCCTTTCCAACCAGGCTGGGCCACCTTGAAGCCTCCTCCTGGCCATTAATCCTCTCTCTAGAATCTGCCAGAGAAACATTTCAGGTTCTTTGCTTCAACACATAATAATTAAGTCCTACTGTGCCCCTATATAGTTTTAAGGCCCCCTTTCCCCTCCAGGATGCCCCTAGTATTGCAGTTAACCCCTCCCCCTCCAGGATGCGAGTATGTAAATGTAGCCCCCTCAGCATATATTACCAGTCCACACTCCGGCTCACTTCGGGGGCTACTGGCATCCTAACTTCCCGCTCAGCCAATCAGTGCGCTACCCTGCCGCAGACACTGATTGGTTGAGCGGGGCACCAGGATGCCAGGAGCCCCCAAAGCAGGCTGGAGCTTGGATTGGTAATTTATGCTGCCAGGAAGCAGCAGAGCACAGTAGAGAAGACCGGGAGTGGGGAGAGGTAAGGTGTCAGGTCTTTGGTCAAGGGCTGCATGGACATTGCTAACAATGTCCATGCAGTCCTTACTGCCCGATTATCGGGCCATCTAATAGGTCCCGTAAAGGAGAGCTGATATAGAAGATTGTTTACTAAAATGATGTAATAGTACCCTAAAGGTGATGTGCTATATTCCTGATACTAATCACGTATGACCTGTGTCTGCTTCTCCTGACTCCACCTCTCTCTAATTCCTGTCTAGTGTATTGATGTTCCTGTGCCTAAACCAGCCTGCTGACTATGAAGCTGTTCTATCTGCCACATCTCTTCTGCTTGTCCAAGACTATGCAGTTTTGCCATCCTTCCACCAGCTACTCTTGGATCTTGACTTGCCCGGGCTGACCTCTTATGGTCATCTGTGTCACTAGCTCTTGCATGGTGAAAATCTAGAAGGCCACACAGACCCTGCCCTGAGTGTGGCTTTTAGCCAAACCAGTTGGGTAGCAAATCAGGTCCAGACCCATGGCCTTGTTACAATATAATCCAACATGATAAAATTCTGATTTCCTGAATCAACTAAATGGAACCCAATGCAGTAAGTGATGGGAGCTTTATAAATGCAATGAGTCCTTTGTGTGGTGTACTCACATAACCCTTTTGGCTACACTTACTATAAATGTCCTCCAAAGACAGGATCCATCTGTGATTTTATATAAATCATTGTTAGAACATTTCCTAAAACATATTACATAGGCCTCAATATTAGATTCACCTGCTATAAAGAACTTTATGAGGTTCAGGGGTCACCGGGTAAAACAAGTAACATTCGTCACTGCGGCAAGAACAGACCAAGATAGAAAAAAGGACATCCAGACAAGACGGGAGCCTACAAGATCGATAAAACACATGTCTATCATGTTTTCTGGATTGATGGGCTATAAATTGGTCCCAAATGTGAAGGCCATGTAACTAAAAAGTGACAAAGAGCGGTAAAAAAGATTAGAGACGCTTTATTTTTGGAAGATAACGTCACAGCTCACGGCAAGGAAAGAAACCTGAAACCGCAAGTGATGATCAATATCGTCTCTACAACAGGAAATTTAGCGTGTCTAATCGATCATGGATCTCTCCTGACATACAAAATAACAAAACAGCCTGTTAAACAGCAGAAAAAAAATGATAGTTTTAGGCTATGTTCACACAACATCTTTCTTTGGTCTTTTCACGGCTGTTTTTTTTTTACGGCCCTCATTTTGGCGTCTAAACATGACCGTTTTATGCAAATGATGACTGTTCGATGCATTAAACGGCAGCGCTCTATCCCCGAATCAATGGCTGTCCAAAAAAAAAAAAGGATGCAAAAAAAAAAGGCCTAAAATAAGACGTTGTGTGAACATAGCCTAATCTTGTTTTGTTGTATTATCATTTATAACACATTTCACAACCAATAATTGTTATGTTTTGTTGGTGTTGGCCTAGGAGATAGGAGAGTCTTCTGTCGTACGGGTGTAGTATACTGTCACTCTTGGTGCTCTCTCTGGCCATCTCCATGCTGCTTCTTCTCCTTCTGTGTGTTGTCTCCCAGTTCACTTAAAAAGGCTATGGGGGGGGGGCATAAAAGTTTCTATGTGTACCTTACTTGATTGGTCTCTGACTCAGACTGTTGACCATTACTTTCCTGATGGGCCCTGCATTTAGTGTGGGGAACGTTGCCTAGTTGGGGACTGCCACCTAGAGCAGGTGTCCAGGGTATGACAGGGACAGTAGGCTTGCTATATCACTGTGGACGACAGGATGATGGTTAAATATGGCAGCCAGGGACTTAAGGTTCCTATTAGATGGCTCAAGGTCATCTGTAAATGAGCATCGATTACAGTGATTGGCAATCGTTCACAAAACCTTTGCAATGATTGATCAAACATGTGGCCGCGACACATAAACGATCACTAGATTATTAATTTCTGGCAATCTGCTGTCCACCACACATCCCTTATTACACAGGGTGGTTCCTTAAAGGAATTGTGTCATCAGAAAATGACAGCGCACTCAGTAATGTTTCACATACATCTCAAGGGAACAGACTCTGTCTGTTGCCGTCTATGTCCATGAGGCTTGCTGTAAAGCATGTCACTAAATGCTGCTAAAAACATCTTAGACAAGATGGCTGCCCCCATAACAATGTACAACAAATAAATAAAAAAGAAAATCACAGAAATTAGAAAAAGATTGGATATGGATGAATATATTCATAAAAAACAATAGATTATTTGTTGATCATAAGGTGATATTGGGACAGCAGTAGCATAGCAGCTCTGAACAAGGTTTTTTTTTTTTTCGCGGACTGTGTGCTAGGGCCCAGCCTTGCATTCTCTTGTATTCTACAGAGCTATTGTGACCCTGTATACAACCCAAGACTAAGACATAGTGCCCGAGCATCTGTACAGCAAGTGTTCAGTATGAATTTAGTAGAGAAGAGTTGTTATTGAATATGTTTTCAAGTGTTACTGTCGCTATACCAACTAGAAATAGTGAGTGCTTAAGCCCCATGTTTACGTCCTCGTAGGCTCTCCTTTAGAAGAAGATTGAAAAAAGCATTATTGTTAGTTTACTGCGAACTAAAAAAAAAAAAAACTACTTTGAGCATTGTATTTGACAATAACCAATACAATAATCAATAACAGTATGAAGAAGCAAACATAAAGATATATTCCAGATCTTTTTTTTAAATATAGAAAATAGTAAAAAGCTATACTTACCTAGCCCCTGCCCCCTGCAGTTCCCATCTAGTTCCTTTCAGTTTCCTGATGCTCCTGTCTTCTTCCCGGTTCAAGGATAAGAGCTTAGAGCAGTGACTGTACCCCCACAGCCAATCACTGGCCACAGCAGTGTCCCATCTCAGCCTGTGATTGGCCGAGCAGGCACATCCTGCTCTGACGTCTCATTTTACAACAGACAGAAGCAATGGATTATTAGTAATGTCCATGTTGATACCATGTCTCACCCCACAGTTTTACTAGGTAGCACATCACAGATGATACATAGGGGCTCCAGCATTTGGTAAAACATGGCAGATCAGTGCAGTGATGGAGATGACCCCACCCCCAGTGCACCAAAAATGTGTAATTTACATATTGATTAAAGTGAAAATAAGGCGGAAATTGTATTGAGGATGAAGGTAAGAAAAAAATATTTTTTTTTATAGCATCCCCAGCCCTATGGGAACATAACAGCAGGTTAAAGTCTCCTATCCTGTTGTTAGTTTACCTTTAGGGGGAATGTATCATCAGAAAATCACCTAATGTTTGAATCAAGTTTTATGTAAACATAGTTTTGAGGAATTTGTAGGAGTTTTTTTTCTAATTTTCCACTATCACTAGTATTTAGATAACAGAGGTATTCAGCCTTCCCCTCCCTGTAGAATGACCTCTATAAAGGTCACTGAGCATGCCCCAAAGTTTTTCACATTTATCTAATTGGGACAGGTGCTGTCTATTGCCTGCAGTCCTTGGGGCTTGCTGTAAAGCACATCTCTAAATGCTGTTAAAATAGCTCAGGCAAAATGGCTGCCCCCATAATATTGTACAAAAAAACGATACATTATTTTTAAAGGGTACAGCAAAGATTTTTTTTTTCACATAAACTAGAAAGTTATACAGATTTTTAAAATAAAAATCAAGTACTCCAAAGAACAAAAAAAATTCAACTGACACAGTGCTCTCTACTGCCACCTCTGTCCATGTCAGGAATTGTCCAGAGCAGGAGAGGTTTTCTATGGGGATTTGCTACTGCTCTGGGCAGTTCCTGACATGGACAGAGGTGGCAGCAGAGAGCACTGAGTCAGACTGCAAAGAATACACCACTTCCTGCCGGACATACAGCAGCTGATAAGTACCGGAGTGATTGTGATTTTTAAATAGAAGTAATTTACAAAGTCTATACAACTTTCTGACACCAGTTGATTTAATTTTTTTTTTGTTCTTTGGAGTATCCCTTTGAGAGACAGAGAGGGAGCTTACATGCCCCCCTACAGGCAGAGACCGGAATGACAGCCAGCAATGAGAAGGAGGAGCATGAACCACAGCATGTGAGCCAAAAAGTAACCCAGTACCTGTTCACCATGAGAAGTAAAGGCTGATAGCAAACCATTGCCATTCCAGAGACCCAGCACTTCTATTGCTTTAGCTAAATGGCTGTATCAGATTTTTTTTTTTTTTGCTTCCGTCAGCACTTTGGTGAAAAATATTCATTTGCTTTCTGTTCCTTATGTAGTAACAACATACTAGACCCTCAGATACAGAGGTACCGTATAAATGTGGCCTTAGGGAAGGGCACGGAACTGTTTATAATGGCCCACCCCTTATACTACTGAATAAGGATTAGATACGGTGTAGTACGAGCCCCCTCCCCTGATGAATATACACACAGACCCATTACCCATAGTGTCGCCTGTCTACGCCTGTCTTCTGGCATCTTCCTCAGTTTGTTTTCTTGGCGATTTCTTTCACTCTACAATTGGAATGATCACTCGGGGATTAATAAACCGGTGAAGTATGACCTAGCTGCCGAGTATTAAATTTGGTATATTTACAAAGTGCAACAAAGCAGCAGTCGGTGTAATTCTTTCCGTGTCCCCAGGTTCTACTTTGTGTAATAAAAATTATGCATGTATGAGAATCCTGACATTTAAACAATAAAGGACAGGACTAATGGTCCGCTCTTATTTTCCTTTACTTTATCATCTGTAGGGAAGAAATTCTATTTCTTTCCGAATTAGCTGCTAGTTACAATATGTATGAGGAGGTTTTCTTATGAGAGAACACTGTATGTAAAGGGAGGCGCATACTGGGATTCATAATACAGATTCCTGGTCACTGCCCTGCTGGTATCTGTATACAGAAAACAGCACTAGGGATGAGTGGATGGATTCAACATGAATCGGATTTGCTCTGAATTTGTTAGGATCTAAACTTTTTGAGATTCATTTTGAATTTGTTTCATCCCTGCTCCTGTATACTGACCGGCATAGGGTAAATGGTAATGCTGTATGTATTGCAGCTTCTTCTCAGTGGGTAGGGAGCCCTACAACCAGACTTGCTACTCAGAAAACGTTACAGGAGCAGGAACACCTTTGACAGGTGTCCCTGCTCCTTTGTATGCAACTGCAGAACAACTGGGGCATCTCTGAATTGGTATCTGAATCCATAACAAATCTTACATTTTGTTAAATTGGGCATGAAATGAATTTTGGGTTGCACATCTCTATTCAACACCATTGGCTTACATATTTAATTAGCATATTATTAAATGAAATAAGTATTTGATCACCTGCCAACCAGTAAGAACTCTGTTAGTTTTTCCTTAAGAAGCTCCTCCTACACCTGTCCACACGCTAAATCAAATGCACTTTAACCTCTCCACCATGGCCAGTGTCGGACTGTCCCACCGGAGGACCTGAGAATCCCCCCCCCCAGCTTTAGAACCTGCACAAACACTGACTGACATGTTTTTTCTCACTAGTTCTTCATTGCTGGGCCCCAAATACCCCAGACCGACACTGACCATGGCCTAGATTAAAGAGCTAAGGCAAAATTGTAGACTTGCACAAGGCTGGGGTGGGCTACAGGATAGGCAAGCAGCTTGGTGAGAAGGCTACAAATGTTGGAGCAATTACTAGAGAATGGAAGAAAAACACAATCAGTCCAGAACTACATGAGATGACCTGAGCTGGGACCACAGTCTCAAAGATTAGAAATGTAGAAGATTGTTGGCAGAAAAAGACCACCTGTTCCATCTAGTCTGCCCTTTTGGTAATTACTTTCTTATTATCTTAGGATATATATATGTTTATCCTAGGCAGGTTTACATTCTGTTATTGTAAATTTACCAACCACATCTGCTGGAAGTTTGTTCCAAGCCTCTACTACTCTTTCAGTAAAGTAATATTTCCTGATCTTTCCACCAACTAACCTCTCAATGTGTCCCTAGTTAGATCGTAACACACCACACCGTCAAGGATCAAATCCTACAGGGCACACAAGGTCCCCCTGCTCACACCAGTACGTGTCTACGCCCATTTGAAGTTCGTCAATGACCATCTGGATGATCCAGAGGAGGCATGGGAGGTCTCTTGGTCAGATATGACCAAAATAAACTTTTTATCCACCCCCCTTGCTGTGTTAGGAGGAAGAAGGATGAATGCAATCTCAAGAACATAGTCCCAACCATGAAGCATAGCGGTGGAAACATCATGCTTTGGGGGGCTTTTCTGCAAAGGGGATAGGATAACAGCACCGTATTGAAGGGAAGATGGATGGATTTTGACCAACAACCTCCTTCCCTCAGTAAGAACACTGAAGATGGGTCGTGGCTAGGTCTTCCAGCATGACAAGGATCCAGAACACACAGTCAGGACAACTAAGCAGCGGCTCTGTAAGAAGCATTTCAATATCTTTGAGTGGCTTAGCTACCTAGTCTCCACACCTGAACCCAATAGAAAATCTTTGGAGGGATCCGAAACTCAATGTAGCCCAGGGACAGTCCCAAAACCTGAACGATCTGGAAAAGATGTGTATGGAGGAGGGGGACAAAATCCCTGCTGCAGTGTCTACAAACCTGGTCAGGAACCACAGGAATGTCTGACCTCTGTAACTGCAAACACAGGTTACTGGGCCAAATATTAAGTTCTGTTTTTCTATTGTATCAAATAATTATTACACCTAATATATATATATATATATATATATATATATATTTTTTTTTTTTTTATAAAATGCTAAATAATTATTTAATACATACAGAAGAATCATTCTGTCTCTCTCAGGTGAAGTGTTTTACTTTAAAAATTACACATCTCTCCATTCTTTGTAGGTGGGAAAAATTGCTAAATTAGCAATGAATCAAATACTTCCTTTCCCCACTGTTTAATACTTCCCAATTTCGGCCAGACATCTGGGCTACATACTATATATATATCAAAATGCCAAGCAGAAAGATTTTCTGTGCACTCAGTTGTGACGGGGAAAATTTATTTTATCCCCTTTCCGCAGGGGCAGCTGGTACACGCCCCTGAGGGGAAACACACCCCTAGGACCAGCCCTTATACATGGAATACACTGGAGATACTAAGGTCTCTTTTGTACATATTGCCTGTAGTACATCAGTATTTTGCTATTTACTATCCAATTCATCTTTATGTTATCCGTCACTTTTGACATTTTTCATTTTCTTATATTCTTTAAAGCAAAATTTCAATGTAGCAAATGTGTGGGCTGTTTTCCCTTATCGTGTATACTGTATGTGTAATAATATGATGGTACATGACATACAGAGTAATAGATATGTGGTTACACAGCCCCTGTGTTATGATAAGCCAATGTTCTGGTGTCACCGGTCTTAGCTCTTTTTGTTCCAGCTGTAAATTTCTTGTCATAAAGCAATTTATGAGAAATAGGCACCTGCTATTAATGGTCCATATATACAGCCAAGAGGGTGATTAATGGTAGGAAAACTGTTCCGTCCTGTGACATTACATGCTATAAAATTCTACATGGTCACTTTATTCTCTTACACTGAAAGCTAAAGACTGGGAGGGATATTTAACTCCTCCGTACTTCAGACTCACATTATCATTGTTAGACACTTTGCTACTTAAAGGGATTGTATCACATAGATTTTTTTTTTCACTGATCAGAGTCAAATACTGAAACCTCATATTTTTTATAATCTGTTTCTATTTTCTGATGGTAATTTTATTAATTAAAATTTTTGTACAATATTATGGGAGATGCCATCTTGCCTGAACTATTTTAACAGAAGACAATATACAGGACCTGTCCCATTCAGATCAATGATACAGGCTATGGGGGACCTGCCACTGTACTCCTGTCTGTGATGATAAGGAGGACATTGCTAGGAAAAGAAAAACTGTACAGCTTAGTTTTAGGCCACGTGGAAAGAATAGAAACTGAAAGACTTCAAGATTGTTTTACAATATTCAGAGATAAGTGGAAAATTTAAAAAAAAATGACCAAAACTTTTTAAATATGTAGAACATAAAAACTTTATTTAAACAATAGGTAATTTTCTGATGACACATTCCATTTAATAGCTTAATAAAAAAAAAAAGCTGGTGTTCAGCTTGATGCTTGATCGAGCACCCTGTGGTGCCAGGATGCAAGAGTAGTCAGGTAACAGAGACAAGGTCAGGAAAAGAAAGGAAAAGCAGATAGAGAGCAGCACACAAGAAATGAAGCACAGTTTGTAAGAGTAATAGGTGGCAAAGGGTTAACAGACTGAGGAAGTATATGAGGGGATGCTGATAAGTCTTTGGCTTTATCTAGAAATGAGATAGGAAGATGAAATTTCACACAATTTCACATACTCTCTCCTCTGAGGTCAACACTAGAGCTGAGCGAACCGGGTTCGGGTTCGAGTCCATCCAAACCCGAATGTTCGGCATTTGATTAGCTGGGGCTGCTGAACTTGGATAAAGCTCTAAGGTTGTCTGGAAAACATGGATACAGCCAATGACTATATCCATGTTTTCCACATAGCCTTAGGGCTTTATCCAACTTCAGCAGCCACCGTGTCAGGACTGGCAAGCACAGACAGGACAGAGACAGTGGGCCCTGGATCTGAACCCACCCACTGACCCTACCTACTTGCCTCGGTCGACCCTAAACGGTTGCGGACAACCACAAAGGCGTTCCCTATGCTGCGTAAGTGAAACACAGAACAAAACGGACAGACAAAACACAATATAGAATAGTGGAACAAGCCGGGTCAAACCACACGGGCAACGCAGTACAAAATCAGCAACACAAGGGATAGTCAAAAAGTCAGGCGGAGGTCAGAACAACGAGTAAGTCAGGCAGGAAGGAAATAGGACGGGGTTCGCAGCAATATGACAAGGGGAACTAGGATCAGAAGTGAACCTAATAGCCAGCGATAAACAACTGGCTCTGACTTTACTTTATACTGGATCAGGAGCCCAGACCAGAGACTGATTGGTCCGGTTTCCTGATTCCAGCCAAAGTACAGCTGCGGCGTTGCAGGCCGAGTGGCAGAGCGGTTACTAGGGACACCGCCGGGTCTCCGTAACGTCACTCGGCTCCAGCGGGCGGAGTGACAGCGCGCTCTTGAGCCGGCCGCCAGAGCCGAGCCAAAAGAAGACGCCGCAGGAGCCATGTCAGGTAAGTTCCTGACACACCGCTAATCAAATGCCGAAAGTTCGGGTTCGGATGGACTCGAGCATCCTCCAGGTTCGCTCATCTCTAGTCAACACACTTCTTACATCGGTATTCCAAGTTCTGTAAGCCTTAAAAAAAGAAGAAGTTCGGTTGTGCCCCAAACCAGTCATCTGTAGCAGCCATGGCATCAGATATGGTGTGAAATTTGTTTCCCTTGAGGTGTTTCTTCAGGTTTGGAAACAGATGATAGTCGGAGGGAGGTAGATCAGGTACGTGGTCAACCAGCTAGAAGCCTAGCTCCACCAGTTTTGCCATGGTCGCTTGTGCAGTGTGAATGGAGGCATTGTCTTGCTCTTGCAGGAACAAGATTTCTTTGGACAGTGTGCCTTGCCTTTTGGCCTTCAAAGCTGCCTTCAATAGGTCCAAAAGTTCAATGTAATACCTTGTATTGATGGTGGGACCATTTTGAAGGTAGTCCACAAACAGCACATCCTCCTTATCCCAGAACACAGGCGCCATCACCTTAGTTGCCCATTTTTGCCCCTGAAATTCTTTGTAACAGGAGAACCACTGTGCCTCTACTCTTTTGACTGCTCCTTGGTTTCAGGGTCATACAAATAAATCCAGGTCTCGCCCATAGTGACCAGCCAATCCAGGAAGTTCTTATTAGGCCGGAAATGGTGACAAATGGACCCTTCTGTAAAGCGCTTCTCCTCAGAGTCTCCAGCTTCCCGTTTGATGAGTGAGGGGAGTGCAAGTGAGTTTGGCTCAGTCTGTCCAAGGAGAGGTCCAGGCTGTTGCCAGTCCCGGAGTTTCCACTTTTTGTGGCTCCTGATCAGAGCTTCCACTAATAATCTCAATGGAGGTGCTGATCGGGGGCCACAACAAGAGGAAACTGCAGGACGGGAGTGCTATGATACTACTACTACTACTACTGCTACTACTACCCTTACGCAGCCCTACATCTCCTGCCTTCTCCACAAGGGTCCATACTGTACTACTACTGCTACTACCACCCTTACACATCTACACATCTCCTGTCTTGTCTCCCTCATGTCCCATACTGTACTTGTACTACTACTACTACTACTACTACTACTACTACCACCACTACTACTACTACTACTACTACTACTACTACTACTACTACCACCACTACTACTACTACTACTACTACTACTACCACCACTACTACTACTACTACTACTACTACCCCTACACAGCCTCACAGCTCCTGCCTTGCCCATCATGTACCATACTGTACCACTACTACTACTACCACCACTACCACTACCACTACTACTACTCCTACTACTACCACTACCACTACTACTACTACTACTACTACCCCTACACAGCCACACATCTCCTGCCTTGCCCATCATGTACCATACTGTACCACTACTACTACTACCACTACTACTACCACTACTACTACTACTACTACCACCACTACTACTACCACTACTACTACTACTACTACTACTACTACTACTACTACTACTACCACTACTACTACAACTACTACTACTACTACTACTACTACCCCTATACAGCCACACATCTCCTGCCTTGCCCATCATGTACTATACTGTACCACTACTACTACTACTACTACCCTACACAGCCACACATCTCCTGCCTTGCCCATCATGTACCATACTGTACCACTACTACTACTACCACTACTACTACCACTACTACTACTACTACTACCACTACTACTACCACTACTACTACTACCACTACTACTACTACTACTACTACCACTACTACTACAACTACTACTACTACTACTACTACTACTACTACTACTCCTACCCCTACACAGCCACACATCTCCTGCCTTGCCCATCATGTACTATACTGTACCACTACTACTACTACCACCACTACTACAACTACTACCCTACACAGCTGCACATCTCCTGCCTTGTCCACAGTGGTCTGGTCCATATTGTCTATACTACCACTACTACTACCACTACTACTACTACCATCCTTACACATTTGCACATCTCCTGCCTTGTCCCTCATGTCCCATACTGTACTACTACTACTACTACTATTACCTCAACTACTAACGCTACTATTACTAATACCCCTACTATTACCTCTACCACTACACAGCTGCACATCTTCTGCCTCGTACATCATGTTCTATACTGTACTACTACTACCATTACTACTACTACTACTGCCACCACCACTACTACTACTGCTGGTAGTACCACTACTACCACTTCTACTACTACTGCTACCACTATTACTTTTACTACCCCCACTACTACTACTAATATTACTTCTACTACTACCCCCACTACTACTACTAATATTACTTCTACTACTACCCCCACTACTACCACTACCACTACCACCACCACCACCACTACTACTACTACTACTACTACCCCCACTACTACCACCACCACCACTACTACTACTACTACTACTACCTCTACACAGCTGCACATCTCCTGCCTCATCCATCATGTTTATGTTCTATATTGTACTGCTGCTGCCAGAAACCCTACCATGCACCTAAATGGCATTTTAGGGGTTTCGCTCATCTCTAGTAATGACCTTTTCTGTTTCCTACTTCATCAGTTTTAGAATAAAACATGTAATTTACAAAAAAAAAAAAAATAGAACCAGTCAGCGCGGTGTAATTAGAAGACATTGACAACAACCCAATTAACAGGGTGTTTCAGTCAATCTGGAAATAAGTGGCACCTGTGGGATTGGGGTAGAAATCCCTCTAATCTCCAGCTTTTGACTAGAACTTTATTAGTGCAATTTATTCCTCTCCAGCCCCAAGAACCTGGTGACAGGTGACCAAGAGCCGGAACGTGTGCGAATCAATGAAAGTAAAAGTGATGGCTCCTCTTCTGATGGATGAGCAAATTAATGGCTTTCCACTAGAATGCTCATCAGCGCAGCATTGATTAAATAGGACGGAATATGCTACAGGCTTCATTTCTTCAATCACAATAGTCTCAGCTGCTCGTCTCTATTCTCTAATTTTATTAATTGCACAAAGCTCAGTCTTCATTCACTCCCTGTAATGGCTGCCTAGGAGGAGTTCTCATACAGTTACTCTCTTGTTTACTTAGATTACAGTCCCTGTTTTTATTAGACGAGTGGAGAAAAACATATTATATTTCATATGGTCTTCATTTATTATTATTAATATTTTTTTTACAACACCTGATATACACATATAGATGCAATAACACTCTGGTAACCAGCGCGTAGCTAGGATTCATGGGGCCCCATAGCAAAAAACTTTACAGGGCCCCCCTCCCATACACCTGCAGCTGCAAAAGTGACTGGCAGAGCAGAGAGCCAATGGCACATTAGGAGCCCTTATGGTTAAAAACATAGGTGCAGGAGCAGACTACCTTCTGCTAAACCCATTATATACTGCAGTGTGTAAGTGACTCAATGTTCACTCACATGCTGCAACACATAAAAGGGTTAAAAAACAGAAGACAAGTAGATCTCTGCTTCACTGCTTGTGCACTGATAACCCCTGCCCCATAGCAGCTGCCTGCTCTACCTCTATGGTAGCTACGCCACTGCTGGTAACATTTCCTTTTTAAGCTACTGTATATGAACCTGTTAAAGGGGTTGTCCAGCAAAAAAAAAAAAAAAATCTTTCAAATCAACTGGTTTTAGAAAGTTATATAGATTTGTAATTTATTTCTATTTAAATCTAAAGTCCTCCAGTACTTATCAGCTTCTGCAGGACGTGGTGTGTTCTTTTCAGTCTGACACAGTGCTCTCTGCTGCCACCTCTGTCCATGTCAGGAACTGCTTTGGGCAGTTCCTGTCATGGCAGCAGAGAGCGCTGTGCCAGACTGCAAAGAATATACCACTTCCTGCAGGACATACAGCAGCTGGAGTTTTTTTTAAATATAGAAATTACAGCTGATTTGAAAGGGAATAGCCCTTTAACTAATAAAGGAGTTGTTTGGGATTAAAAATGCCTACCTTATTTCTTCCAAAAACTGTGCCACTCTTCTCAGTATGTGTGTAGTATTGCAGCTCAGTTCTATTGAAATGAATGAAGTTAAGTTGTAATACCATACACAGAAAAAAAAGAAAAAATTGGCAGCATATCTATGACTCTGTTCAGACTGCAGGTTGTACGCTGCTTGTGGCTTAAGTACATACAAAAAAACAGAAGGTGCAACAGCAACCCACAGGTGCAAGGGCTTACCGTATATACTCCTCCCAGTGTACACACGATAAATACCTGCTCTGTAAGTATTAAAAAGTGAGTATCTTAGCAAACTATTTGATCAGAGTGCACCATGTCACCAACATTAAGGTGTCCTCAGAGACATGGTCCCTACTCTAGCATTTTCACACTAGCAATGGCTTCTCCTGGGCTGAATAAGCCTACAACTGTGCAGATAGGAGCCAAATTATCTCTTTTTATATCACCCTTGGGACATGGGTGGAGTGCAGGCCAAGAGGAGGTAGCCCCACACCCCACATTCAACAGAAAAAAAAAGAAAAAATTGGCAGCACATCTATGACTCTGTTCACACTGCAGGTTGCACACTGCTTATGGCTTAAGTACATACAAAAAAAACAGAAGGTGCAACAGAAACCCACAGGTGCAAGGGCTTAGATGTGCTGCCAATTTTTTCTTTTTCTTTTTTCTGTTGAATGTGGGGTGTGTGGCTACCTCCTATTGGCTTGCGCTCCACCCATGTCCCAAGGGTGCTATAAAAAGAGATCATTGCCTGGTTGTAGGCTTATTCAGCCCAGGAAGTGTGAAAATGCTAGAGTAGGGACCATGTCTCTGAGGACACCTTAACGTTGGTGACATGGTACACTCTGTTAGATCAAATAGTTTGCTAAGATCCTCACTTTTTAATATTTACAGAGCAGGTGTTTATCGTGTGTACACTGGGAGGAGTATATACGGTAAGCCCTTGCACCTGTGGGTTGCTGTTGCACCTTCTGTTTTTTTGTAATACCATACACAACCAGAGGACAAGGGTGGTGTTGTTCTTGGAAGAAAGCTGTTTTTCAAATCCTGAATAATCCTTTTAAGACACAGACAAAAATGATTCCAACTTGTAATAGTTATCGAACATGGATAAAAGCCACCCATAATGTGTGACATAAGTCATTAGCTCCAACATGGGGCCATGCTCTAAAGAACACACTAATAAGGCCCCGTTCACACAGAACAAGAGGGGCGGAATTGCCTCCGTGTCACAATGACAGTCTATGGGAGGCTCGGTCGCTGCATCTCTTGGCGCTAAAGAATAAACATGTTCATTCTTCATCGCTGAGAGACGCTGAGCGATGTGGCGCGTGCCTCCTGTAGACTGTCATTAACGGCATTCCGCCGCGGACAATGCCGCCATGGAATTCCGACCTTCTTGCTCTGTGTGAACGGGGCCTAACTGTACAAAATGACATAGGGTGACCAACACATAGCGCACAACAAAAACACCAAGGGGGGATATATGAACGCTGCGGCCTGGGCGTACGCCAGGGAGAAGGCACAGATTTACCCCATCACCCTGAGGTATGTGTTCCGTATCCCCCCGCTCGTACCCGACAGCTTTGGCTGTCCTAGCATGATGGGAAGCCAAGGTTCTGTACCCCCGCCTGAGGGCAATTCCTTGCGTTGAACACTATATACAATATTGAACACAGCCAGACACTTGGGATAACTTACCTTGCTTTATAGGTGAATATCAGGGCGCCCCCACCGATCACTGCAATATGGTCAAAAAGAGATGGTTAATGCTGGATAAAGACAATGTTATATAATTTACTGTTCTGTTTGATTCTATGAACCACATACAATTACATAGAATCTGCAATAAAAGCTGCTAGAGACAGCGGAGAATGAATGGCTTCTGATGATTCATCACCCGCCACCCCCAAAGAATAGACAATAATACCGCTATTTAATGTGTTGTTCCTGGCATGTCCTATTATCAAAGTATTGCTCAGGCTGCAAATTTCATTCCCATAAATTATGTGTGGATACTCCAATTAAAAGCAGAAAACTATTATGTCTTTAGCGGGCTTTGATCTAATGAATTTCCTAGAGACACTCTCAGAACAGTCTGTTAATTAGACTAATGACATTATAATTGAGCCGGTCATTTAAGGCCTATATACTTTCCTGAAAGAATAGAACATTGCTCTGGAATCAAAGACGGCGACCAAATGTACAAAGATATCACATGTAAAGATCATGCAAGAACTTAAAGGGGTACTCCGGTTATATAGATTTGTCATTTACTTCAATTTAGAAATCTCAATCCTTCCAGTACTTATCAGCTGCTGTATGTCCTGCAGAAAGTGGTGTATTCTTTCCAGTCTGACACAGTGCTCTCTGCAGCCACCTCTGTCCAAGTCAGGGACTGTCCAGAGTAGTAGCAAATCCCCATAGAAAACATTTAATGCTCTGGACAGTTCCTGACATGGACAGAGGTGGCAGCAGAAAGCACTGTGTCAGACTGGAAAGAATACAACAATTCCTGCAGGACATACAGCAGCTGATTAGTACTGGAAGGTGTGAGATTTTTTAAATAGAAGTAAAATACAAATCTATATAACTTCCTGACACCAGTTGATTTGAAAGAAAAGGAGTATCTCTTTAAAGGCCTGCAATATTCATAGTTAGAGATGAGGGAATCACCCATATAAACAAGGCAAAGTGTTTCGTTCGATCAGCAAGCGGCTCGTCAGACTCCACCCTCTGTTCTGCTCCCTACCACTACTTCCAGGGTGCCAGGAAAAGCTGGATCCAGTCTGGGGAAACTTCTTCCAATTTCCCAGGACTGGATCCAGCTTTTCCTGATGCCTGGGGTGGAGCGGCAGGGAGCAGAACAGAGCTGGAAGGCAGAAGGCTGAAAAGCCGCTTGCTGATCAAACAAAGCACTTTGCTTCATTTGAACGGGTGATTCGATTATCTCCACTCATAGTATGTGACCATATAGGATTGCTAAAAAGGTGATGATAATGAGATCATTCCAATACCATGTTTACCTTCCACAATACAACACTACACCAGTGTATGTTTTCTGTATGCTGATAGCCAAAGGCTGTCCAGGCATGTTGGGGATTGTGGTTTTACAACAGCTAGGGATGCTAAAGTTCCCCATCCCTGTTATATGCTGCTTATTCAGAAAAAGGACCCCCCCACACACACAAAAAAAAGAAAAAAACAAAAATTCCTTTCCGACTCCAAATCTGGCAAGAAGATTAAATCCCTGTATCAATGATTCTTCTCCAGACTCCAGGACATGGAACCAATCACAGTGATCAATAGAATCCAAATCATATATAGTGGTGGAGACGGCACTCTGTGGAGGTGGGGCTCGTACTAGGGCTGCGTCCTAAAAATAGCAATAGAAAAAAGTCCCGGCACTTACCAAGTTATATTATGCTTGTTTAACTTCATAAACTTCATAAGGTACAGAAGGACGCGTTTCGGTATATAGCTGATGAAGACTATATACTGAAACGCGTCCTCCTGTGCCTTATGATGTTTTTGCACTGAATAAACAAGCATAATATAACTTGGCGAGTGTCTGACTTTTCCTACTGCTAGAATTCAACCATATAGGGGGAGATTTATCAAACATGGTGTAAAGTGAAACTAACTCAGTTGCCCCTAGCAACCAATTAGATTCCACCTTTCAAAGAGTCTGTGAGGGATGAACACAATGGGGGAGATTTATCAAACATGGTATAAAGTAGAATTGGCCCAGTTGCCCCTAGCAACCAATCAGATTCCACCTTTAATTTTCCAAAGAGTCTGTGAGGAATGAAAGGTGGAATCTGATTGGTTGCTAGGGGCAACTGAGCCAGTCTCACTTTACACCATGTTTGATAAATCCCCCCCATAGTGTCTTGTTATACGTTGCATTTGGTGCATTCTTGTTCTGTAAGCTCTAAGACCGGGGATTATACTTTTATCTCACCATTTCTTAATTACAAATTCTTATCGTTTCTTATTCCACGATGTCTCAGGACGCACCGCTAAGTGATCGTCTTCTGGGTGCAGGATTTTTTTTTTTTTAGACCAAAACAATATTCACAGGATAATTAACATCTACTTCAGTAATCACCAAAAGCCAAATTGCTTCAAGTTTCTAAACTATCAAAGATAACCATTAACATAGACATTAATATTAACAGAGCAGAGGCAGAACTATCTCCCCGGTCTATTATTCTCTATGACAACATAGAACCCGATCATCTTCTTATCACAGAAAACAAGAAACAGACGCTCACAATAAGTATGGATGATTGAGTGAAAATATGAGCAGGTATTATGGGCTTAAAGGAGAAGTTCAGTCATTTTGGAAAATGGGCAGCCAGCAGGGGCAGGGGGAATGTAATAACAAGTCCTACCTTACTGTGCCTGAGGTGAGCAGCGGGACCAGCCCCAGGAACCTTGGCGGAAGGTATTTTCATTGTGATGCGTCACGACTGCCTGTCCCAGCTGATGAACAGCCCGCTCAGCCAATCAGTGACTTGAGGGGTCCGGTTCCATCCCAGTCAGTGACTGGCTGAGCGGCCAGTCCATCAGCTAAGCGCGATCCTCTCCCTGATCTGTGTAATGGGATTAGTTGGGCTCCGACTGATCTTCTATGTACAAGTCTATGGAGCCCGACTGATATCATGTGACACAGAGCAGGGAGAGGAGGTGCTGCAGCTCAGTTCTCTCCCTGCTCGTTCTCGTAATCGGTACAGGTCTGAACACTCCGGATCTATATGACATGTCAAAAGGTTTTCCACAGTGACACTTTAAAGGGAACCTGTCACCCCCCATGCCGCGGTGAAGGCCGCCCGACCCCCACTAGAGACCCTTATACTTACCCATTCTCCCTGTCGGAAGCCCGGCATGCGCGCTGCATAGATGAGTCCGATGCCCATAGAGAATGACGGCTCCATTCATTCTCTATGGGTGTCGGACTCATCTCTGGAGTGCCTGCTATTACACCGGCAGTGAGCGGGGAGGAGCTGCAAGCTGCTCGGACGATCTTTAGATTGGGTGGCCCATAGAAGATAGCGGTGGTCTTCTGCTGCCGCTCCTATTACACAGAGCTTAGTCCAGCAGACCGTCGCTATTGGCATCATTTTCTTTCACTGTGTTGATAGACAACGATCAGCCGAAATTGTGCATGACGTTTGATCGTTGCCTTTTAACATGTCCTATTACACCAAGTGATTATTGGTCAATATACATTTATTACGGAAAATGCTGATGTAGTGCTTTTTTCCCTGCACTTACTACTGCATCAAGTCTTCACTTCCTGGATAACATGGTGATGTCACTTCCTGGATAACATGGTAATGTCACTTCCTGGATAAAATGGTGATGTCACTTCCTGGATAAATTGGTGATGTCACTTCCTAACTCCCAGAGCTGTGCAGGCTGTGGCTGCTGGAGAGGATGATGGCAGGGGGACACTGAGGGACACAGGGCACTGGAGGGACACTGAGCATCCCCCTGCCATCATCCTCTCCAGCAGCCACAGCCCGCACAGCTCTGGGAGTCGGGTCGTGACAGCACCATTTTATCCAGGAAGTGACATCACCATGTTATCCAGGAAGTGACATCACCATGTTATCCAGGAAGTGACATCACCATTTTATCCAGGAAGTGACATCACCATTTTATCCAGGAAGTGAAACCTTGATGCAGTAGTAGGTGCAGCGAAAAAAGCCCATACTAAGTGTCTATTGGTGATTTGTATAACTTTCAAGGGGCAATATAATACTTTAATAAAAATTTTTGCCGGACTTCTCCTTTCATTTTTAAAGACTTAAAGGTTACTGACCACCTCTCTGCTCTAAAAGCAGTGGTCTGGCGGGTGTACATATAGATATAGTGTATATATATATATATATATATATATATATATATATATATATATATATATATACATATAAATATATATATATATATATATATATATATATATACATACACACATTATATCTATAAATACAGCAGCCAGACCACTGTTTTTAGAGCATAGAGTTGGTCGGTGACCTAGATAATGAGCTGTCAAGACCGGAAGTGAACGAGCACCATATCAGCAGAAGGAGACGAGTTTGGTAAGTGAATGTATTTGCAAAAATATATAACTTGATGGATCCTACAAGTATTTCTATCTTAGCTGAGATGAAAATACTCCTCTGGCACAGACACTCTGAGTGTTGGGTTATTGCAGTTATTCTATATTACATTCTGTATTACTACTTTTGATTTACCTTATGATTACGTTTATGTCTATACTGCTAGGGTATATATACACCTCCATGACCGATAATACAATCTACACATTCTATAACCCAGAATCATAGCGACAGAATAGCCTCCTAAAAATCTAAGATTGATAGCCTTGCAAACCTGCTATGCCAATGCACGGGCCCGAAGATGTGAAATTGCCTTCAAGCCTAGAACAAGGTGTCTAACACTTCATTTCTATTCAGCTAATGTAACAAGAAGCATACAAGGGCTCAAATAACCTACATGAGAAAAACCATCTCGCTAAAACAACAGCATTGAATTATCCCTGGTTATTTGTGCAAGTACAAAGACTTGATAAGACTCCGGGCTAGACAAAGGCATGGCATTGTCTATGTGATGAACCCAATTACTCCACAATGTCTAATCACACAAAGCAGATGTTGGGATTGTTTTATTGATATTTCATCACCGGCCTGTTGAGGAAAGAGAAGGAGATTTTGTAAATGGTTTAATGTCATCCTTTGTTTCTTACGTCCATCCTCTCTCCCAAACCGCACCGCTATGAGTAGAGCGTTCATGTATGATATCTAGGCTTAGAAATAAAGGATTCTGGACTCTCTCTCTTATCCCCTATCATTATTGTCCTCCATAGAGGTGTGTTATTAACCTAAACAGCAAAAATTAAGGTAAGAAACAATATTAATCCTCAGCTTAGATCATGGCTTTAAGTTGGTACCGTATTCGTATTGTCTGCTCCGTCGTAGTGCACTTCGGGAGCCCCGAAGCAAGCCGAAGCGTGGAGAAGGTGATGTATACGCTCCGGCGGTGGGGGGTTAATGGGACGGGCTGCTGACATACATTCGGATGTCCATCCCGCTGCTAGTTTGTCTGCCCATAGAGTGTACCGGATAGGGATCCCCAGCGGATTCCGCTGCAAATTCGCAGCAAGAAATGATGTGTCAGGCGGCAGGGGCGTGGAAAAGCTTAATGAAGCATTACTTTCCTCTCCCCATGCCCATAATGCACCATCTGACTGGCCCCAGGACCCCGGGGAAAAATTCCTGTCCGGCTAATGGACAGCCCACTCAGCCAATCATTGACTGGAGAACCCAAAGCCTGGCAATAATCCGGCGCTAAGGAGTTATTACCGTTTATTATCCCCCCCCCCCCCCTTATGCCCTGCAATTTAAAAAAATAAAATAAATCTTGAGGGAGCCTGGAAACATGGTAGGATAAAGGACTTTGACCATCAAAGGACTGAACTACGTCAAGATCATGATTTTTCTTTATTGTGGATATTTCGCTCTACTATACAATGTTTGAGAGAAGAATTGATTATTAAAAAAAAAAAGGTTTTCAGTGTCTCATAATAAGATATTCCCTAAGGCCGCGTTTACATTAGCATAGTATGGATGCACTTTTGCTTTTGTATGATGACCACAAGTCCCAGTCTATCTGCTAATCTGATGACCTGAGCTGAGAGCTATCGGGGAGTTACCCATGGTTGGCCGAGGACTTCCAGCTGTAAAATACTTTAAATCAAAAAGAGCATGTATGACGGTAGTGTAACCCAACTATATATACAGTATAGTCAAGCCATGTACATAGACTCTGTAGGGTGTATCATTTTTTCACCTCATTTTCAAAAAATCTAATAGGAGTCATGGGGCAGGAGCGATTACAAGCAATAAATCTACCCCCAACATTGTTACAAGGCTGGAATAAGATGCAGAGAGGGAAACGTGTTACGGCTAATTTTGCAGACTCGGTACCTGCAGGCATATTGACACTCTACTGAACTATTCTATGGAAGTGACAGGGGTGAAAGGTCTATAACCTTCCATTGATTGTTACCAGTTAAAGACGACCAACAATCAATTCTCAGTAATCTTGTTAGATCTATAAAGTGCAAATACTTTACTATCGGGAATTCCTTTCTTTTCCTCTTGGGGATTCTGTGTACGGAAACCTTCCTCAACCACAACAGCTTCCATATATATCCGGCTCCTCGGGCTACATACTATTATATATATTCTGCATGTCCTCTAAGAAACTGAAGGTCAGTTATTTATATACAGTTATTTATATAGAGAATTCGAATCGAATAGGCACCGAGATTCGACTATTCGAACGAATATTCAATCCTATTATAGTCTATGGAAAAAAAATTCTCAGCACTTGGAAATCCAAATTCGACCACTTGGAGGTCATCAAGTCCCCCATGAAACCTCCCTAAATGATGCCAACACCTCCGGACTGTGACATCAGGGGGAGCATGCCTGGGTGCACCCAACACCCCAAAATCGCAGTATAATGCCACTCTCCGCAGTTGCAAATGAAAAATATTTGCAAACGCTTTACGAATGTTTATGGCAATGTTTACACATTTCCTTTGTATTTCTTGCGCAGCGTTACTAGGTTTTTACTAGGCTACTGGAACAATAGCTACACAGGCCTTTTATTGAGCAACTGGCACAATAGGTATCACTTGCCTTTTACTGGGCAACTGGCACAATAGGTATCACTTGCCTTTTATTGGGCAACTGGCACAATAGGTATCACTTGCCTTTTACTGGGCAACTGGCACAATAGGTATCACTTGCCTTTTATTGAGCAACTGGCACAACAGGTATCACTTGCCTTTTACTGGGCAACTGGCACAATAGGTATCACTTGCCTTTTACTGGGCAACTGGCACAATAGGTATCACTTGCCTTTTACTGGGCAACTGGCACAATAGGTATCACTTGCCTTTTACTGGGCAACTGGCACAATATGTATAACGCTTACGTGCCCTTAGTGGGCTAAACCAGGGACACTATAAGTCACTTGTACACACAGGGTACTGGAATGAATACAGCTGCTGATGATGCTGATGCTGCTGTTATATCATCTATTTCTTAGCACTGAGAAGTGCTTTGGATTCAGAGATGATTATTTTGCAGGATTTTAGCCCTGAAAAGGACTTTTGGGTTCTGTAGTAATCCTGCCTAACCAAAACGCTACTAAAACCTATCTCTCCCTGCTCCAAGATCTCTCCCTGGCTAGGTAGAAAGTGCATCTGCGGTCGAGAGGTGGAGTCAATTAGTCAATTATTAAATATTCAAGGTCATGTGGTTCAGCCATCCAATGAGGGTAGACGTCGTTTTGGCGCTGCGTGCGTACTCCCAGGGTCCCTCATGGCCTCCCTGCATGGTGATTGGATTAAAAAAAGCGCCAAGTGCGATGGGAGGGCTTTCTCATGTTTCCTGAGTATTCGTCACATTACTCGATTGAATTCAAATCTTTCGAATACCGCAATATTCGATCGAATACCATCTCGATCGAATCGTATTCGCTCATCTCTATACAAGACAAAACCTTAAAGGGAAACTGTTTTATGTTGCCCAGGCCATGGGTAGAGATGATCAAACAGCGCTGAGGTTCAGGTCCGTACGAACCTGAACCATCGACATTTGACTCCCCCTGCCTTCCCGTTCTGTGGGGAAGGTGGAGACAGCCCAAATACCGCCTGGAAAACAGGAATACAGCCTAGGTAATGCCGATGGTTCAGGTTCGTACGAACCTGAACCTTGGCCCTGTTTGATCATCTCTAGCCATGGGCAGTATGGACCAGACACGGGCAGTAGGATGCTAAGTCTCTATGATTGACTTTGAAATGATTGGACATTTTAAAAACTCATGGTTTAAAAAAGCCACTGGGATCTAAATAACTAGTCATGTGGGTGGTTCTCCACCAGTGCGAACTTGCACAAAGTTTGGGTTCGGCAACATTCGTCCAAACCCAAACACTCAGCATTTGATTCCTCTCAGCTGGAGAAGTTGGCTGCCGACCTAGGGCTGCCATGAAAACATGGGTACAGTACAGTATATGACCTATGGCTGTATCCATGTTTTCCAGGACTCAATAATGCTGCATCAAACTTCTTCAGCCACCAGGATTCAAATGCGGAGTGTTTAGACAAACCCGAACTTTCGGCAAGTTAACTCAACACTATTCTCCACCATACCAGTCTTGAGTGATGTGTTCCTCTATTGGTGTGTATCCAGAGAGATGTGTCACTCAATGCCAGTTGGGAGGGAAGCAGCCAAGGGAACTGGCTCCTGTGACTACTAACCCGTTTTTTTTTTTAAACTATGTTTTTTTTTTTAGTAGGTGTCCTGGCATGTAACTACCTATACCTGCTTTATGTTAGAACTATAAGGAAACCTTATATAAATTTGTAAATTACTTCTATTTAAAAATTTCCAGTCTTCCAGTATTATCAGATGCTGTATGTCTTGCAGGAAGTGGTGTGTTCTTTCCAGTCTGACACAGTGCTCACTGCTGCCTCCTCTGTGCATGATAGGAACTGTCCAGAGCAGGAGAGGTTTTCTATGGGGATTTGCTTCTGCTCTGGACAGGTCCTGACATGGACAGAGGTGGCAGCAGAGAGCACTGTGTGAAACTGGAAAGAAAACATCACTTCCTGCCTGAGAGGTAAATTAATTTACCTGTCAGGCATAGCAGAGACAGACAGGCTTAGGATAAGGGCACACAACCCAGACACTGTCCTGTACATAACACTAAGCTTCACCCCCTTCTCTTGGTCCCTCACTTGCTAGAGACAGAATTCCCCTAGCGACAGCCAGTGGACAGCCATTTGCAGGCAACTAGTACAACTAGTGGCCAAGACGTTAAGGCTTTTCTTCTGGGGTGCAGAGTCTTTTTTTTGTAAATTAGGGATCACATAGGTTATCACATGGGGGGAAGTTATTAGAATTGATAGTGAACCATTTTTTTTTTTTAAACCCTCTCCTGCAAAGTGTACATGTATCATCATCAGGTAGGGCTGGGCGATATGGGCCAAAATCAATATCGCGGTTAATCGCACATGTAGCCGCGGTAACGATAACTGAACGATAATTATGACACGCCCCTTTTTGCAAACCACACCCACTTGCTATGAAAAACTGTCAATATCAAAAAAGTTAAAAACTCACTGAGCATGACTATACAGGGGTGGCGGACAGGGGTGTATAACTATACAGGGGCGGATAGGGGTGTATGACTATACGGGGGGGGGGGTGGACAGGGGTGTATGACTATACAGGCGGGGGTGGACAGGGGTGTATGACTATACAGGAGGGATAGGGGTATATGACTATACAGGGGGGATAGGGGTGTATGACTATACAGTGGGGGGGGGATGGGGGTGTATGACTATACAGGGGGGGTAGGGGTGTATGACTATACAGGGGGGACGGACAGGGGTTTATGACTATACAGCGGGGGGGGACAGGGGTGTATGACTATACAGGGGGGTAGGGGTGTATGACTATACAGGGGGGACGGACAGGGGTGTATGACTATACAGGGGGGGGTGTATGACTATACAGGCGGGGTGGGCGGACAGGGGTGTATGACTATACAGGGGGGACAGGGGTGTATGACTATACAGGGAGGGCGGACAGGGGTGTATGACTATACAGGGGGGGCGGACAGGGGTGTATGACTATACAGGGGGGGCGGACAGGGGTGTATGACTATACAGGGGGGGCGGACAGGGGTGTATGACTATACAGGGGGGGCGGACAGGGGTGTATGACTATACAGGGGGGGCGGACAGGGGTGTATGACTATACGGCGGGGGGCGGACAGGGGCGTATGACTATACAGCGGGGGGCGGACAGGGGTGTATGACTATACAGGGGGGGCGGACAGGGGTGTATGACTATACAGGGGGGGCGGACAGGGGTGTATGACTATACAGGGGGGGCGGACAGGGGTGTATGACTATACGGCGGGGGGCGGACAGGGGCGTATGACTATACAGCGGGGGGCGGACAGGGGCGTATGACTATACAGTGGGGGGGGGGTGTATGACTATACAGGGGGGGTAGGGGTGTATGACTATACAGGGGGGACGGACAGGGGTGTATGACTATACAGGCGGGGTGGGCGGACAGGGGTGTATGACTATACAGGGAGGGCGGACAGGGGTGTATGACTATACAGGGGGGACGGACAGGGGTGTATGACTATACAGCGGGGGGGGACAGGGGTGTATGACTATACGGGGGGCGGACAGGGGTGTATGACTATACAGCGGGGGGCGGACAGGGGCGTATGACTATACAGCGGGGGGCGGACAGGGGCGTATGACTATACAGTGGGGGGGGGGGGTGTATGACTATACAGGGGGGGTAGGGGTGTATGACTATACAGGGGGGACGGACAGGGGCGTATGACTATACAGTGGGGGTGGGCGGACAGGGGTGTATGACTATACAGCGGGGGGGGGCAGGGGTGTATGACTATACAGCGGGGGGGGACAGGGGTGTATGACTATACAGCGGGGGGGGGACAGGGGTGTATGACTATACAGGGGGGGGACAGGGGTGTATGACTATACAGGGGGGGGGGCAGACAGGGGTATATGACTATACAGGGCGGCGGATAGGGGTGTATTACTATACAGGGAAATGTAGTTCCCTTAGTAACAGTACAGGGCTGTAGCATAGGAGGAATGAATGGGCTGCAGCAGGATCTCCTATAACTTATCCTGCATGCTGCAGCCCATTCATTCCTCCTATGCTACACTCCTGTACTGTTACTTAGGGAAGTACAGGACAGCCGCCCCCAAATGCTGCTCCTCCAGCTCTGACACGCCGGCGTCCCTGCACACACAGGAAAACATGGGCAGTGTTCGCCGGCCGGGTGTGTGGGGGAGGAGCCTCGGAGGGGAGAGGTGGGGGGCCTCGGACAGGACGGGACCAGTGGGGGGCATCGGACGGGACTGGACCGCTGGGGGTGGGGTGGTATCGGACAGGTGAGGAGCCTCAGACGGGACCGGACGGGTAAGGAGGGCGGGCGCTTGGACGGGACTTGCGGGGGGCGGGGCCTTCTTACACTGCTGCTCCTCCACCACCTCCCGCTCTGATATTAGCGCCCCTGCACATAATGTACAGCGCTAATGCCAGGCGGCGTGCGTGTGTGCGGGGGGCGCTCTCACAGGATGGGCGCAGTGAGGGGGCACTCTAACAGGGAGATAGAAAAGCAAAAATACCGCAGATACCGTCCTGGCTAAGTTGAGGTCGGTTAACCGACGCCAGTGACGGTATCAGTATTTTTGCGGTATACCGCCCAGCCCTATCATCAGGTGGTATTTGTTTCAGAATCCTGTACATGTCCATCATTGCTGATTGCCTGAACACAATAGCCTTGCCCGGACCACCAGGAGCGTGGCTGTGATTGATGGCCACAGCCCTGCACTAATGGCCAGGACTCTAATGTCAGCTCTGAGCACCACAATCAATGCCGATCATAGTGCAGACAAAGTGATAGGACTCCCTCCATACATTCCCTGTCAGTCCAGCAAAACACAATCTCCAGGGACGACAGGGTTATTGAGACAGTCCTGGGCCTAATAAAGGATTGCCGGGATAGTCAGTGTCTGGCCTACGTCAGGCAGTAATGCATCCTCCTACACTACAGACAAATCATAGCAAATAATAGCAGAAATAAAGAATTCAAAGTAAAAGACTCCTAAGGGAACTGAAAAAGCTTCCATAAAATAACAAATAAACTACAATACAACGAGAAGACATAAGAATAAGTCAATTTTATTCAACCAAACTCACAGAATATACATAAAGATATGCATGACTTGTTGGCATAGCGTGGGAAGCTCTCAGATATATCCTTGGCGGTCACAAGAATGGCGGCTATCATGTGATTAAGTAGTGGTAATCCTGCGTGAAAGTCTATGGGACTAACAGAGTTAGCAGATTAAAGGGGTTATCTAGTGCTACCAAAACATGACCACTTTCTTCCAGAGACAGCCCCACTCTTGTCTTCAGCTTGGGCGGGGTTTTGCTGCTCAGTTCCATTTAAGTGTATGGAGCTTAAAGGGGTTATCCAGCGCTACAAAAACATGGCCACTTGTCCCCCTACTGTTGTCTCCAGTTCAGGTGCAGTTTGCAATTAAGCTCAATTTACTGCAATGGAACTGAGTTTCAAAACCCCACCCAATCTGGACAACAGTAGGGGAAAAGTGGCCATGTTTTTGTAGCGCTGGATAACCCCTTTAATTGCAAACCGCACCTGAACTGGAGACAATAGTCATGTTGTCTCTAAAAGAAAGCGGACATGTTTTTGTAGCACTGGTTAACCCCTTTAAAGCCTTGGACTATTTCCCATAGATTTCCATTATAATTCTGTAGACTACTTGTTACAGCAGAGAACAGAGATGAAGGGGGAACAGTGCCCACTGCTATGTGCTTTTGCCCCTTATTCTAGCAATAGGTGGAGGTCGCTTCATTTTTGAGAACTCACCCTTTATTAAGGATATTAGAGATTAGAGACTTCAAACGTTCGGTTTGGCAGGTACGTAAAAATTTGAAGCAAAGTTCAGGTTCGTCTGAAACGAATGACATTACAACAGCTAAAAGATTTCAGACATTTAGCTGTTTTTAGTGCGGTTCAGGAGGTTTGCCCAGCGTCCCCTGATATAAGCCTCCACTTCTTGACCAAAGTGACAACCTGCTCAGGCCGTGATTGGCTTAAGGTCCTATTACATGGGACAACTAGGGCCCGATCAATTTTGTAAATGAGCGCCAATCTGCCAGATTGGCACTCGTTTACTGGACCATTTATTTGACAGCCTGATAATCGGGTAGTAAGGGTTGCATGGACATTGTTAACCATGTCCATGCAGCCCTTGCCTAAACACCTGATACCTTATCTCTTCCCACTCCTGGTCTTCTCTCCTGTGCTCCGCAGCTTCCCGATCCCGGTGAGTGCAGCTGACAGGCCACTTGGTCTTTTAGACGCTGCAACTGCCAGGACCGGGAAGCTGCGGAGCACAGGAGAGAAGACCTAGAGCACATAAGGTACAGTATCAGGTGTTTGGGCAATCGTCAGCCATCGGCCATGCATCACTATTGCACGTAGCAATGCGCGGTTGGCGCCTGACAATTTTAGGTCCAAACCTAAACCAACGATCGTTGTCTGTATTACATGAAGCAATAATTGGCTGAATCATCCAATTATCGCATTGTGTCATAGGGCCCTAAGGCAGCTGTGATCAGCGGAGGACTCCGGAGACCATAGGAGGACACTGAAGGTCACTGAAGGTGAACATACCCTTTATTTTATCTTATGTGTATTAAATTGAGTGGGCGTCATCTATGTAAACTAGGGACAAACTTTTCAAAAAGTTTGGTTCTGTAATGAACCAAACTTTTTGAAATGTTTTTAATGAATCTCAGTTTTTGAAGTTCACTTCACTTATCTTTAAAGGATTGTATAAAAGAGACTAAAAAAAATTTGATGGTTAAGTGCTATATTTGCTTCCGAAATAGGTATTTTCCATCCTCTTCAATATTCGAGAACAAGTGGTTTTTCCTCATGTTGAGATATTCAGAGCGGGTATTGAAAAAAAAAAGAAAAGAGAGAGACTTACTCATTTGTTCCTACAACATTTACTGCAATCGCTGTAAAATTACTAGAGAAAGGTCAATGAAATATCCATACATTACATTGTTTCCAGGAGATGAATGTAAAGATTGGTTATTGACGGCCATTGATGAACTAGTCGTGTCAGATGGCAATTAATGAGGTAGTCGCTGACATGTGACAAATCATATTATGACCCCGTCCTGCAGAGACGTTGGATCCTCGGCCGAAATGACAAATGTTTCCAGGTAATTGAGTATTGACAGAAAATGCGGCTTCTACTCATAATACAGACTGAATATTAAAACGTCCCGTACAGCCAAAGTTATGACTAAGGTCAATTCTGGCACATCCTCTCATCTTATGCTTATGGCCGTCGTGTAGATTTTGTTTGCTGAAATGTTTAAAGCGCTTTTATATCTCCGGGGAAGGAAATAAAAAGATAAGGGGGATTTACTAAAGCTGGCCATGAACGGGAAAGGTCAGCCGAAGCAGACAATTGTGGTGGGATCGGTCAGCCATCTAATGTGGATAGGAACCTACAGTATGATCTCTGCTCAGGCAGCAGATGATAGAGGGAAGAAGAATAAGCATATAGGATTTCAGCTGTCCTATACATTTGTACTTTGGGAGTTAAGCTATCCCAACACTTGTCTGCTAAACAATGGACCATTGCCTTTCATTTTTACATAGACCAGGTGCCTGGAACTATAAGGAAGCCTTTACTTACATTTTAGGTACAGTGTGGGCCCTCTGGAGTAGACACATAGGGGGAGATTTATCAAACATGGTGTAAAGTGAAACTGGCTCAGTTGCCCCTAGCAACCAATCAGATTCCACCTTTCATTCCTCACAGACTCTTTGGAAAATGGAAGGTGGAATCTGATTGGTTGCTAGGGGCAACTGAGCCAGTTTCACTTTACACCATGTTTGATAAATCTCCCCTATAGAGTGGAGTTAGGCTATGCCAACACTCTACCATATCTGCTAAACAATGGATGCTTGCCTTTCATTTTTACATAGGACAGATGCCTGGAACTATTAAGAAGCCTTGACTTACCTGTCAGGCATGGTGTGGGCCCTCTTGAGTAGACAGATAGTGTGGGCACTACCTTGTGCATAACACTATCTAAGCCCCACCCCCCACTCTTGGTCCCTCTCCTGCTAGAGACCGAATTTCCTTAAAAACAGGCAGTAGGCAGCCATTTGCAATGTGTATAGTAACCTATTAACTCTCCACCAACGGATGTTGGGGGAAAGAAGGATAAGCAGATTGAATTTCAGCTGTTCCATACATTTGTGCTTGGGGAGATAAGCTGTCACCACAGCAGTGGATTTTTCCAATTTTTCTATTAGGAGCACAAGCCAAGCATGCATACTGTATGTTTGAAGGCATCAGGAGAGATAGCTATATTGGTAAATAATATTACTGGTCTTTTACACTCTCCCTCTGTTCTTGGTGAAGATCATCTGCTCTCTCCATTCCTCACTTTCTGTCTAGTCTACATCCTATAAACATTCCAGTTTCTTTTTGTACACTCCAGCAGGGATTTCAGCCAACCTTATCCTTAACCCTCTTACTATCTGGACGATAACAATAGCCACTACACCCAGAGGCGCCTCCAGGGGAAAGGATATAGAGTTGACTGAAATCCAAGCTAGAGTATGCAACAAGAATAGGAAGTCCATTATAAAATGTATACTGGACAGGAAGTGATGAAAGACGTGAAAATAGTAAAAAATATTAAATAAAATAAAATTTTGCCAGAATAATAGAGTAAAAAGTTTAGTAAATTTACTTCTATACGTGATATTGAAGACTGACTATAGGGCCTTCTGCTTTTGTTGTCTCCTTAGCTGCTGCTATTTGTTAGCCACCCTATATAACACCATGCACGGTTACTGTTATACTGTACACCTGTCTGCTTCAGAATCGTATTAAAACTGAATAAGGAAAGTAAATGGTTACCTTACATGTCAGTAGGTGAAGGGATAAACACATCTCTAAGATGTCAGGGGGAAAATCCTATATGGAAAAGATTTCTGCATTGTATTCTGGAGGAGTCTTTTCCCCCTCCATCAGATTACTGTCCAGCACCTGGGCACTTCCCAGAATACAAATCACTACAGATAGATCATAATACACAAAAATGCATAAAATTGTTTTTTTTTTCTTTTACACAGGATTGAGGGGGTTTTTTTCAATCATTTCTACTGAAATAATGTGTTGTATAAAAAAAATCCCTGGCTGGAGCATGTGGCAGTATGATGATTGAACATGACAGGACTAAAACCAATTCCAAACTATATATATAGTATAATACGGAGAGATGTGAGATGATTATAGATATGAGATAGATAGATAGATAGATAGATAGATAGATAGATAGATAGATAGATAGATAGATAGATAGATAGTAAAGCTTAGTCTGAAAAGTTATCTGAAATACCAGGTATGCCAGCTTTATCGGGATGCTTCAGGATGTTAACTCCAGTGTAAGACTATGTTCACACATGGCAAAACATACAGCTTTGGTTCCATAGGGGTTAATGCAACCAGCCACTGTGATTAAACAACTCCCGTTGTTTAATAAAAAATACATTGTGAGAACTTGGCCTAAAAGTACACAGGGAGGTTTTTACTTTAAAAGGTTTTGCCATGAAGCAAAGTTGGTAAAATTAGATGAGTACCACATACATATATGTAAAGAAGTGGATATCTGCTTTTCGTTTTGGTAAAATAACTTACATCACTGTACTGCTCTTCTCCCCCATGGATCTAATCACTTTTCACGTTTCCTCTCTGAACTATTACCCTGCTGTTGCCATGCAGCAGTGCATATGCTCTCCCACTGACCGACTGCCAGTACTTGAACTGAATGTGGTAAGAGCGCAGGTGGTGTTAATGTTGTGATGCCAGTGCTTGTCCAGCACACAGGTGTGATGTTGGTACCTGCTTGTTTGTGTGGCTAGCTGTACTCCCCAAATGGTCGGTAACCTGCCGCGTTGTTGCGGATACCTTGGGCTCTTGTCACGGCAGTCCTGAGTGGTAACTGACCCACCAGAACTGTTGGTACCGCCACCCACAGAAAGGGCAAAAATGACCCAAGGCATGCAGTGGTGTGTGTATCAGTGCTGGTGTGGATAGAAGAGGACAGAGTCCCAGTTGTATAAAAATAGAACTGTTTTTACTGTCAGTCTTTGTAATATAACAGTACACGTTTTCACAGAGTGCTGTAGATAGATCTTTACACAGACTTTAGTGCCTGACCTTTTTGTCCTTGAGAGAGAGGTAGTTGTAGCGGTGCTTGTAGAGTAAAATGGAGTAGAGGAGAGGAGTTGGCCAGAGGAGCCACAACCCAGTGTAGCAATGTACCCTGCCGAAACCTGAAGATATATTTGTAGTGAAGACTTACTTGTACTCATGTATAGACTTTGGTCTGACCACCTTCTGCCCCCTGCTACCGTCAAACCTGTCCCAGTAGGGTAGTACAAGCCCCGGCCGTGGCTATCTGAGTGTAGCTAGGTGTACAAGGTTTCCCAGTTACCTGCACTGCGTGGTAGGATACGTACGCCTTCAGTACTGGCTGCTTTGTCCTATCAAGGCTAGTTCCTCTGTTATCAGGATACTGCCATGCTCTTTTCTGATGTGTTCCTGGTGTGGGTCAGGGTGTTCCTTGGTTACCTCTCCCTTTAAGGTGCTCCTCCTACAAGGGGTGAGTGTGTAAAGAGGGCAGGCATAGGTTGAGAGAGAGCACCTCCTATTGGTCAGCAACAAACACATGGTATAACAACAACATTAACCCAATACTTCCTACAGCTGTGAATATAAGAACATATACTTAAAATACACACTGACACCTAGTGGTGAAACTTTAGAATACCTCATCACCACTTTAACCTGAGAGAAAAGGCTTTTTGACAGGTGCACAGGAGAGACAAAAACACCAGTGGAGGGATACCACACTAAGCATCTTAGTGTGTTGTTACCAAGGACAACAGATTAACAAATCAATGCAGACACATGGGGGATTAGTAAATCTATGTGTCTCATACAGGACATTTTCACAAATGCTTCTACATTTAAAATTTGTCTCATTTAATATAATGTATCACTTAAGAAATAGTTTTCTTAATGACAAAACACCCTTTAAGACCAGCATATGAAAAAAAAATTCTCTTTTAGTTTTCGGAAAATGCATTTGAATTAAATAGTTTAAAATGTATTTATGTTCTATTCTCTGGACCCCACTGATCAATTTACCAGAACTATAGAACCATTTGCTTCAAGCTATATGTATAGAACACATAGCTGGAAGAAAACAGCGCCATACACTGCTGGGTTATCGCAGGTGAAGTGAATGCTAGCTGAGCTGCAGTAACCCAGCATGGCCACTACACAATGTTTAAAGGTTTTTTTCTAAATACTTCTGGCACTGTTCTGTGTGTTGATGTGGGACCTGCGGCTATTTGCCAGGATTGCTGGGTGTCGGCACCCTCTTGATCTTATATTGATGGCCTATCCTGATTGATGGCTCTTTAAAAAATTTTACCTGGAAAACCCCTTTAAATGCAAAAATGTGTGATGTACTGTATGTAAAAAATTGATTGACAAAGTATGAGTAATTAAGGATTGGTGGGGGGGGGTTTGTCGTCTATGTTTGAGCACCAATGAATGTGTCCCCCTTTATAAATCCCTGTGACTATATATTGTAATCTGTCATGCACAGTGATGGAATTCTGACTGAATGTAAATGAAACAACTACGTCTCGATATTCGTGCCTTCCACCTCTCAGACCTGCGAGCTGTGAAGCCGAGATCATTTATCGTAGAGGATTTCGGCTCCTTCTGCACCTGTTAATTAAGTTCTTTCCCCCCCGGACGGAACAGGAGACCAGTAAACCAAATGTTTCTTATTAAATATTGATCAGTCCACGTAGAGGGAAAAACACAAGAATTTATTACCATACATAAAAAATCCCGTCTGCTTCTTGTGACAGATGGAGAATGAGTATCTATTAATCAAGCCTTAAATAGCGTTAGGAATGTGCTGGGTGCCATTGGCAATTTTGGAGTTTCAGCTCTTGAGGTCATATATCTGTGTAATGCTGTCCCTGTATGGAGGGTAAGATGGTAATATTGTAAGTATTCGTTCACCTTCAAGGTCATATCAAACTTGTGACCCTCCAGATGTTTCAGAACTACAATTCCCATCATGTTTGGATCGTGCACTTTGGCATCAACTGGAGGGCAGCACCTGTGCCATAGAGTCTATGGAGGTCACCTAGGGTGATAACAGGCTTGCTGGGTGCCATTTAAAAACCCCTTCCCAACATTTTACGTACAAATATGTCAAATGGTGGGTGTTGGCTGATAATGGCGGTTTACATCCATCAGCAACAGCTAGGATCAGAGATATCTCAGGGGATGCTGGCTGTGCTGGGAGGGGGCGGTATAGATTGGGGGCGGACTGGGTGGAACAGAGTGGTGCTCCCGGACCCAGGCCACGCCCCAAATGCGCTTAAGCCCCATATTTGCATAGGGGCAATTAGCGGATTTATAAAGAATGCAGCGGCGCAGAGGAGCAGTTATAGCAGCAATCTACTCCTAAGGTAAAGGCCTTCTGTGGCATATCAGCAGGTTCTCTCAGAAGAAGAGAATTTAAGCACAAGATGCTCTGCTACACCAAAAGGTGGGGTAACTGTTTCCTGGGTCATCCTTGTCTACGCCTGGCATCTTTCTTAAAACAGTTTAAGAAGTCAAGAGACTGATCCCCAGTAGGACAAGTATCCTACTGATAACTGCGTTATGACATAGAGACAGGGATCGGCACTATCGCACCAGTTCATGTAAACCGCTGATATAATGCCAATCGTCATAGAGTGGGGCGCTCCTTCCGTAATAGTAAAGGTTCCAGACGTCTGGAGAAGCGTGCTGGCGCACGCGAAATAGCTGTCACGTTTACCACATGGTGCTGGCGTCCAAGCCGTCCGACTGTATCAGAATGATTTTAATGGAATGAAATAAAAGTCACGTTTTATGGTGAGTGCCCTACCGTTTACCTTATGCTTATTTTCATACTACTTATAACTGCTCGCCTATCTTGGGAATCCTCGAGGAGTTAGCTTTGCCTAGTTTAAGCCTGGGACTTGTGCTACCAAACCTGACAGTTGCTGAGCTGGTTTGACAAAAGGCGGTCTTCAATCTTCCTTCTCTTCTAACCGTAAGTAGGAGGATTATCTACAGGACACTAAGTCACACTCAACGCCAGGGGTGTCAAACTCAAATACATAGTGGGCCAAAATTAAAAAAATTTACCACATATGCCCCCTCCCCCCCAAAAAAACAGGTACTTTCGATTTTTGCCATTAAAATTACAAATTGTCCTGCAAAAAACTAGCCGCATATGGAACAATAATAGTTATGGCTCTTAAAAGTTTAAGAAGTCTGCAGCAGGTGGTGGGGGAAACATATTAAAGAGAGTATGCCTACCGGGCTTTGTGCCTGAGCTGAGCAGCATCACCAGGCTCCCGAACCCCACTGGATACCGCTTTCTCCCGGCTTCGGGGTACATCACGCCCCAACTGAAACATCACCAAAGGGTGGGATTTAGCCTGTTTAGCCAATGAATGACTGCAGCAGTATCCCACCCCAGTCACTGACTGGCTGAGCGTGGCATCCATCAGCAGGGTCGTGGGGTAGCAAGAAGGGAGATATTCAGACTGTCAGCGGGGTCCAGAAGCAGGTTGCGACGCAGCGTGGGTACTAAGACAGATAAATTTATCTGCCTAAAAATGATTCCCCCCCCCCCCCCCCCGCGCATTGGACTTCTCCTTTAAGGAGGATATAATAAAACTGCGTGGTTTGTTGGTTCCCTTCTGGCATCTCTAACATCCTCTAACTACGACCCTGATATAAGTGTGATCTAAAAATCCACTAATATATCCTCCTTTCACTTCTGTAGATTAAGCGGACTCGTGGTATTGCAGTAGACTGTCATGTGTTTTGTTTTATTAATAATTTACGCTTCCAACATATCTGAAATGTTATTATGATCTTCTGTATAAATGTCTTGGGGGTCTCGCTACATTATTATGTGCATAAATAGCGCACACGTTCTACCACATCATCCACTGCGGTTTCCTATAACCTTATGGAATATGCTAAATTGTCACTGTAAGATTTAAAACGCGTTTGTGGATGCTATGAGAACAAGACTGTGGTCATGAATCTTTGTGTGCTGCAGGTATTTTCTCAGGTCTAAACTCAAAGCTCTGAACTTGTTTTTCGTGGGAGGGCAAGAAGTCATTTACCAATGTGGGCCATATATGCACAAAAAGCCTGTCACTTTCACCTTTTACATGATCTGATTATTGGTAAATGACCATTCCTAGTGTGGTGTTAGCTGGGGCAGATGGTAGGGTACCACTTAGGTGCTTGTCATGGTGGATAGGAGTGGTATGTGCCCACCTCTGGATATACTGGCACATGCCTGTTAAAGGTTGGTGTAGTGCAAGTAACCAGAAAAACTCAGAAATCTTTAAGGCATGGTAAATGTTATGACAGTCCAGTAAGGTTCAATATAGTTAGGAGATATTGACTGAGCTGGGTGCTTGCGATACTTGAAAATAATCTCTGCTTAGCCCAGGTATACTGTAGATTACTGTACACTTTGCCAATTACTGCTTTGCTCAGGTTTACCTAAGAATACTTTAAGATAAAGTCTCTGGTTGCTTGGAGATACCTGAAATAGACTTTACTTTGGCTTGACTTGACTTTTCATGACTTGACCACTTAAACTGGTGGTGGTGATAGTGGACTGCCTACAGGGTAGGGATAGAAGTGGGCTATATCCAGACACTCAGGTACTCAGCCATGGGGGCTTTAAAGAACAAGTACCTGCACAGGTTTGATCTTCTGCCTATTGCTGTCCATGGGCACTGGGTGACACAGAACCAGGGATGCAGACTCCACCTAGTAGGTAAAGCTAGCTGTCGAGGAGACTCCTAAAGGAACCAAACACTTTGCAGCACAGTTTTTGGCTTTTAATACTCTTACTTAACTGCTGTCTGTATACTCCTGTCAAGTTTTTATGGAAAGAAGACGATAGCTGCCCAACTTGAATAGGGTTCCTGTGGGGGAGCTGAGTAGGTGAGTATCAGATATTTTTTATTTTTAACCCCCAACCATATAAAAGAAAAAATCCTGGGACACTCACTGAAAGCATTCTTCCGGAATAATACATAGAGACATAGGGGGAGATTTATCGAACATGGTGTAAAGTAAAACTGGCTCAGTTGCCCCTAGCAACCAATCAGATTCCATCTTTCATTTTCCAAAGGTCTGTGAAGAATGAAAGGTGGAATCTGATTGGTTGCTAGGGGCAACTGAGCCAGTTTCACTTTACACCTTGTTTGATAAATCTCCCCCATAGAGAGTAATTGGGACATTATAGACATTTTTAGTTTTTGTACAGCAATGTTATTTTTTCTTTTCCTGGGAGCATTGTCCAATGCCTCCCCATTATTCCTACCACTCAAATCTATATTTATATACCGATGAATAATGAAAAATTGTTCTCTTTTGTTTCAAAGACTACTGTATATGGCCAAAATCATACGAGTCAATATCAATCAGTCAAGCTGCTGAAGTGATTCTTTCAATGCTCAAGTGTATACACAGTAAAAGCGAAGATAAAAACTAAAACCTGTACTCGAAATCCCAAATAATTGACAATCACTTGTGTGGAAAGGACGGGGGTTTTTGGCAATATCAGACAGTCTGAGATCATTTGGAAATAGGCCAAATACTCCATCTTCCATCATAACGGAACAAAATAGTTACATGTAAGCCTGGCCTTAGCGTTAGGCACCATTTTTTGATCCATTGCCAACCAAATTAGCTAATTTTTAATTAAACTAAACATGTTCTTTGTACATGAGAAGAAACTGGAGATAACTTATGGGAATATGGAAGACCTTGGTTTCCGTTCACATTAGAAGACTGTCTCATCAGGTATTTTAAAACAAGTGAAATAATGAGTTATAAGCTTAATGCTTAATGATGGGTTATTATTTTAGCTTGAGAAAATACACCCTACAATGGGTTATGGGTCTGTGCAACTATAAATATTATTAATATATATATATATATATATATATATATATATATATATGGATTGATGGATTTTTTAATGGGTTTTTATGGTTTACTTCTACTTTGACTTCACAAAGGGTTTGTAGCAAAATTAAACAATAGACTATACCAAGTCTCTCTTCATAATCTCAAGGGCCATTTGTTTATAGGGAATCTGTCCCTAAATTTTATGTCGACTTAGAAAAAGGCAGCCTAAACTAGTGACAGAAATGTTGAACAGAACAACATATTACTTACATCATTCTCTTCAGCTGTTCTCCTGATATACAGGAGAATGATCTTTAGGCCTTTAGGCCTCCAACCCCGGATACTGATTGACAGCTGTCTACCTAAACACTATATAGATAAACAATTGTCAACTGCTAGAGTGTGCTGGTGCTCATGGATATTCAGGACACATAATAGAGAGGACTACTTATTGTCCATGTTATTCAGGAGGATATCTAAGAATCAGCTGCATAGAAGTGTAAGTGATACATCATTCTGTTCAGCTTCTCTGTCTCTAGTTTATATTATCCTTTGAGTGCAGTAAAAATCTGCTGACAGAGTCTCTTTAACCCCATTCCTCAGGTACGTGGATGACTAGACGTGACCTGAAGCCCAATAGGACTTAGAATGCTAAATGGAATTTTTTTTTCTCACTCTTCCTTCAGTACTTGACTAGATGATCTGAGCAGTTCTAAATACATTCCAGCGTCCGTAACCCTGAAAATACTTAAAGAATCCTGGGTCCTGTTCTACAGAAGGAGAGCTAGGTGTCCACTTCACCTCTAACACCATGGTATGGTACTCTAAACTGCTACGGAAAACAAGATTTCCTTTAACTATGAACTTGTGCTTTTTTGGTATCTTGTTGCACACTTGTCTGAACACAGCTCTATTTCTGTGGTAATTGAATCTTCACCACACCCATCTCCTTCCCTGCTGAGTTTCCACTAGCATTCAGATAACTTGGGTTTTGCTTCTCTGATTGACATCCTTTCTTGTTACGCTCATTTCTCCTGTTCCTTTCTGTGTGTGGCTGGGATGTCAAGGTCCGGTCTAATCCCATCTGGGACGACTACCTGGCATCCCATAAATAGTCCACTAGCCCAGTCACTAGTACTTGCTATTAGTCTCTTTTAAGTGTTCTAGAATTTCCTTCTGTCTTTCATATCTTGTTTATTATGACCCTCTGCTATTGCTATTTGGCTATTCTCTTTTGTTGCCCAATTCTGATGGTTTTGTGTGATGTGTAAAAAAAAAATCAGTTGGCGCTATACAAATAAATATTATTATTATTCACCTTTGGCTCAAGGAGGACACGTCGCCAAGTTGCTCTTTACTGGTAAGGGTAGTTGAGGCAAGTAGGTAGGGACAGGTGGGTGGATCTAACCTTAGGGCCCACTGTCCTTGTCTTCCTCCTGGTTTTACAGCGCCGCTATTGGCATAATAATAAGGCTATGGGCTTGTGCAGGCATGGGGAACCTTTGGCCCTCCAGCATTTGCAAAACTACAATTCCCATCAGGCCGGGAATTGTAGTTTTGCAACAGCTGGAGGGCTGAAGGTTCTCCATGCCTGGGCTAGTATATATGTATGGCTCACTTGCTCATGGTCTTAACACAATGTGGCTACTAGGTGGCAGCAACGTTCACATGCATCAGAACATTACCAATATATGAAGGAAACAAACATTGCCTAGAAGTGTGGTCATTACTGAAGAGCATAACACAGATGTACATAACATAAGAAGGCCTTCCCATCCGAGAAGCAAAGGACAACACAAATAACAGCCAGTAAAATACAGAGAATCATTGTAAATGGATACAGACTCTATAGACAGACAAAATAGTGATGTTCTGCCATAAATAATTCATATCATATCATGAATATGAAATCTACAGGACTGCCGGTGTCAAAAGTTGAAGCCATTCTAGAAGAAGGATTCTTCAGGAAACGTATAATTCAGGGGAGATCGGCCTTAAGGAACGCGGTCCTTCCCGTGTTAATCATCTTAATGTCAAATATTAACATATTTGCTTTGTGTAAAAATAAGATTACGGGATTTGTCGACTTGAATTGGAAATTGTGGCCTTTCCATCTCCTTTTCTCTGCCATAAGTATTAAACAGCAGGATCTCCATTATGGATGCGATTATGGTAAGGTTTTTATATGTATAATAAAATACCTATAGTTGTCTGCAGTGTGGGAACAGAGTGACAGGAGGGGTCGTGCTATAACTGGTTGTAGATTTGGTGTATTTTATGTGATTAGATTTTTTAATCAGTGTGAATGTCCAATAATAATAATAATAATAATAATAATTATTATTATTATTATTATTATTATTATTATTATTATTATTATTATTATTATGCCATTACATTATCCCTTATTATTCCTATTTTTATTGTGTGGAGCATACCTTCTGCCGATGCACAGGCCATTTGTAAGTGACAGTGAGTTTGGACTCACTGTGCTACTCAGCTGCTATGGCTTTGGCTCACACCAAGGAGCGGAGTCTAAGTGCCCCTTAGGTCTCTACCCTTTATCCCCCTCCAGGATGTGGAAGCTGGACTTCTGCAGCTAGAGGACATCAGGTCGTGGTGTGAGATCCCAGTGTGAGCAGCAGCTGGTCCCCAAGGACAAGTTATAGTCGGTGAGAGGGACCAGGGAACAGGCCCAGTTATTGTAGTCAGCAGGCTGGGCTGCCAGCAGGAGAGACAAACGGTACAGACTGGGGCCAGGCAGGAAACGTAATCAGATGAACAGGCACAAGTTAGGATACATATAAATATAGCAAAAACAGCAGACAGACACGATTGCTATGTGTGCAGGAATGCAACAACGCTCAGGCAGGGAGGGGCAGGTGTAGCTAGTTTTAATAGGTGCAGGTGGCTTTGGATTGGCAGATGGCAGTAGCAGGTGTAGAAAAGCTGCTTCTATACATCCAGAGCAGTTGTCTGTATGCCGACCTTGTGGGCAGTGGTGTCACTGCAGCAGAAGGAGGAAAAAGACAACGGAAGACCCGAGCAGCTACCGGACAAGGATTGGGCAAAACGGCAGGGTAGAGTGGGTACAGGACCTGGATGGTGTTGCTGCTGGTGAGTATCGTCAGTCAGTGTTACACCATTGTTGGCTTACACAAAGCTTATAGTCAACACAACTGCTAGTAGAATGGGCATGTCTGGACAGAAACTCCAGACATAGGCTATTAGTTAGATGCATTAGTTTCCTATGTCCTCCTATGTTGCATTGTTCCTGCCTACAAGAGGATGGTCAGCCAAATCCTAAGAGAGGCAACTACTGCTAAGGGACCTAACCTGTCTACATCTGGGTGACCACATTCTATAAGAGTTTTCTTCAGGAAGTCCATCAACTGTCCAGGACTATCCCCAGTGACTGACAAAGAACATGGGATGTGAAAAACCATAATAATAATGATAATAGTTGCTTTTTGGGTAATGTGGTGTTTGGTTTGGGCACAATATTTATTTTGGTGTGTGTGTTTGGTGAGAATGAAACTAGACCAGCTTATAAATTTATGGACTCTTGGACTTATAGGGGACGTTCACACAGAGTAAAAGCCACGGAATTCTGCGGTGGAGCCCCCGCCGAGAAATCCCGCCTGCTTCAGTGTGTCAATCGGATGCTTTGCATGCCCTCACTTTCCGCTCAAAGAATTGACATGTCAATTCTTTGAGCGGAGAGCCGCGGAGAGTGGAGGCATGCAAGGTATCCCATTGACACACTGAAGCAGGCGGGATTCCGAGTGGAGTCAGCGGTGGGGGCTCTGGGCAGAATTCTGCCACTTTTACTCAGTGTGAGCGCACCCATCTACTGTATATTGTACAGGTTATTTATATTGTTGTTATGTTATTGTTTATTATTATTGTATTTTTTTTAAATAAAGATAAGTACACTACTTTTAACTGATACCTTTTTTTTTTGAGGTTTTATTTTATTTATTTAGTTATTTATTTATTTTTTGCATTCTAATTGCATTTGCAATCCAGACCTTTTTTCGGCCTCTAAATGGCTTAAAACACATGCCAAACAATGCTTTAAAAGGGAAATTTCTGCCTCCTAAATAGCCAAAAAGTTTCTTGCACTTAGTTTTATATCTGTAATAATTACAATCTAGTCCTGTACAGGGCAACCTGAAGGCCATGCCTCCCTTTTATAAAGGAAATATGAAAATGTCATTGGTGTCAGTAGACTTGGATGAAATGCTACAGTATGTAAGCTGGGACAATGACACTCATACTATATATTGATGAGCTCCATTATGAGCCGCTGGTATTTTGGTTTCAGGAACAGATAAAAGGGATTAAAGCTTTCTCTTCTGCCCTCTTCTTCATAGACGTTTGCATAAAACAAGCAAAACATTAATAAAACATGGTGGAAATTGAGCCTTGTAAAACTTTTATAAGTTCCAAACTGTTCATAAATTCCATTAGTTTCTAATTTATAATGTGTCACACCACAAATGACTACAATAATACCATTTTATGGAAGTATAAAAAGCAGCTATTTCCTATAAACAAACGTACACCAGTTCTCTTCCCATCCCCCACTGCAGCAGAACCCATGAGCCACCAGCCTCCCCATTGGTTTCCACTAAATTATTGAAAGAAGCCACAACTTCTATCAGTCAATGGCCGTAACTACCAAGGTAACAAGTAAACTCTACTTTTTGTATTATTACTGTGCTACACCATCATTGCATTATACCTACATGGTGACTAAATGTATTTTTCCTATGCTGTGATGTCATGTCATGTGCATAGTGGTATTTTTGTGTATTATCAGTGGCATACAAAGAAGAAGAGAACCCCATAGCAAAGATTGGATGTGATGGCATCTGTATAAGGAGCGGCCATGTGTATGACAGCAGCATACGACTTTACTGTGTGGATTATCCTGGTGCTGTGACATCACTGTGCGCATGATTCCTGTGCTACGACTATACTGTGTGGATTATCCTGGTGCTGTGACATCACTGTGCGCATGATTCCTGCGCTACGACTATACTGTGTGGATTATTCTGGTGCTGTGACATCACTGTGCTACGACATCACTGTGTGCATGATTCCTGTGCTACGACTTTACTGTGTGGATTATCCTGGTGCTGTGACATCACTGTGCTAAAACTTCAATGTGTGGATTATCCTGGTGCTGAGACATGACTGTGTGCATGATTCCTTTGCTACAATTTAACTGTGTGGATTATCCTGGTGCTGTGACATCACTGTGCTACGATTTCACTTTGTGGATTAAGCTAGGTTCACACTGCGTTTTCAGCAACCGTTTAACAGATCCGTTTTTTGCAAAAAACGGATTGCAAAAAACGGATGCATTTGTGTGCATCCGTTTTTCTATTGACTTCCATTATAAAAAAAAAACGGATCAAAACGGATGCGTTTTTTTTTACGCACAATAAAGTACTGTTGACACTACTTTTTTGACCGCGCGGCTAGGTTCACACTGCGTTTTTCGCATCCGTTTAACGGATCCGGTTTTTTTAGCAGTCAAAAAAGTAGTGTCAACAGTACTTTATTGTGCGTCAAAAAAAAGCGCATCCGTTTTGATCCGTTTTTTTTTTATAATGGAAGTCAATGGAAAAACGGATCAAAAACGTATGCACACAAATGCATCTGTTTTTTGCAATCCGTTTTTTGCAGAAAACGGATCCGTTAAACGGATGCTAAAAACGCAGTGTGAACCTAGCCAAAAAAAAACGGATCCGTTAAACGGATGCTGAAAACGCAGTGTGAACCTAGCCTTATTCTGGTGCTGTGACATCACTGTGCTTACGATTCCTGTGCTACGACTTCTCTGTGTGGATTATTCTGGTGCTGTGATATCACTGCAAATAATGTCTATGTTGTGCCATCAGTGCATATTATCCCTTTATTGTGACATCAGTATGTATATCATTTAACAGAGTAGATATCCATTGAATAGAGTGGATATCTGTTTTTTCTTGGTAAACATAGAATACCTTCCTTAAAGGGGTACACTGGAGAAAAAAAATGTTTTTCAAATCAGCTGGTGTCAGAAAATTATACAGATTTATAAATTACTAAAAATCTCCAGTCTTCCGGGACTTATCAGCTGCTGTATATCCTGCAGGAAGTGGTATACTCTTAACTGTCTCACACAGTTCTTTCTGCTGCCACTTCTGTCCATGTCAGGAAATGTCCAAAGCAGGAGAGATTTTTTATGACAATTGGCTAGTGCCCTGGACAGTTCCTGACACAAAGAGAGGTGGCAGCAGAGAGCAGAGGTACACCACTTCCTTCAGGACATCCAGCAGCTGATAAGTACTGGAAGACGTGAAATTTTTAAAATAGAAGAAATTTTATAACTTTCTGACACCAATTAATTTGAAAATATAAATAAAATCTCCAGAGCACCCCTTTACCTTATGAAGATTTGAATTCAGGGAAACAATATCCGTGTAAATTTACTGTGTGCCCGGCTACATACCATTTCTATTTTCATGGAAAATATAGAATCTAGGAGAAGGTATTGGGTTTCCACCTCATCTGAGAGCAGATTCTTTTTCAATCTCGGTTGATATTGAACCTAACGCCCCCCCTCCCCCTCCCCCATTGCTTCGGCTCTTTCCGCAGCGTACTTACCAGGCATAAGAAGTATCTCTCCCTTTTCTTTTGTTCATCTATATTCTCTTCACAGCAGCCGAGATAAATCCCAGGAGTAATGACCTGCGTTGTAGAATAATTTGTTAGACATAATTAGAAGAATTGAGATGCCAGGCCACTAGTCTATTAGAAAATTATTTTTCCAGTGAATATTCTACATGAAGTCCCTGTGATAGGTCTGTCAGCTTTAAATATACTTGTGAGAGGCTCACTCCTGCTTCTACATTCTCGTATTTCATATACGCCAGATATTCTGGGACCATAAGCGAGTAATACATTCATCTCCTGCTGGTAGAAACACAGGCGGCTATCCAGGGAAAGAGCCCAAAGTGAATATCAATATATATAGGATTGATGCTTAAAGGGGTACTCCAGCAAAAAAACTTTTTTTTTCAGATCAACTGGTTTTACAAAGTTAGGCTATGTTCACACATGGTATGAGACCGGCCGTTCCGTGACCCAGAAAAGATCATCAGTACCGGCCGATGATTTTCGGCGGAAAGTGCTGATTTGCGTATTTTTTTATTCGCAAATGGACGATTTGCGAATAAAATATTTGCATAGCGGCACTTTCCGCCGAGTACGCCGGGGGGAGGGGGAGGGGGTGTGGAGGGGGCGTTACGGGGGCGCGGACTCAGAGTCCGCACGATTTATCATTTTTTCCGCACAAAGATACGCCGAAAACCTACTCCACCTTTCAGGTGGCGTAGGTTTTCGGCTGTGCGTACCGACGCGCACGGGATTTATGTAGAGGCAGTCCGCCTCTACATAAATCTCCGTAGCGCCGGAGATGCAGGGACATTTATAAGTCCGGCGTAAAAAACGCCGGACTTAATAAATGTCCCCCTATGTGTATACACTCCGGCCGGGATTCGCCAGCCTTCAGCACAACGTAAGTTCCGTACTAATCACAGCCGTTGCAACAACAGTCGTGATTAGTGCGGAACGTTGTGTGAACATGGTCTTATATAGATTTGTAATTTACTTCTATTTAAAAATCTCCAGTCTTCCAGTACTTATCAGCTGCTGTATGCCCTGCAGGAAGTGGTGTATTCTTTCCAGTCTGACACAGTGCTCTCTGCTGCCACCTCTGTCTGTGACAGGAACCGTCCAGAGCAGTAGCAAATCCCCATAGAAAACCTCTCCTGCTCTGGACAGTTCCTGACATGGACAGAGGTGGCAGCAGAGAGCACTGTGTCAGACTGTTAAGAATACACCACTTCCTGCAGGACAGACAGCAGCTGATAAGTATGAGAATACTTAAGATTTTTAAATATAAGTTTATTGCATATCTATATGACTTTCTGAAACCAGTTGATCTGAAAGAAAAAGATTTTCACCGGAGTACCCCTTTAAGGAGACCAGGGAGTGTGAAGGGAAGGCCCAAGGCGACATTCTTGGCTTATACAAGGGTGTTTGTTATAGATGCCAGAGACTGGGACAGAGTCGATAGACATTAAAAGACAGCTGTGGTTTTGGAGAAGCTGACTGGATAGTGAGACTGCTGATTGGACTACGAGACTGCTGACTGGACTGTGAGACTGCTGATTGGACTACGAGACTGCTGACTGGACTGTGAGAAGGACAGATGGGAAGATTTATCAAATCTTGTTTGGTGGGGCAGTTGCCCATAGCAACCAATCAGATTCCAGCTTTCGTTTTTCAGTGTGCGTTTTTAAAAAATGAAAGAAGCAATCTGATTGGTTGCTATGGGCAACTGCTTTCTTTGCACACAGATTGATAAATCTCCCAGCAATGACAGCCACTGGTCTATGGTAATCCCCAACCACCTCTGGACAGTTCCTGACATGGACAGAGGTGGCAGCAGAGAGCACTGTGTCAGATTGGAAAGAATACACCACTTCCTGCAGGACATACAGCAGCTGATAAGTACTGGAAGACTTACATTTTACGTAATTTACAAATTGGTATAACTTTTTGATACCGGCTGATTTTTGGCCTCTAAATGGCTTAAAACACATGCCAAACAATGCTTTAAAAGGGAAATTTCTGCCTCCTAAATAGCCAAAAAGTTTCTTGCACTTAGTTTTATATCTGTAATAATTACAATCTAGTCCTGTACAGGGCAACCTGAAGGCCATGCCTCCCTTTTATAAAGGAAATATGAAAATGTCATTGGTGTCAGTAGACTTGGATGAAATGCTACAGTATGTAAGCTGGGACAATGACACTCATACTATATATTGATGAGCTCCATTATGAGCCGCTGGTATTTTGGTTTCAGGAACAGATAAAAGGGATTAAAGCTTTCTCTTCTGCCCTCTTCTTCATAGACGTTTGCATAAAACAAGCAAAACATTAATAAAACATGGTGGAAATTGAGCCTTGTAAAACTTTTATAAGTTCCAAACTGTTCATAAATTCCATTAGTTTCTAATTTATAATGTGTCACACCACAAATGACTACAATAATACCATTTTATGAAAGTATAAAAAGCAGCTATTTCCTATAAACAAACGTACACCAGTTCTCTTCCCATCCCCCACTGCAGCAGAACCCATGAGCCACCAGCCTCCCCATTGGTTTCCACTAAATTATTGAAAGAAGCCACAACTTCTATCAGTCAATGGCCGTAACTACCAAGGTAACAAGTAAACTCTACTTTTTGTATTATTACTGTGCTACACCATCATTGCATTATACCTACATGGTGACTAAATGTATTTTTCCTATGCTGTGATGTCATGTCATGTGCATAGTGGTATTTTTGTGTATTATCAGTGGCATACAAAGAAGAAGAGAACCCCATAGCAAAGATTGGATGTGATGGCATCTGTATAAGGAGCGGCCATGTGTATGACAGCAGCATACGACTTTACTGTGTGGATTATCCTGGTGCTGTGACATCACTGTGCGCATGATTCCTGTGCTACGACTATACTGTGTGGATTATCCTGGTGCTGTGACATCACTGTGCGCATGATTCCTGCGCTACGACTATACTGTGTGGATTATTCTGGTGCTGTGACATCACTGTGCTACGACATCACTGTGTGCATGATTCCTGTGCTACGACTTTACTGTGTGGATTATCCTGGTGCTGTGACATCACTGTGCTAAAACTTCAATGTGTGGATTATCCTGGTGCTGAGACATGACTGTGTGCATGATTCCTTTGCTACAATTTAACTGTGTGGATTATCCTGGTGCTGTGACATCACTGTGCTACGATTTCACTTTGTGGATTAAGCTAGGTTCACACTGCGTTTTCAGCAACCGTTTAACAGATCCGTTTTTTGCAAAAAACGGATTGCAAAAAACGGATGCATTTGTGTGCATCCGTTTTTCTATTGACTTCCATTATAAAAAAAAAACGGATCAAAACGGATGCGTTTTTTTTTTACGCACAATAAAGTACTGTTGACACTACTTTTTTGACCGCGCGGCTAGGTTCACACTGCGTTTTTCGCATCCGTTTAACGGATCCGGTTTTTTTAGCAGTCAAAAAAGTAGTGTCAACAGTACTTTATTGTGCGTCAAAAAAAAGCGCATCCGTTTTGATCCGTTTTTTTTTTATAATGGAAGTCAATGGAAAAACGGATCAAAAACGTATGCACACAAATGCATCTGTTTTTTGCAATCCGTTTTTTGCAGAAAACGGATCCGTTAAACGGATGCTAAAAACGCAGTGTGAACCTAGCCAAAAAAAAACGGATCCGTTAAACGGATGCTGAAAACGCAGTGTGAACCTAGCCTTATTCTGGTGCTGTGACATCACTGTGCTTACGATTCCTGTGCTACGACTTCTCTGTGTGGATTATTCTGGTGCTGTGATATCACTGCAAATAATGTCTATGTTGTGCCATCAGTGCATATTATCCCTTTATTGTGACATCAGTATGTATATCATTTAACAGAGTAGATATCCATTGAATAGAGTGGATATCTGTTTTTTCTTGGTAAACATAGAATACCTTCCTTAAAGGGGTACACTGGAGAAAAAAAATGTTTTTCAAATCAGCTGGTGTCAGAAAATTATACAGATTTATAAATTACTAAAAATCTCCAGTCTTCCGGGACTTATCAGCTGCTGTATATCCTGCAGGAAGTGGTATACTCTTAACTGTCTCACACAGTTCTTTCTGCTGCCACTTCTGTCCATGTCAGGAAATGTCCAAAGCAGGAGAGATTTTTTATGACAATTGGCTAGTGCCCTGGACAGTTCCTGACACAAAGAGAGGTGGCAGCAGAGAGCAGAGGTACACCACTTCCTTCAGGACATCCAGCAGCTGATAAGTACTGGAAGACGTGAAATTTTTAAAATAGAAGAAATTTTATAACTTTCTGACACCAATTAATTTGAAAATATAAATAAAATCTCCAGAGCACCCCTTTACCTTATGAAGATTTGAATTCAGGGAAACAATATCCGTGTAAATTTACTGTGTGCCCGGCTACATACCATTTCTATTTTCATGGAAAATATAGAATCTAGGAGAAGGTATTGGGTTTCCACCTCATCTGAGAGCAGATTCTTTTTCAATCTCGGTTGATATTGAACCTAACGCCCCCCCTCCCCCTCCCCCATTGCTTCGGCTCTTTCCGCAGCGTACTTACCAGGCATAAGAAGTATCTCTCCCTTTTCTTTTGTTCATCTATATTCTCTTCACAGCAGCCGAGATAAATCCCAGGAGTAATGACCTGCGTTGTAGAATAATTTGTTAGACATAATTAGAAGAATTGAGATGCCAGGCCACTAGTCTATTAGAAAATTATTTTTCCAGTGAATATTCTACATGAAGTCCCTGTGATAGGTCTGTCAGCTTTAAATATACTTGTGAGAGGCTCACTCCTGCTTCTACATTCCCGTATTTCATATACGCCAGATATTCTGGGACCATAAGCGAGTAATACATTCATCTCCTGCTGGTAGAAACACAGGCGGCAATCCAGGGAAAGAGCCCAAAGTGAATATCAATATATATAGGATTGATGCTTAAAGGGGTACTCCAGCAAAAAAACTTTTTTTTTCAGATCAACTGGTTTTACAAAGTTAGGCTATGTTCACACATGGTATGAGACCGGCCGTTCCGTGACCCAGAAAAGATCATCAGTACCGGCCGGATGATCTTTAGCTCCGCTGCAGTGGGAGCCGCACGCTCTATTGTAGGAAGTGACAGGGTTTTCTGCGGCAGCTATTTATTGAATAGCGGCCGCAGAAAACTGACATGTCAGTTTCTTGCGGCGCCGCTAAGGATCCCGGTCGGAGTGTATACTATGCGTATACACTCCGGCCGGGATTCCCTCAGCCTTCAGCACAACGTAAGTTCCATACTAATCACAGCCGTTGCAACAACAGTCGTGATTAGTGCGGAACGTTGTGTGAACATGGCCTTATATAGATTTGTAATTTACTTCTATATAAAAATCTCCAGTCTTCCAGTACGGCTGCTGTATGCCCTGCAGGAAGTGGTGTATTCTTTCCAGTCTGACACAGTGCTCTCTGCTGCCACCTCTGTCCATGTCAGGAACTGTCCAGAGCAGTAGCAAATCCCCATAGAAAACCTCTCCTGCTCTGGACAGGTCCTGACATAGACAGAGGTGGCAGCAGAGAGCACTGTGTCAGACTGTTAAGAATACACCACTTCCTGCAGGACAGACAGCAGCTGATAAGTATGAGAATACTTAAGATTTTTAAATATAAGTTTATTGCATATCTATATGACTTTCTGAAACCAGTTGATCTGAAAGAAAAAGATTTTCACCGGAGTACTACTTTAAGGAGACCAGGGAGTGTGAAGGGAAGGCCCAAGGCGACATTCTTGGCTTATACAAGGGTGTTTGTTATAGATGCCAGAGACTGGGACAGAGTCGATAGACATTAAAAGACAGCTGTGGTTTTGGAGAAGCTGACTGGACTGTGAGACTGCTGACTGGATAGTGAGACTGCTGATTGGACTACGAGACTGCTGACTGGACTGTGAGACTGCTGATTGGACTACGAGACTGCTGACTGGACTGTGAGACTGCTGATTGGACTACGAGACTGCTGACTGGACTGTCAGACTGCTGATTGGACTACGAGACTGCTGACTGGACTGTCAGACTGCTGATTGGACTACGAGACTGCTGACTGGACTGTGAGAAGGACAGATGGGAAGATTTATCAAATCTTGTTTGGTGGGGCAGTTGCCCATAGCAACCAATCAGATTCCAGCTTTCGTTTTTCAGTGTGTGTTTTTTAAAAATGAAAGAAGCAATCTGATTGGTTGCTATGGGCAACTGCTTTCTTTGCACACAGATTGATAAATCTCCCAGCAATGACAGCCACTGGTCTATGGTAATCCCAAACCACCTCTGGACAGTTCCTGACATGGACAGAGGTGGCAGCAGAGAGCACTGTGTCAGATTGGAAAGAATACACCACTTCCTGCAGGACATACAGCAGCTGATAAGTACTGGAAGACTTACATTTTAAGTAATTTACAAATTGGTATAACTTTTTGATACCGGCTGATTTAAGAACAATTTTTATTTCTCCGGAGTATCCCCTCAAGGCACTACAGATGTATTCCTATGGAACTAACCTTAGTATGTGTAACTGTGATGTGATGGGGAGACTGGATTGTAATCTCCACTGAACAGCAACCAATGTATATAAATGCATTTTCTGCTAAAAACAGGCTGCGCTATACTGATAAGAACCCAGAAATAGAGAACACGGAGAACTAGAAATAGTGAGGACCTCCACTCTAAACCAGTATACAGCCTGGTCTTAGTATACGGCCTGGTCTGAGTATACGGCCTGGTCTGAGTATACAGCCTGGTCTGAGTATACAGCCTGGTCTGTGTATACAGCCTGGTCTGAGTATACGGCCTGGTCTGAGTATACGGCCTGGTCTGAGTATGCGGCCTGGTCTGTGTATACGGCCTGTTCTGAGTATACGGCCTGGTCTGTGTATACGGCCTGTTCTGAGTATACGGCCTGGTCTTAGTATACGGCCTGGTCTGAGTATACGGCCTGGTCTTAGTATACAGCCTGATCTGTGTATACAGCCTGTTCTGAGTATACGGCCTGGTCTGTGTATACAGCCTGTTCTGAGTATACGGCCTGGTCTGAGTATACAGCCTGTTCTGAGTATACGGCCTGGTCTGTGTATACAGCCTGTTCTGAGTATACGGCCTGGTCTGAGTATACGGCCTTGTCTTAGTATACGGCCTGGTCTGTGTATACAGCCTGTTCTGAGTATACGGCCTGTTCTGAGTATACGGCCTGGTCTGAGTATACGCATACCTCCCAACTTTTGCAAAGAGCAAAGAGGGACATGTGCGCCACGGTCCCCATAGCGACCTCCATAGCCACGCCCCCATATCGACCCTCCATAGCCACGCCCCCATAGCGACCCTCCATAGCCACGCCCCTACAGTCACCACATGCTGCTGACTGAATAGTGCCCTATACAGTATCCAATCCCCCCAAAAATGCCCTATATAGTATCCAATCCCCCATATAGCGCCCCACATAGTATCCAATCCCCCATTATAGTGCCCCACATAGTATCCAATCCCCCATAATAGTGCCCCACATAGTATCCAATCCCCCACATAGTGCCCCACATAGTATCCAATGCCCCCATATAATGCCCCTCATAGTATCCAATGCCCCATATAGTGCCCCACATAGTATCCAATGCCCCATATAGTGCCCCACATAGTAGCCTATGCCCCCATATAGTGCCCCACATAGTATCCAATCCTCCACATAGTATCCAATGCCCCCATATAGTGCCCCACATAGTAGCCAATCCCCATATAGTGCCCCACATAGTAGCCAATCCCCCCATATATGCTCCACATAGTATCCAATGCCCCCATATAGTGCCCCACATAGTAGCCAATGCCCCCATATATGCCCCACTTAGTAGCCAATGCCCCCCATATAGTGCCCCACATAGTAGCCAATCCCCCATATAGTGCCCACATAGTAGCCAATGCCCCCATATAGTGCCCCACATAGTAGCCAAAGCCCCATATAGTGCCCACATAGTAGCCAATCCCCATATAGTGCCCCACATAGTAGCCAATCCCCATATAGTGCTCCACATAGTATCCAATGCCCCCATATAGTGCCCACATAGTAGCCAATCCCCCATATAGTGCCCCACATAGTAGCCAATCCCCCGATATAGTGCCCACATAGTAGCCAATCCCCCATATAGTGCCCCACATAGTAGCCAATGCCCCCATATAGTGCCCCACATAGTAGCCAATCCCCAATATAGCGCCCCTACATAGTAGCCAATCCCCCATATAGTGCCCCACATAGTAGCCACTCCCCATATAGTAGCCAATGCCCCCACATAGTAGCCACTCCCCATATAGTGCCCCACATAGTAGCCAATCCCACCATATAGTGCCCCACATAGTAGCCAATCCCCCATATAGTGCCCCACATAGTATCCAATGCCCCCATATAGTGCCCCACATAGTAGCCAATCCCCATATAGTGCCCCACATAGTAGCCAATCCCCATATAGTGCCCCACATAGTAGCCAATCCCCCCATATATGCCCCACATAGTATCCAATGCCCCATATAGTGCCCACATAGTAGCCAATGCCCCCATATATGCCCCACTTAGTAGCCAATGCCCCCCATATAGTGCCCCACATAGTAGCCAATCCCCCATATAGTGCCCTACATAGTAGCCAATCCCCCATATAGTGCCCCACATAGTAGCCCATCCCCCATATAGTGCCCCACATAGTAGCCCATCCCCCATATAGTGCCCCACATAGTAGCCAATCCCCCATATAGTGCCCCACATAGTAGCCCATCCCCCATATAGTGCCCACTTAGTAGCCAATGCCCCCCATATAGTGCCCCACATAGTAGCCAATCCCCCATATAGCGCCCCACATAGTAGCCAATGCCTCCATTTGTGTGGCCCGACCAGAAAAACAATAAACCAGTAACTCACCTGTCCTCCGGTCCCAGCAGCTCCTCTCCCGGCAGAGCGCGCACTCCCGTCATCCTCCGGGGCGGGCAGCGGGGTACAGAGGCATTGACTGTACCGGAAGTGATTCATGATGAAGGCTGCAGGTCACTTCCGGCCCAGTCAGTGTCTCTGTACCCCGCTGCCCGCCCCGGAGGATGACGGGAGTGCGCGCTCTGCCGGGAGAGGAGCTGCTGGGACCGGCGGACAGGTGAGTTACTGGTTTATTGTTTTTTTGGTCGGGCCACATATAATGCGGGACACTGGATGCCGTTCCGGGACTGCGGGACAGAACCCCGAAAACGGGACTGTCCCGCGGAATCCGGGACGGTTGGGAGGTATGGTATACGGCCTGGTCTGAGTATACGGCCTGGTCTGTGTATACGGCCTGTTATGAGTATACACCCCGGTCTCTTCCATATTCTTTGTATCAGTCTTTCTCCCTCGTGTTGTCTATTTTCGCTGCACTCTTCGCAGGGACTCCTTGACCGCGCTCATTGCCTAGTAGTCAGATGCAAGGATAATTCTAAGTCATTTCATATCATTTCCCTTTCATCTACACAAGAGGCATTGATACAAGTACAGGACATTGTATTAAATTGTCCACCTCAGGGGTTTCTTTTAGTCCTTTATTCTGGAACATTTTTCTTTCTTTCTTTCCTGTTGTTGGAAGTGATCATGTTGTGTGGTTGTTATTGTTAAGTGCTTTACCGTTGTATGTTCTTAAAGGGGATTAACACAAAATTTGTAAAATCGGATACTCTATGTGCCACATACATAATGTAATGCCGTACACATACAATTAATGACCTACATTACTATACTGTTATCTCTGATCTGGGGTCATGCTTTCCCACAATTCCCTTTGGTTATATGCACAGTAGACACTAACTGACAATACTTCCAAAACAGAGCAGAAGACTTCAGTTGAACTAACCAGTTGACATCCTTAGGCCCCGTTCACACAAAGCAAGAGCGGTGTAATTCCGCGGCGGAATTGTCCGTGGCGGAATGCCGCCAGCCTCCGTGTCATAGTGACGCTCTATGGGAGGCGCGCGTGCTGCATCTCTCGGCGCTGAAGAATGAACATGTTCATTCTTCAGCGCGGAGAGACGCTGAGCGATGCAGCACACGTGCCTCCCATAGAGCGTCACTATGACACGGAGGCTGGCGGCATTCCGCCACGGACAATTCCGCCGCAGAATTACACCGCTCTTGCTCTGTGTGAACTTAGTGAATGATTTGGTATCATAGTTATTTTCTCATTTATTATAGTATGTCTAGAGTTATTCCCAAGTCAGCCTATCACAGCTTAGCAATTAACGTCATCAGTAGGGATGGTCCGAACCTGCCGAGGTTCGGGTTTGTATAAACCCGAACGCTCGGCAGCAGATTCCCGCTGTCTGGCCGCTCTGTGGAGCGGGCTAATACAGCGGGAGTAACGCCTGGAAAACTGGGATACAGCCTATGGCTATGGCTGTATCCCAGTTTTCCAAGCGGTCCTCCCGCTGGATCCGCCCGCTCCACGGAGCGGGCAGACAGCGGGAATCATTACCAAGGGTTCGGGTTTGTACGAACCCAAACCGAACTCGGTTCGGACCATCCCTAGTCATCAGCACAACCTAGAGGGGGTGGGGCCTACAACTTTAGGCCAGCCTGTTTCAATGGTCAGCAAGGGGGCGGGTCCTATGTGCCTATGACATATTGGGGAGGCAGAGTCAATGGTGGTGCTGTAGGCGGTGCTAAGTGGCGCTATTGCAGTGAAGCCCCCTCCACTTAGCACAATCTGCAGATGATAAAAGATGACTTTTTACTTGAACAAGCACCATGACGTATGATATAAAATAAGGTATGAAAACTTCTAAATTTACCCTTTACACCTGTGTAGAGAAGTCAGAATGCAAAAAGGGGATGACAGTGTCACTTTAAGTTAAGAGTATCTCTTATTTCTCCAGCCAATCAGGCTCTTGACCAAAGTCTCCTCATGTGTATTGTCCTAATCACTTTCACCAATGGGAACCACTCGCAGATAGATAGATAGACAGACAGACAGACGGACAGAGTGGCTAGTGTAGGCTTGTAGTTAGTCCTGTACACCAGTTCCCTCCTGTAACTATGAACAGCTGGTACCCAAAGCCAGAGTGTTGCCTTCCAGGGTCCTGGCCGCTGGCCAGTGCCTGTTCCTGAGCTACTGTGTTCCTGGCTGCATAACCATGTGGTGCTTAATCACCAGAGGTGCGACTAAGCCTGAGGGGAATTATACTTGTCCATGCTAAATGCACCAAAAGAAAAAAAAAAGAAATGTTTAAATCTATAATGAATATTTTTAATAATTATGCCACAGAAAGAACAACAACATATCCAATCCTCCCCGCCATACATCTAAACTCCCCCCTGAAAAAGCGTATCTTCAACAATCGCAACAATTCAGACAATAAAAATAATGAGCTGAATATCAAACAGGGCCCCGTTCACAAAGTGCAACAATGCGAACAGTGAGCCGGGGGTCTCAGAAATGATCATCCTGGCTGGTACTGCAGTACTGGCTGGATAGACTTTTGCTGTTTTTGCTGCTGAGTTCTGATGCGGGTGCATCATTTGGCACAGGGCCGTCTTAACAGTTTTATGGGCCCCTGGGCAGAGGTGCGAATTGGCCCCCCCCAACCACCACCATCAAATCCCCCACATCTTTGCATAAAGTGCCCCCCATAGTAGCCAATCCCCCCATAGTAGCCAATCCCCCCCATATAGTGCCCCCCATAGTAGCCAATCCCCCCATATAGTGCCCCCCATAGTAGCCAGTGCCCACATAGTAGCCAGTGCACCCCATAGTAGCCAGTGCCCCCCATAGTAGTCAGTGCCCCTCATAGTAGCCATTGCCCCCCATAGTAGCCAGTGGGCCCCATAGTAGCCAGTGCCCCCCATAGTAGCCAGTGCCCCCCACAGTAGCCAGTGCCCCCATAGTAGCCAGTGCCCCCCACAGTAGCCAGTGCCCACATAGTAGCCAGTGCCCCCCTAGTAGCCAGTGTCCCCCATAGTAGCCAGTGCCCCCATACTAGCCAGTGCCCCCCATAGTAGTCAGTGCCCCTCATAGTAGCCAGTGCCCCCCATAGTAGCCAGTGCCCCCATAGTAGCCAGTGCCCCCCATAGTAGCCAGTGCCCCCCATAGTAGCCAGTGCCCCCATAGTAGCCAGTGCCCCCCACAGTAGCCAGTGCCCCCATAGTAGCCAGTGCCCCCCATAGTAGCCAGTGCCCCCCACAGTAGCCAGTGCCCCCCATAGTAGCCAGTGTCCCCATAGTAGCCAGTGCCCCCATAGTAGCCAGTGCCCCCCATAGTAGCCAGTGCCCCCATAGTAGCCAGTGCCCCCATAGTAGCCAGTGCCCCCCACAGTAGCCAGTGCCCCCATAGTAGCCAGTGCCCCCCATAGTAGCCAGTGCCCCCCACAGTAGCCAGTGGCCCACATAGTAGCCAGTGCCCCCCATAGTAGCCAGTGCCCCCATAGTAGCCAGTGCCCCCATAGTAGCCAGTGCCCCCATAGTAGCCAGTCCCCCCCCATAGTAGCCAGTGCCCCCATAGTAGCCAGTCCCCCCCCCATAGTAGCCAGTGCCCCCATAGTAGCCAGTTCCCCCATAGTAGCCAGTGCCCCCCAAAACAACAAACCAGTTGCTCACCTGTCCGACGGCCCCAGCAGCTCCTCTCCCGGCAGCGCGTCACTCCCGTCATCCTCCGGTACAGGCAGCGGGGTACAGAGAGACTGCTTCTGCCGGAAGTGTCTGGCTGCACAATACATCCAGGACACAGGCAGCGTCTCTGTACCCCGCTGCCTGTGCCGGAGGATGTCGGGAGTGACGCGCTGCCGGGAGAGGAGCTGCTGGGGCCGCCGGACGGGTGTGTTCCTGGACTGCCCGCCCCTTCTATCGCCGCTTAGCTGAGCCGATCAGAAGCCCAGGAAAGTGCTGCTCATTGCACTTTCCTGGGCTTCTGATCGGCTGTCAGCTGAGAAGCGATAGAAGGGGCGGGCGAAGGGGGTCGCTCAGGGCCGCTCACTATGCATATGCATAGTGAGCGGCAATAGAGGGGGCCGGCGGGCCGGCTTCCTTGCGGTGCTCAGCACTGCTTGGAAGCCGTCTTTGCTTTATAGGACGCACTTAGTTTTATAAGTGCGTCTTATAAAGCTAAAAATACAGGTCCCAGAGGGCAGGGGCCCCCTAGGACACAAGGGCCCCCGGGCAGCCGCCTACCCTGCCCAATGGATAAGACGGCCCTGATTTGGCACCCACATCAGAACTCCCCACTGCACACTATGGAGCGAGCGGCCGGAGCTGCGCGCTCCATAATGTGCATTGACAGGGTCTTCTGCGCCCGCTATTCAATGAATAGCGGCCGCAGAAAACTGACATGTAAGTTTTCTATGGTGCCGCTAGGGATCCCGGCAAGAGTGTATACCATGTGCATACACTCTGGCCGGGATTCCCTAAGCCTACAGCACAACGTAAATTCCGAACCAATCATAGCCGTTGCAATGGCCGTGATTAGTATGGAACTTACGTTATGTGAACATGGCCTTACACTATATGATCATCACACTGAAAGGGTCATCAGTGTCTAAGTCAACGGTCTTCTGTCAAGTCCTGCATTCCACAAAGGTACTACAAAGTCTAGCCAGGGGTTGGAGAAGCTGTTTTTCATGCCGAAGTGCCTCCCTGCTTTCATTGAATCCTTTCTGGCTAATGTTGGAGATTGGCTCCTACCAGTGATTCACTGGTGCAATGTACTCCTGGATGTGCCACACCACTTACACAGCAAGACGGATTTTCTGCCATGAGTACTGGTTGTCTCTTTCTAAGTCTTTCAAGTCATTGCAACTAATCCAAAGTTGCCAAAACCCTCTCCATCAGTACAGTACTATATGGACAGTCCTCCTCTTAGAAGTAGTAGATTACATTTATTTCAATGCCTTACCCCGTTTCCTAGGATTGCTCAGTGACTGTACTTCCCCTCCACCATGTTTGCATGCCATCTGTAGTAAAATCATTGCAGTGAATGGCAACTCTCCAACGCAGTCAATATGTCTACAGGGATAACACATCCTTACATAATATAGTGCAAATAAAGTAACTGTTTCTTATCCAATATTAGGAAATCGTCCAAGTTCATGGGAAAATCTAAAAAGCTGCAAGGAAATAATAACTTATTAGAATTTCTTAGTATGTTGTCCAAGTTTTGAAAAACATAGTTTGCTATTGCAGTCCAGTTCCACTGAAGTGAATGGAGTTGAGTGGTACTACCACACACAACCTGAGGACATGAGTGGCGCTGTTTTTGGAAGAAAGCAGGTTTATTTTAATTCTTAATAACCCCTTTAACTAAAACAAATAAATAAACAAACAGAAATACGTAGTACACTAGATGTCTCCAACTTTAGAGGGGACTGAGCTTATTTTTACAATAGGAAATTCTCATGGCGGCTTTCTGATGTTGTACATTCCTGTCTCACTTCTCTATCCGACCTTGCTGACCTTATCCATGTACTGGTGGTGTAAGAAAAAAATCATCAAGAGTGCACATAGTTTTTGATGCATGTGAAGCGGTTTCAGCAGGGCTCCATTCACTTAGAGGTAGCACAGCAGAATCCATGAAATATGAATAAGATCCTCATGTTTTTATGTAGCTACATCCATCTGTCATTATTCTTGTGTTTTTTCAAAGGAATGAATAAAAGGAATGACTATAAAGGATCATTTTTAGATAATTCAGGTGTGTGCGCCATGTGTGATTCCATAGAGAGGTGCCTGGCATTCTCTTTATATTGTGGAACAATATAACCTTGTATCATTGTTTTAATAATAGTAGCTTTCCTTCTACATACAGTAGGGGCGACATGTATCAATACAAAAAGGCGTACTTTTTTGCGTAAAGAGGCGATTTGCGAATATTTTATTCCTAAATGGCCGTTTTGCGAATAAAATATTCGCAAATCGCCACTTTCCGCTGGGTACGCCGGGGGGTTGCGGGGAGGGTGTGTGGAGGGGGCGGAAATTTTTTTAAATAAAAGATACGCCGAAAACCTACTCCACCTTTCAGGTGGCGTAGGTTTTCGGCTGTGCGCACCGACGCGCGCGGGATTTATGTAGAGGCAGTCCGCCTCTACATAAATCTCCGTAGCGCCGGAGATGCGGGGACATTTATAAGTCCGGCGTAAAAAACGTCGGACTTAATAAATGTCCCCCTTTGTCTACACTCACATCTGTTTTTTCCATTGGTGTGTGGACAAAATAACCAAGCATCGAGTGCTTTGTATATTAGTATTTTGGTTTCACAGGTAAAATGCACACAGTGATGTCACAATAGTGGTATGGTGCACACAGTGATGTCAAAGTAGTGAAATGGTGCACAGGGTTATGTCACAATAGTGGTATGGTGCAGACAATGATGTCACAATAGTGGTAAGATGCACATAGTGATGTCACAGTAGTGATAAGGTGCACACAGTCATGTCACAAAAGTGGTATAGTACACACATAGTACACTTAAATACAATTTATGTAAAATTCTAGTGATTACATCACAGAACTTCAATGTTTCGTCCCTTTAAAGCAATTACACCAGTTCCCTACATCCATATTTTTTTGTATAACCAGGTCCAGGTGCCTGTATATCTTGGTGGCGCCATCCATTTTTGAAGCCGCCACCTAGTTCCTGCCATCTGTGTTAGTGGTTTTTTATTTGCAAATAGGACCGCTTGATGCACTGGAGGTGGGCCGGGTACTCCCAATGTACCAATATCCCCTGCCCCTTTGTGACGCGGCCAGACTTGATTCTGAACAAGACGCATCACAGAGGGGAGGGGATATCAGTACATTGGGGGCACCGGGCCCACCTCCAGTGCATCAAGGGGTCCTATTTGCAAATCAAGAAAATGATACAGATGATGGGAACCGGGAGGCGATTAAAAAAATCAAGGGTGACACCGGGATCTACGTGCCAACGCCAACCAGCTCATGTAAGGGAAAAAATACCTAGGGAAGTCATACATTTGCCCTAAAAACCTACCTGCACCTTCAAGTGACAAGTCAACCTATATATGGCATTTTTCACCAGTTTTCCCCTCTTCAGGCTCCATCTCTAATTTTCAGCTGTAACCTGCCACTTTAGTAAACTGATGCATTTGAGAACATTTTACATGGTAAGTGAAAAGTTTAAGAGCCATTTTTCTCTGATAAGATATACTACACTCACATGGACTATAGCAGGCATGTCCAAACTTTTTTCGAAGAGTGCCAAATTTGATGAAGTGAACATGTGCGAGGGCCGACCATTTTACATGCTACATGCTATATGCTTTATAACACAGGCAGATAATAGCAAGCTGGATACCTGGGGGGCCGTAAAAGTTCGGAACGCGGGCCGCAAATGGCCCTCCGGCCGGACTTTGGACATGCCTGGACTATAGATATATACAAAGTGTCAGTGTCAGTGTTTCAGCGTCAATAACATACTATTGCTCCTATAACTCCTCGCTTTCAGACTGTAAGCTCCGGTAAACAGGGTCCTTATACAATCTCCTGTATTTATGGTAATATTATTTATGTACTTTAGCTTTTTATTATATTACAATGCTGCACCAACCATCGGTGCCATGTAACAAAAGCACAATGGGAACAATAACAGCTGGAGCTGTTCGCTCTTGAATCGTTCTGCCTATGTCTGGAAGAAGACACATAAATTAAGATTAACTAAGCATTTTATGTTTTCCTATTTTTTTTTCATTTTTTTTAATTTTTTTTTTACGGAAGATAAAAAAGAAAAGCCGAGGTGTTTTCTACTGTCTTGCATCATAGAAAAGATCCATTTTCTTTGCGCCGCCTGACAGCCACCCTGTAACATGCCGGCTCAGACATAGTAAATGAAAACCTCATCTAATATTGATGAATGGGAAAAGGTGGCACGCCCGTAATACATTCACAGCAAAGGGATAAGATGTTTGCGAGCTGAATGAGGATCAAGAAACTCGAAGAATTTCATGAAAAGCAGCTGTCGGAGAATATAACCCGATCGAATGGAAACGAGGAGCCGCCACTTCTCCATCCCTCTGTGTTTCCTCCTCGTTCTTTGTCCGGGAGTGAGCTCAAATCTGCATGGAAGCAGCACTTGCAAATAAGAGATTCATCTCACAGTCAAGTCGAATACCCAAGAGGACTATTGCGCTGTGTGCATTTATGAGACAGAATGCATCAAGATGCAGAGAGACTGTCTCGGGGATGAGGCAGGCACAGTAACACCGACTCGGCTTTTTCCCATCTGATGCTAATTCAGACCAGCACTGGGATATTGGCTGGAATTGAATACATGCCCAAACCCTTCCATCCGGGGGCCTCTCGTTCAGTTACCATCACTACCTGCTCACATCAATTTACTATGGTGCCCAATTCTTTTTCTCTTATACCTTGTAGTATATTGAATTGCTTTCCTCCCAGAGTAACATTGCAGCGAGAACATACATGCCTAATGCCGCCAGTGCCGCGCTAAGTGCATTAAGCCATCTCCAATCACATTGATTCTTTTAATAATGGATTTTACAGCGGTGAATACAACGGTTTCAAAAATAGTCATATTGCTTTGTGGTTTGAAGACCTGGATTTTCTGGTCTCGCATTGACATCATTTTACCATTTATGCGGATAAAACGAATGTAATGGGGTGGAGGGCTGGGGTTTACAAGGGCATTTAGTAAATTACTTAGTGATATATTTCCATAACTAGCTATATTATATAGGAAGCCGAAGTCTAAATCATTTTAGTTTAGTGTTAGGCCATGTTCCCACACAGGATTTTTGCTCAGTATTTTGCTCAGCATTTTGAAACCAAAACCAGGAGTGGCTTGAAAACACAAAAAGGCAATGTTCACACAATGTTGAAACTGAGTGGATGGCCCTCATTTAATGGGAAATAATGGGCGTAACTTTAAAAGAACGTTAAATGACGGCCGTCCACTCAATTTCAACAGTGTGTGAACATGCAACAGTACACACACTTTCCCGCAATCTCCCTGGTTCAGTGGAGATCAACTACAAGTACTGCCTGGAGATTATAGGTCAACTGGGCATGCCTGGCCCATCAAGGGGAACAGGTTATCAAAACGATGCCAGTCACTACACTGATGCCTCCCCCTGTGCCAGTTACTACACCAATGCCTCCCCCTGTGCTAGTTACTACACCGACGCCTCCCCCCTGTGCCAGTCACTAGACCGATGCCTCCTCCTGTGCCAGTTACTACACCGATGCCTCCCCCTGTGCCAGTCACTACTGTGCCAGTCACTACACTAATGCCTCCCCCTGTGCCAGTCACTACACTAATACCTCCCCCTGTACCAGTCACTACACCAATGCCTCCCCCTGTACCAGTCACTACACCAATGCCTCCCCCTGTGCCAGTCACTACACCGATGCCTTTCCCTGGGCCAGTCACTACACAGATGCCTCCCCCTGTATCAGTCACTGCACGGATGTCTCCCCTGTACCAGTCACTACACTAATGCCTCCCCCTGTACCAGTCACTACACCAATGCCTCCCCCTGTACCAGTCACTACACTGATGCCTCCCCCTGTGCCAGTCACTACACTGATGCCTCCCCCTGAGCCAGTCACTACACCAAAGCCTCCCCCTGTACCAGTCACTACACTGATGCCTTTCCCTGTGCCAGTCATTACACTGATGCCTCCCCCCTGTACTAGTCACTACACTGATGCCTCCCCCCGTACCAGTCACTACACCAAAGCCTCCCCCTGTACCAGTCACTACACTGATGTCTCCCCCCTGTACCAGTCACTACACTAATGCCTCCCCCTGTGCCAGTCACTACACTGATGTCTCCCCCTGTACCAGTCACTACACCAATGCCTCCCCCTGTGCCAGTCACTACACTAATGCCTCCCCCTGTACCAGTCACTACACCAATGCCTCCCCCTGTGCCAGTCACTACACCGATTCCTTTCCCTGGGCCAGTCACTACACCAATGCTCCCCCCCTGTGCCAGTCACTACACTGATGTCTCCCCCCTGTACCAGTCACTACACCAAAGCCTCCCCCTGTACCAGTCACTACACTGATGCCTTTCCCTGTGCCAGTCATTACACTAATGCCTCCCCCTATGTAGTCACTACACTAATGCCTCCCCCTGTACCAGTCACTACACCAATGCCTCCCCCTGTACCAGTCACTACACCAATGCCTCCCCCTGTGCCAGTCACTACACTGATGCCTCCCCCTGTACCAGTCACTCCATCGATGCCTCCCCCTGTACCAGTCACTACACTGATGTCTCCCCCCTGTACCAGTCACTACACTGATGTCTCCCCCTGTACCAGTCACTACACTGATGCCTTTCCCTGTGCCAGTCATTACACTGATGCCTCCCCCCTGTACCAGTCACTACACCAAAGCCTCCCCCTGTACCAGTCATTACACTGATGTCTCCCCCTGTACTAGTCACTACACTGATGCCTCCCCCCGTACCAGTCACTACACCAAAGCCTCCCCCTGTACCAGTCACTACACTGATGTCTCCCCCCTGTACCAGTCACTACACTAATGCCTCCCCCTGTGCCAGTCACTACACTAATGCCTCCCCCTGTTCCAGTCACTACACCAATGCCTCCCCCTGTGCCAGTCACTACACCGATGCCTTTCCCTGGGCCAGTCACTACACCAATGCCCCCCCTGTGCCAGTCACTACACTGATGCCTCCCCCTGAACCAGTCACTACACCAAAGCCTCCCCCTGTACCAGTCATTACACCAATGCCTTCCCCCTGTACCAGTCACTACACTGATGCCTCCCCCTGTACCAGTCACTACACTGATGTCTCCCCCCTGTACCAGTCACTACACCAAAGCCTCCCCCTGTACCAGTCACTACACTGATGCCTTTCCCTGTGCCAGTCATTACACTAATGCCTCCCCCTGTGTAGTCACTACACTAATGCATCCCCCTGTACCAGTCAATACACCAATGCCTCCCCCTGTACCAGTCACTACACCAATGCCTCCCCCTGTGCCAGTCACTACACTGATGCCTCCCCCTGTACCAGTCACTCCATCGATGCCTCCCCCTGTACCAGTCACTCCATCGATGCCTCCCCCTGTACCAGTCACTACACTGATGTCTCCCCCCTGTACCAGTCACTACACTGATGTCTCCCCCTGTACCAGTCACTACACTGATGCCTTTCCCTGTGCCAGTCATTACACTGATGCCTCCCCCCTGTACCAGTCACTACACCAAAGCCTCCCCCTGTACCAGTCATTACACTGATGTCTCCCCCTGTACTAGTCATTACACTGATGCCTCCCCCCGTACCAGTCACTACACCAAAGCCTCCCCCTGTACCAGTCACTACACTGATGTCTCCCCCCTGTACCAGTCACTACACTGATGTCTCCCCCTGTACCAGTCACTACACTGATGCCTTTCCCTGTGCCAGTCATTACACTGATGCCTCCCCCCTGTGCCAGTCACTACACTGATGCCTCTACCTGTACCAGTCACTACACTGATGCCTTTCCCTGTGCCAGTCATTACACTGATGCCTCCCCCTGTACCAGTCACTACACTGATGCCTTTCCCTGTGCCAGTCATTACACTGATGCCTCCCCCTGTACCAGTCACTACACTGATGCCTCCCCCCGTACTAGTCACTACACCAAAGCCTCCCCCTGTACCAGTCACTACACTGATGCCTCCACCCGTACCAGTCACTACACTGATGCCTCCCCCTGTAATAGTAAACATTATTATTTTTTTTTTTTACATATTTAACTATCCTATAAAACCATATAAAAGTTGGTTTATACCTGTTAAAAGAAGAAGAAATAAGCCTCTGCCAGCTCTCTATACTCCAGATCCTTCAATTCCCAGATACATTAATAACATAATATCCTCCTCTACAATCTGTATATACAATGCAAATAGCTGGCGCAGCATAGGATGTAAAGCCGGCTCACGCTGGCGATGGGATACAAATGGTGCTGATACTGTGTGTTTATTTCTACCTGTCTTGATGTTTTTTACGCCTTTTTGAGTTCTATCTCGCAGGCATCCCACATAGCGCTTCACCCCATACTGTTCTCCCCACACACGGCTTCTTTACAGGTGTAGTCTAGGATATAGAAATGACACATTGTGAATTGCGAGTTATCAGCCACTTAAGTTTCTGCTCATCTGGATTAGATGCTGATGTAAATAGTTGTGAGGAAGCCGACAGGGAATCGTATGCAATATAGGTGCTACAGTCTCCGAGACCTTCCTGCTGGAGACAATTGTTCCTCACAGCTCTATTGCAGCTATTAGAATGCCAGGATTAGATGCTTCAGGGGGCGTTAGTGCTGTGTCTTATTTGGTGTAAACAAGGTGGCAAAAAAAAAAAAAGAAAGAAAATTTAAGCAAAATGCTGTTTGTAATAAAGTTTTCATGAGTCTACACCAAGGACTATACTATAGAGAATAAAAAAAAAAATTACTCAAATCAAGTTTATAATTAATATCATCTGGGGGGAGGGGCAGACTTTTTTGGTGGTTGTAATAACTTATGAGATCATCCAAGTATCCATGTGATCATTAGTTATAGATGGGCGAAGCTCCCTGATTGATTACATGAGTCGGGCATCATAGACGTTAAGTTTAAATTTATAGTAATGTAGAAATATGTAGACGGCACTTGTGTGGCGGTGGTGCTCGAGGTGAGAAAAATGTTCAGATATTAGGAAGAGCCCGGCACTCACCAAGTAAATTATGCTTCTTTATTGTAGTGTAGCAAACATATGGTACAAGGACGTGTTTTGGCCAAGCATGTCCTTCATCAGCTTGGGGGTGTACACCCCCAAGCTGATGAAGGCCATGCTTGGCCGAAACACGTCCTTGTACCATATGTTTGCTACACTACTATAAAGAAGCATAATTTATTTGGTGAGTGCGGGGCTCTTCCTTATATCTAAATTTATAGTAATGACTGTGTTTAAAGCCACTCTTTACCAACTTGTAGTCGCCCCCCACACCACCGGTATTGTGTTGTAGAGGTCCTGACGCAGTGTATAGTTTGGGGGTCGGCCTTTTTTCCCTCCATTCAGCCCAGGGACGCACTGAAAGAGAAGGGAGGTGGGGAAAGAGACACTGCAGGCCTAGGGCAAGGATGCTCTAGGCCACGCCAGATTGACTTCCTAAGCTGCAGCAATAAAATATAATCACCGGGAGAAAGGCCGACCCCCGAACTGGACATTGTGCGCGGACCGCTACAACACGGTAGCATTGGTTTGGGCCGGTACAGAATCACTTTAATGTTCAAATTATCTTTCCATCTTTTTACCATCTCATTCTCATGACCATAATATATTTATTTTTCCCCTGACATAAGTTTTTGTTGTTGTTGTGTGAAGGTTTTTTTTTTTTACTGACATAACTTTTTACATAACATACCCATTTACTTATATTTATATATATTTTTCCCTATAGACCAGTTAGGTGAGTGCATTTGCTCCGCCAATCTTCCATCCATGGCACCTTGGAGCTGACTTTTTTGTCTGCTCTAGCTTCCCTCTGGCACCCCATGATTAAGTCTCAAGGGTAAGATGGAATACGGTAACAGAAGGATCCAACACTCTCTGTAAATTAATTGGGTACCATGGACATTACTGACTGTGGTATCTGAGGGGTTAAACAGCCTCCGATCGGGGCGGGGATTCCAAACCGAATCTCTGTGCCAATTTCGTAGTGTGAACTGGCCCTATTACATGGGCCAATTATTGTGCGAAAAATCGTTATATATTTTAAATTCAAACGATAATTGTTCTGTGAAATTGCAGGAAACAATCATAAAATCGTTCGTATGTCATTGATCGTTGATTTAGATCTGAACCTAAAAGTATTGTTAATCATTCGCTAATCGTTCGCTGCAATTCTGTATTTTTTCACTAATCGTTCAGTGCAATAGCACATTGCCCATTGTTTTCCTTAAATCAGAAGGAATAAACGATCCCAATAACGATCGCAATAACGATCGTATCTAACGAGCATCCTTCTGTGTAATATGGTGAACGATTTCAGGTAAACAATAATCTCGTTTGCGATCGTTTATCGTTAGTCGTTAATCGTTAAAAATCGAGTAGGAGCTCGGATGTCATCAGTCACCCAAGCAACTGCTCTGCCAGCCACGGGTCTCAATGTACTTAATATAGCGCCCTCTGGTGTTACTTTTATTCCTCAAGATGTTCATCAAATGAGTACTGTCCCAGTAGACATGGGTGCCATAAACTTAAACAGTCTTACCAACTGGACCCAACTACACCCCTCCTACCAATGATTGACAGCTACTGATGTTCCTGCCTGATGCTTTGGATCATTTAAAGGCCATTCTGAGACCATGTTCATACTGATTGAAAGACGAAGAGAAGAGCAATCATACAGATATAAGCTATTTGACTCATCAGTGAGACCCATGAGACATACCCAGTGCAGGAGATGCTGAGATCATTCATCTACTTTCCATATAATTGTCTCCTCCAGTCACTGCAATGCTCTGAAAGAGACACAGACATGACTGACTGGTGGTACCACCCAGGCTTCATCCCATCTCTATCAATACATGATGACTCTTAGCTGTGATCATCATCCCTCATTTACTCAATGGGGCAGAGGTCCTGCTTAGTGACATTTGGGTGTAGAGAAGAGACAGCTGTAATTATACCCAGAGGTCTCAAAGTTTCCATGACATCCATACATCCCCCATTGTGTCTGATGGGAGAAGCTATATATCTTGCCTCATTGAAAATATATCACAGGTTGCTGTCCCCAGGTTTACACTACTGGCTGCAAAGGAGGAACAGCTGAAGACCAGGAGAGGATCTTCTACTGCTCTGGACAGTTCCTGACATGGACAGAGGTGGCAGCAGAGAGCACTGTGTCAGACTGGAAAGAATACACCACTTCCTGCAGGACATACAGCAGCTTATAAATACTGGAAGACTTGAGATTTTTTAATAGATGTAAATTACAAATCTCTGGCACTTTCCTGCACCAGTTGATTTGAAAGAAAAACATTTTTTGATGAACAACCCCTTTAATTCTGGATAACCAGTTAGATCGTCAACCCAGTACCATCTGCTATCCTTTTAACACATTTCCTGCCTCATAAGCTGCAGCTGTTGCTATACTCCAACAGGACCGGTAATAAACCTTTAAACATGGAAAGCATGCAAAGGAATATAGACCATAAAAAAAAAAAAATCACATTAATAAATTGGCATTGAGCCGCTCTGGTAATGACAGCTGTCAGCCATGTCATCTCTTCCTTCACACACACAGCCACTAATCCTGTAGTTCTTTGGGATTTTCTTTGCCTGGAATAGGTTTAACAACATCCACAGACGGTCAATTAACCCGTTCAATCCTCCACAAAGCCACGAGACGGACATTGGCACAACCTTTCCTCCACCTCTATCGTAATCTTCGGCGTTTCCCCGTAATTACTTTCTACCCGTGCGGCTCCCGAGCATAAAATATCATTTGCACAAATAATCTCCCGTCCCTGTATTATTTTACTGTCATGCCCAGGCATGTTGCCAATACCATGATGAATGTTGGTTTTCTTTATTATTTTGGTGTGCATTACTTAACACTTACGCTGCACAACCAGGCGCTGTATTCCATCATTTTTCATATTAGTCTAACATGTTGCCGCAGCCGAGAGATGGATGACTGCTCTCCTACCGGCATAAAGATCTAAAAAGCAGCCATGCTTAGCTCTGGCCACCTGACAGCTTGAGGAATAACCACTTTCGCAGACTGTAATGTCTGAGCTTGTAAAGAAATGTTCAGATTTTTTAAAAAAATTTTTTTAAAACAGACCTCAAGGCATCTTAAGATTGGTTTTCTACCTTCTTTACATGTTCGATTTGGACCCCAGGTCTCCTTTGAAGGTCCATGCTTATTTATAGAGCGGCGGCTGGCAGATTTCTTACAGACAATAACCGTCCCCTGGCAAAATATATCTATATTCCCTCTAAATAGGTCTATTGATGGAAACCGATGCCGAATCTCATCGTCCCCCCCCCCATCGGAGAGTGGCAGATTACTTATCTTCATTTCTGTGTAGTATAGTGAATTTAATTAGAGTTGGGACTAATGTCAGACATAAGAGATCATAGCCTAAGGCGGCTAGAAGCTAGGAGGGAAAAGATCTGGAGATGCCGCAACGAACTCATATCACTCCGGCTACAGAGAAAGGTGCAATTTCCTTGCTTTCCCATAGATTCTCTTTCATGGCTGGTCTCGGAGCTCTAACACACATATCAGTTGTCATAGGGAACTAATAATGAAATATTCAAAGTGATTGTCATCTTTCATTGGAGTCGCGAATATGTCTATGGAACGGAGGGGGGGGGGGCTCAGACACATTCAGTTCTGTATGGTTGTCTCGATTCTATCTTTTCTCTTGCATGAATAGGTTTGAGTGACCATATATTGACACTCTGTATAGGAGAACCAAAAGCCCACTAGAAAACCATTGTGCGTGTGTTCCCACACCTGGAAGCAACATCCATGCCTATAGTGGATCACCACGCACACAAGGTCCTCTCCCAGTGGTCAATATATATTGACCATTATTACACACCATGCAAAATTATGAAGTCAAAAAATGTAAGGTGGTATACATATGTGGGGGAAATAGGGCATAACATGTGCGGTGACCACTGGGAGTGACGTTATCAGTGGTATTGCAGTGTCTCACCACGGGTGGTCCTTGTATGGCACCTGTTGCAAAAGTCTTGTACTCAAAAGTAAGGTGGTGATGAAGATATTTATGAATTTCATCACCAGATGTCAGTATTTCATGTATAAGCTAGTATATATGTGTTGCACAGCTGTAGTTACTATACGGTTACTGTTTTCTTTGTATTCTGTGATTTTGTGGTCCAATGGAGATACTTCTTTTCTTTCTACCTATCTCTATACTTTTTTCTTTGCACACTCTTTTCTCCACCACTCACAGGGACCCTTACATACCGTGGTAAGAAATAGTCACTTGGGGAGAGGAAGTGTAGCTTCAGTTTCCCTCTCAGAACAGGCATCCCTGCTGAACTTAGCCAGGGCCTGGCTCTGCCAGGATCCCTGTCCAGGACAGTCCAGCTGTGTTAGTGAGTTGAACCTAGACACACGTGTATGGAGAGCTCAGAGACTTTCACTTCGTATACTATAACTACAGACACTATGCAGTGTTAGACCCCAACAGGAGGACAAGTCAGAGATCCCCCCAGCCCACGCCGTGAACCTCTCTAAATAGTGCAGGGCAGTGTTCTAGGACAGAGGAACTGACCCGGATAGAGCAAAACTACTGTAACGAAGGTCTACGCACTCTTTCTCGTAGCGCAGGTGAAACCAGGACACCCTCGGACACTTAGCTTCGCCCATGTAACCTAGTCTGGGGCTTGTGTCACCCTAATAGGACAAGTTCCCCAGAAGGTGGTTAGATAAAACACAGGCACAAGTATTCTTCTCTTCTCTCAAGTATCTCTCTCTCAAGTTCCAGCAGAGCACGCTACTACCCTGGGTTGGGGCTCTCACAACAAACTCCTCTCCTCTTCTCTTCACTGCTCAACACTAAGCTACACAAGCACCGCTATTCTACCTCAGCACTTAAAGTATCTCCCAGCACAGATCCAGTGAACACAAGTCTGTACCCAAGAAGTTGTCTATTACCACAAAAGACTATTAGTAAAGCCATTCTATTTATTTTACTGGGACTCAGTGATTATTGCACCAACACCTATGACTATTGGCTACACACTCCTTGGATTACTCTCCCCTTTCTGTGGGTGGTTGTACTGACAGTCTGGGTGGGACATCTCCCTACTCTGGACCACTGTGACAAGAGCCCAAGGGACCCATCACAGCCCGGCAGGTCACTGACCATTGGGGAAAAGTATAGCCAGCCACAACTACAAGCAGGTACACCATCACACCTGTGTGCTGAACTAGCACTGGCGTCACACCCGTACCATCATTGGCTAGGCTGTGGTGCACTACCAACCACCATAGAAGTGGTGTCACTGCTACCACCTCAGTGCATGACCTGTAGTACCACACAACACAGAACGATACAGGTAATGTTGTGACGCCAGTGCTAGTCCAGCACACAGGTGTGGTGTTAATTCCTGTTTTACAGAGTGTCTGACAGTATCCCCCAAAATGGTTGGTGAACTGCCGGGCTGTGATTCTTTTGGGCTAATGTCACGGTAGTCCTGAGTAGCAATCGACCCACCCGGACTCGGTACTGCCACCCACAGAAAGGGAAAAATGACCCAAGGAGTGTAGCGGATAAGTACAGGAAAAGATGAAAAGATGGCCCGATAGTAAAAAAAACAGCTTTACTGTGCAGTCTCTAAATAGTGCAGAACATGTTGGCAGTAGATCGATAATCTTTGTACAGGTAATAGTGCTCAACTGGGTCTGTGCTGGAGTGATACTTGAAAGTGCTGAATACAGTAGAGGTAGTTGTAGCGGTGCTTGTATAGTTGAGAGTAGAGTAGAGTGGAGCAGCGGAGTCTGTCAAGAGAGTCCCAACCCAAAGTAATACTGTGCTCTTCCAGGACTTTGGAGAAATACTTGAGACTCGAGAGTGAAAAATTCACTTGTACCCGTGTTTATACTAATGTCTGACCACCTTCTGCCCTACAGTGTCAAGCTTACTGTCCTAATAGGGTGGTACAAGCCCCAGCCGTGGTTACCTGGGTGAAGCTAAGCTTCTTCAAGACAAGCTAATGACTTAAAAAATATTGTAACTCAGTAAACAAGTAAGAATAGGTAATGCGAGCCCCCCCCCCCTGTGTTCCCATGCTGATACTCGTCTGGGTACAAAGCCCCTTTATTTTAACCCACTGCTACCTGATCAACTCTGCAGGTGACACCTTCTGGTTTTGCTCCAGTGCCTGTCCAGGACCCTGTAGAACTGCTGATATCCTCCTGTGGAAGTGAGCAGCTTGATGTTATCTTCTCTCCCTGCTGCTTGAGGACTGATTGCGAGTGAGGATGTGGCGCCCTCCTACTCCAGCGTTCAAACAGCCTTGATCCTGTGTGCACAGACGTTACCCAAGAGGTGAGTGCTTAAATTACCCAGGAGCTTGTCTGGACAACTGCCACACATGTGTTGCCGCCATCTTGCCCACAGGTGGTGCTGAATATTGTATGACTGCTGCTTCCCTCTGACCCCTTGACAGGAAGCCAGTACTAGTATCGGCATTTACCAGCACCAGCAGGTTGGCAGCCACCTGGTGAATTGTGTGTGGAGGGAGAGTTAACTGATTAACCCCTTCTTTACTGATACAGTATATTTTATTAATACAGGACACCTTACCTACCTTATTTTTGGGTTTTGGAATGAATTCTCTGCATTTCAATTATCTCTTATTGGAAAATTTGCTTTGATATACAAGTGATTTAGATTACAAGCATGTTATCGGAACAAATTGTGCTCATAATGCAAGGCTTCACTCTATAGACGTACAGTAGAAACTGCATGGCACCATAATACTGTATTTATAATTACCGTTTCTGCTTCAGTTTTACTTCAAAAGCCATCAACACACAGCCAGCGCCCCAACCCATCCCTGGTTCACAGATTAAGTCTAAGGTGATCCCTGTGATTCTATCAGAGCTTTCACAAGATGGCATAGTCTTTGCTGCTAGGGATCTGGGTTGCAATTGCAAGGCCCTAGGAAGCAGTATAAGCGCAGGTTGAAGGGGTGAAATCTACTCTAGGGAACTAAAGCAAGGTCACCAGTCCCGGTCAGTAACGGTGAGGCATGTCAGGGACAGGGTCAGTAGTGTGGTCAGAGTCAGAGCTGAGGTCAAAAGCCAGGTGGTGATGTCACCAGAGAAGGGTCAAAAGCTAAGCCAAGGGTCAAATGACAGATATACAGTATGCAGTATGTCTGCACCATACATCCATTGTATACACTGTATCTGTATACAAATGTGGCATGAATGAAGAATTATAATGCCCGTACTTTTCAGGTAGCAGTCAGATAACCACACATTAGGCCGACAGCCATATTGTGAAAGAAAGTCAGAGAGTCGGTATAGGCCTTGAGTTCTAAACAAGCGTCTGAGTGACATGCAGACCCCAGAGCAGTGCTAAAACAAGTCACATATATTTATCTGTCATTACCAATAAATAATGTTGGGTCGTGACATCACCATGTTATACAGGAAGTGACATCATCATGTTATGCAGGAAGTGACATCACCATGTTATCCAGGAAGTGACATTACCATGTTATCCAGGAAGTGACATTACCATGTTATCCAGGAAATAAAGCCTTGATGCAGTAGTAACTGCAGGAAAAAAAAGCACTTTATAGTTATTTCCCATAATTAGTGTATATTGGTGATTTGTATAACTTTTGGGGGGCAATACAATACTTAAATAAAAATATTCACCGGATTTCTCCTTTAAGGCAAGCATTAACTATATGCAATGGTACCTGTTCTCGAACTTAATTGGTTCAGGAAGGCAGTTTGAGAACTGGGTAGTGTTTCCCCCCTCCCCAGCATTGTAAAGGAGACATTTCTTTCACATTCACGCCCATAACCCTGTATACAGGCTTATGGGGCATGATTTTACTTTCATTGTCACTTTTCATGGTCACCTTTTTTTATTGGTTCTAGGCCTTTATGCCATGATGTATAATTGCAAGTATTAACGTATACTTTGTTCATTACTCATTTACATAAAAAGTTAAATATTGTTCTAGTATGTAAACCTGCTTGGATCCCGGTGACCATGGGCTAGCGCTGTAGGGGATTGACATTATTAAATTAGATATGATTAGGACATTTATGTTCATTTTATTTGGATGTGGTTGCATACAGCCTCACTGTTTAGATATTTACTACTAGTAGAGGCACTTTACGGTCTTATAGGATATTATTATTTACTTTATTTAGAATTGGTTGCATATAGTTGCACTATTTATACTAGCACAGGCTTTTTTACGGTTTTTCATTGGAATATGTGTATATATTTCTTATCAAGAATCTTATGGGGCTCATTATGACACATGTCTTAAAGGGTTATGAGTTATATGTGTGGATACACTTTTAAAAATAAAATGTTGGTAATTTAGGGATTGTAGTTTTCTGGATAATAAAGTCACTATGTAGTGTATCATCACTATTATATGTGTATGCATGTGTGTATGTGTGTGTGCATGTATATATATGTGTAGTTATATGGATATTATATATGGGTTTATGTGTATGTATACAGGTATTTGTGCTTCACGTATTTTTCTATTATTATTTTATTTTCACTTCTTAAAGGTGGTGTTTTTAGTATTATCCACATATTTATTCAATTATAATAATTTATTCAATTATAATAATTTTCTTAGGTTTTGGAAGTTCGATATACTGTATGTACAGGTATGCGGCGTGATGTAATCATGTTTATAATTCGGATATGGACAAATGTATATATGCACATGCGCTGTGGATATTATTAGATATTTATTATCATTAGTGTATAGGCCTCGTTGATACAATGGGACCTATTATGTGATTATTACTTGCATGGTTTGGACAGTCCTTTTGGGGTTAATTTTAAGTGATGCGCTGTTTATGGATAGGTGTCACGTGACTGGTGATGTTTGGGTCACGTGACGACCGGCCTACAATGTGACAGAGGTGGCATGACGTATTGATCATGTGACCGCCGCCTCGCTAATCCATATGCTCACTGGGACTGTTTTTTCACTTTTGGAATCCACTGGATATTGTTGCCGCCACATGCCGTACGTTCATTGTAACTTGTATGTTAGTTCATTTATATTAATTTCTGTATGCAACCATTTGCACTCACGTGACCGGATCTGGCATTAGGTCACTTCCGGTTCCGTGCGTTCCACCGTGGCGTGCGCTCCATGGTCGGTCGGGATCCACAGCAGGTATTGATCAACATGATTGTTTATGAGTGTATATATACCAACAATAACTGCTAGATATTACAACTCCTGATGAAGTTATGATGGCAAAACAGAACACGTGGGGTGTAGGTGCTGGAAGGAATTTTCTCCCTGTGATGGGGCAATTGTCATCTGCCTCATAAGGGTTTTTGCCTTCCCCTGGATTAACACAGTAGGGTCTCCCTAGGTTGAACCTGATGGACTCTTGTCTTCTTTCAACCTTATTCACTGTTACTATGTACTGTAAGTAGATAAATCTTCACACAGACTTTAGTGCTTGACCTTTGTGCTTAAGGAGGTGCTTGAGAAGAAGTAAGTGAGGTAGTTGTAGCATTGCTTGTAAGATAAAGTGGAGCAAAGTAGAGTAGAGGAGTTGGCCAAAGGAGTCCCAACCCAGTAAAGCAATGGAACCTGAAGATATCATTGTGGTGAAGAGATAGGTTAGAAGAGAAGAGCACCTCCTACTGGTCAGCAAGAAACACATGGCACACATAAAACATTAACCCATGACTACCTTCAGCTGTGCATATAAATAAGCACACAGAAAACACTGACACCTAGTGGTGAAACTCTAGAATACCTCATCACCACTTTAACCTAAGAAAGGCTTGTTTGACAGGTGCACAGGAGAGACAAAAACGCCAGTGGTGTGATACCACATTACTACTGTACTGTATATGCACTCCAGCAGTCTTATATAGTACTGTACTGTATATGAAGCCTCACCAGTGCTAAACTCCCTATGTCCAACCTACTATCCACGCTCTCAAAAATGTTTAAATACCAATTTTACTCCCGGGTAAAATTTCGTTCGAATTCAGGAGCGTCCCAACCCTACAGTCTCATTGTGCTTTAAGACTGGGGGCCGAAAAAATTGTATCATGACAGATACAATTTAAAGTTGAATTTCCTCTCGGTATGTTAATAATAATAATGCTTTTATTTGTATAGCACACACTGATTCCGCAGCACTTTACATAGATTTTGCCAATTATTGCTCCCTGTCCCCAATAGGGCTCACAATGTAAATTCACCTATATGTATGTTTGGGTGTGGGAGGAAACTGGAATACCCAGAGGAAACCCATGCAAATACCTTGGTGGGACTTGAACCCAGGAATCCAGCGCTGCAAGGCCATCCTCCTTTCAACTGGATAGGCCATAACATGCTGATCATTGAGGGTTAGACCACTGGGATCCATAGATCCATAGAACAGAGGTGAAGTGTGTGTGTGGCCAGTGCTCCATTCATTCTCTGAGTGTGGCAATGTTGGGAAGCCGCATAGACAATGAATGGTGATCCAGCAATACATATACAGTGCACTCCATCGCCCGCACGATCAGTATGTTATATACTATATTGCATATAGGTAATAACAATAAAGCACAGGCCATCAGTTATCATGGTTAGCAGTATCTCCTCCTCTTACCTGCCGATGCTTCCATGTATGATGTTCTCTGTGTCAATGATCGTTGGGTGTTGTGACCCTAAAATACAAATTTTAATAAACATATTCATTATTTTAATAACCGATCAGATTAAAGTGGTAATAATAAATGCTCTGCTTCCTCTCGGCTGGTTGGAAATAATTCTGTAATTCTTTCGCTGGCGTTTCTGTATGCTCTCCATGTACAGTTTTTAACCTTCAGGGTTTCGTAACAGGTGAAAAATGTTGCATAAAATCATGGGTTTTTCACACTCTAATAAATGTCCCTGAAACCTCAGCACAATAGATTACATTTAGAAAAGGCTACAGGACATGAATCCGATGTTATTTTTCTATTTGCGGTCCTATCTCCCGGATTGATGAATAATTTATGATGTGATATACTTTCCCCATTTTCTAAAAATACCACAATCTCACCTGTATATGGAGATGATAATGACCGGCGCTGCATACATTTCACCAATATTCAAATTTTTAGGTTTTTTTTTCAGTCGTACAGCTTTTAGTCAAGAGTGCGGGCTATCGGGTGGGAGGAAATAAGGGATTATTTTCAATAATAGTAATAGTTATCGGGACTAGCCTCAGGAGTGTGGGACCTGTGTGACTTTACAGGCTGTATTACTCTCCTAACACACTGGGGGCGCTGTCAGGTCCAATAGTATAAAATAAGGCTGTTTTTGAGCAGTAAAATGCTGATTTACAGCCTAACAAAACTGTCAAAAATACATTGAGGGAGATTTATCAAACATGATGTAAAGTACAACTTGCTCAGTTGCCCCTAGCAACCAATCAGATTCCACCTTTCATTTTCCAAAGAGTCTGTGAGGAATGAAAGGTGGAATCTGATTGGTTGCTAGGAGCAACTGGGCCTGTTTCACTTTACACCATGTTTGATAAATCTCCCCCCATTTCGTTTAACTAAATCAGTAGAAATGTTTAATTTATGAAAAAAAGTACATAGAGGATTCATACCACTTTTAATGTAATTTTTTTTATTTTCTGTGCCTGGAATACCGGTAACAATAAACACCGCATCCCAACCCCATCATATAACAAAATGAATCTTGACCTTGAACCCCCATAAGAAAACCATTGTAAAGACGCAATACTTACTGACGGAATAAACAGCTGCCCTGTAAATACCTTTTCTATACGATATAAATATAAATCACTAAGTAAGTGACAATAAAAAATAATATTCGCCGGTCAACCATAACCTCCCCCCCCCCCCATCCAATAGTTTTTCTATTAAATTCAAACTTTATTGATTTAATTTTACCCGAAGAAATGAGCCTGGTCCTGTTATGATCACCAGGAGATATATATAGGATCAATCAGGATGATGAAGTACAGAATAAACACAATCTTTGAGGGTTCGCGACCTCTAGCTTCTCATTTAGAATTAATAAATGATAATAAATACGCTGTGTACCATATAGATATCATGGCTGCTGTATAATACCAGCTCCATCTCTACAGATATACAGCTCTGATGAGGTTGTGGACACAATACTAGCACAACCTAATACAATACGTACATTACTGTATATTACATATCATTTCAGCAGGAACAGCTGACCATCTAATGGGTACTGTATACTCTCCCCCAATGGTGGTTATCAGAGGAGAGGAGGATTGGGCATGTTGGATTGCAAATCTTTTGTTTATTTTTTATCAGGTACATCGCTTTAAGATTTTTACATGAACATACTGGTGCCGGCGCGGGGATGCCGGCGTCGCAGTCCTTTTCTTGAACCGTCGCCTGCGCACTGCACCAGTGTATTCCCGAGCACTGGCCCGGCCTAAAGCACTAGAGACAGGCCCTCCAACCCCCAGTGTGGCGATCTGCCCTCCCCTCTGTGACGCGGCTGCATTAGAATCAATGTAGCCAGGTTACAGAGGGGAGGGGTTTTGTCACACTGGGGGGTGAGGGCCTGCCACCAGTGCTGCAGGAGGGCCGGTGCTCGGAAATAGACTGGCACCGTGCTCAGGCCGCGGTTCAAAAAAATGTCTGCGTCCCTGGCATCCCCCTGCCGGCACTAGTCTAGTCATGTATAAATCTTAAAGCGATGTACATGATAATACATTCACTTTAAGGAAGATATACAATCAGAATACAAGCTGAACCATGCCTCTACAGTTCAGGTGGGATACTGACATTATTGGCCAAATGAACATGTAATGATCCGATGACCAGCTAGCCGGCTGAATAAATCACTTGTGGTTGCAGTAAGAAGAGTGCTCCTATCTTTGTTTCTTTGTTGACTGTTATACAAGATTATCTACACTTTTATTGTGAGCAACTCCAGCAACTGGGATCTATATATGTTAAGTCCGAGTGCCGTGGTTCACCTATGGCTGGAGTGGTGCGGGGGAGCTGCTGGGAGTGAGTTTCAAATGAACATGTAACCAACAGCTATCTGAGCCTGAGGCATCACCTTGAAGGGGAGGCATGTGTGGTGCCCCACCACGGGTGTTCTTTATATGGCACCTGTCACAAAGTTATCCCTTCAGTGGTGATGAAGGTAGCATTCTTTAGTTTCACCACTAGGTGTCGTCATTCTTTTTGGACTCTGTTGTATGTTGCACAGCTGTAGCTATTAAAGGGTTACTGTTTATGTACCACCTGGTCTGTGCTGGCCTATGGGAGATACTGATGGGAGATTCTTCTATCCCAGCTCTCGACACACACTCACACAGCCCCTGGGGAAGTGGTTAGTTAGCCCCTTGTGAACAGTCAGTGGTGTTGTGTTAATGTGTTTGTCAGAGACACACGTGTATGGAGAACCTAGAGACTTTCACTTCTAAGAGTATCACTTTATACACTATGCGATGTTAGACCCCAAAAGGAGGACAAGTCCAAGGAGATCACCCCAGCCCACGCCGTGAACCTCTTGAAATAGTGCAGGGAGGTATTCAAAGACAGAGGAACTGACCCAGATAGAGCAAAGCAACCGTACGAAGGTCTACATACTGTTTCTCACAGCGCAGGTGACACCGGATAATTTCCGATGCTTAGCTACTCTTAGGTAATCAAGACTGGGGCTTGTGTCACCCTGATAGGACGGGTCCCCCGACACTGCAGGGCAGAAGGTGGTTGGATGAAACACGGGCACAAGTATTCTTCTCACAAGCATCTCTCTCTCAAGTTCCGGCAGAGCCCGCTACTACCCTGGGTTGGGACTCTCACGACAAACTCCTCTCCTCTCTTCTTCACTGCTCAACACTAAGCTACACCAGCACCGCTATTCTACCTCAGCACTTAAAGTATCTCCCAGCACAGATCCAGTGAACACAAGTTTTACTAAAGAAGTTGTCTATTACCAGCGTATCCTGTATCTCAGTAAAGCCATTTTATTAATTCTACTGGGACTCAGTCATCATTGCACCACCACCTACACTCCTCCACTATACACTCCTTGGGTCTCTTTCCCCTTTCTGTGGGTGGCAATACCGACAGTCCGGGAGGGTCATCTCCCCACTTTGGACCACCGTGACAGGAGCCCAAGGGACCCCATCACAGCCCGGCAGGTCACCAATTCAGGGGCAGTACAGCCAGCTACAATCTAAAAATCAGGTATACCACCACACCTGTGTGCTGAACGAGCACTGGCGTCAGGACAGTACCATCACTGGCTGACCTGTATCACAACCACCAGCATAACATCATCATGGTGGCACCCCCCACACATGAACTCATCTAAAAGAAGTGGTAGATGTTCATTGGTTTATAAGACGCTCTGAAAGCAATCACAGTGGCCTGCGCACAGAGCCAGTGTATTCCCAACCTACAGCACTAGAGACAGGCCTGCCGACCCCCAGTGTGACGATCTGCCCTCCCCTCTGCAACGCGGCGGCATTAGAATCAAAGGAGCTGCGTTACAGAGGGGAGGGGTTTTGTCACACTGGGGGGTGACGGCCAGAGATTTGTAATTGTATCAGGAAGTGCCAGAGATTTGTAATTTACTTCTATTAAAAAATCTCAAGTCTTCCAGTACTTATCAGCTGCTGTATGTCCTACATATCTATATCTTTTAAGTACTGGAAGACTTGAGATTTAATAGAAGTAAATTACAAATCTTTGGCACTTTCTGACACCAGCTGGCTTAAAAGAAAGAAACAGTTTGTTGGAGTACCCCTTTAACTCATCTCTAGTGGTAAGTCTAGTAAATGAAAGAGTCTGGTCTAGGGCCTGAATAGTTATGTTCTGATCTGGGGTCTGAATGATTCGTTCTGGGGTTCATATTCATTTGGAGATTTGGTCTGGGGTCCGAATGATTTGGAGATCTGGTAAAAGGTTATTGTAAAATGTGTTCAAATCCATTTTACCTGATTGTAAAAACTGAATCGATGCTTAGTCTTAAGCAAGAGGTGGGTTATTTTAGCTTTACCCTATATGCAATTTTAGGTAACCAATATGACATTTCATGGAATGGAGAAATAAGTATAGTAGGTATGGTACAGCAACTTGGAATAACAACACCATGCACTTTAAGCAATGTAACTCCTCAGTAATGGTCATTGTAAGATTACTATAATGGGGTAAATGGAAGATTACGTGCAGTTTATTGAGCAGCTGGTGAAGGCTTTTAATCTGTGTGAGGTCTTGTAATGTCTCTATAGTTATCAAGACACCTCCAGGTATACTTACTGGGTTCCTAGAAAAGGCTTTATAATGGTGCATGAAATATCAGGTATTTAGCCACCAGTAGTAGACTGTACTACTGGGGGGCAAATAAGAGGTGTAAATGAGCTTGGATGTTAATGGCATTATCCAAAACATATACCATAAATGCTTGACAGATACTGGTCCTCCCCTGTTCCAGAGCACTGAATGGAAAGACAGATGGGGTTCTGGGACCAGTGAAGATTGCTGGATTACTGTTTCTTTAACGGGGCGCTTCAAAGAAAAAAATGTTTTTAATCAACTGGTGCAAGAAAGTTACACACATTTGTAAATCACTTCTATTTAAAAATCTCAAGTCCTCCAGTACTTAACATCTGCTGTATGCCCTGAAAAAAGTGCTCTCTGCTGCCACCTCTGCAGAGCTGAAAAAGAGCAAAAATTTAGAGCAGAAAACTTGCCTCTTCAATCCCTCCCCTATTCCTCAGTGTTAACATACCCTTATAGATGTTGCAGTGAAATGATAGAATACAGGGATTTGATCAAATCCCTCGAAATGATGGAATGAATGCGCCGTTCTATCATTTCCCTAAGGATTTGATCAAATGCCTGACCCCTTTCAGGGAAATGACGGACTGAACGATCGAGGAGTCGCCCGTCTCTATGTTTGGCAGCGGAGGCGGACGGGGGAGCAGAGCAGCACACCTCCCCGGCAGGCATATGGCGGCGTAGGGCGGATGGGAACTCCCGGCAGGCATGGCGGCGGAGGTGGACGGGGGAGCAGAGCGGCACAACTTCCCGGCAGGCATATGGCGACGGGGGGCGGATGGGAACTCCCGGCAGGCATGGCGGCGGAGGTGGACGGGGGAGCAGAGCGGCACACCTCCCTGGCAGGCATATGGCGACGGGGGGCGGATGGGTACTCCCGGCAGGCATGGCGGCGGAGGTGGACGGTGGAGCAGAGCAGTACACCTTCCCGACAGGCATATGGCAGCGGGGGGGTGGATGGGAACTCCCGGCAGGCATGGCGGCGGAGGTGGACTGGGGAGCAGAGCGGCACACCTCCCCGGCAGGCATATGGCGGTGGAGAGGTATGGGGTGAGCAGAGCGGCACACCTCCCCGGCAGGCATATGGCAGCGGAATGGACGGGGGAGCACAGCGGCACACATCCCTGCAGGCATATGGCATTGGGGCGGATGGGGAGCAGAGCGGACAGGCCAGGGAGCAGCAGGCATGTCACAGGGCGGGGGGGACGGGATCGTAGGTGGATGGGGAGTGAAGCGGCACACCTCCCGGCAGGCGGACGGCAGCTGGGGTGGACGGGGAGCGGCTCGGACAGGCCGGGGGAGCAGGAGGCGCGTAGCAGGAGAATGAACGGAACGGGGAGCAGAGAGGCGGACGGGGGACAGAGCGGACAGGCTGGGGGGAGCAGACAGGCGATACGGTAAGCAAATTCTATGTCGCAGGGGGAAATAATAGAATTCATTCTATCATTTCCCTAAAAGGGGTCAGTGATTTGATCAATTCCCTAGGGAAATGATGGAACAGCGCTGTCATTCCATCATTTCAAGGGATTTGATCAAACCCCTGATTCTATCATTTCACTGCAACATATATATATATATATATATATATATATATATATATATGAAATACAACAAGAAAAAATACACCAACACAATGGGTAGAATGCTAATGGAAAAATGCAGTCCCCCAACCCCCTCCACTCCTGACAGCTCCTTACGTCCTTCTGTTCATACTTTAGCTCCAAGTCCCTCATCCTCTTGCCTCCCCTAGTTTCCACCTATAGTGTCTATATTTGTTGCCGTTAGTTTGGAGTGGTTCGCTTTTCACAGATCCTGACATGCAGTATTTTGTGGCTGTCTGAAAGCTTTTTGCTCTTCCCAAGAACGAGACGAGATAGTCAACAAACTTTCCAGTTATCACAGACAGTGCTCCCGTATACCGGCATGACAACTGCATCCAACAAGCTAAGGGACAAATAATACGTATACATGACCACTTGTAACATCATATCAAATAAAAGAACGTCCGCACAAATGTGACTGCCTAAAAATAACTGAAAGGAGTGAGTGATGCCATCAGATACCACAAACAATACACAGTGCTATTAGAATAGTTAACATTGTTTAAAGGGGAACTCCACAAAAAAAAGTTTTTAATAAGTAATACAGGTTGGTGAATTAATTCTATTTAAAAATCTCAAGCCTTCCAGTACTTATCAGCTGCTGTATGTCTTGCTGGAAGTGGTGTATTCTTTCCAATCTGACACAGTGCTCTCTGCTGACACCTCTGTTCATGTCAGGAACTGTCAAGAGCAGGAAAGGACAGTTCCTGACATGGACAGAGGTGGCAGCAGAGAGCACTGTGTCAGACTAGAAAGAATACACCACTACCTGCAGGACATACAGCTGCTGATAAGTACTGAAAAGCTTAAAGGTGTACCCTGGAGACTAATTTTTAATACATTGCTTTAATAAGGTTATATACACAATATAACTTTATTAAAAGTGTTTATCTTTTAATTTTTTTTATTTACACATATACTTCTGGTACCTGGTATCAGTAAGGGGCGACACTGCCCCTCTGCTGCCACCAATGGTTGTTTAGGGAACTGCAGGGCTGATGTTCTAGCAGCATGGAAAACCGTTATAGAGAGCAGGGTCCTGTCCCACCCCTGTGTATATTGTTATGTCCAGTACATGGGGGGGGGGGGGGGGGTTGCCCGATACCATCATGCTGCCCGGCCAGGGGCGGATTAAGGATACCATGGGCCCCGGGCGGTTCAGAAATTGTGGGCCCCCTGCTAACCACACTCCCTCTAGCCCTGTCCCCACCCCACTAAGCTCTGCCATACAGAAGGCTGCTGCTGCCTATGGGACACTTCAGCTGATAATGACAAGGACTTACAGGAGGCGGCTTCTCTCCATGAGGACTTACAGGAGGCGGCTTCTCTCCATGAGGACTTACAGGAGGCGGCTTCTCTCCATGAGGAATGTTTTGCTAAATCAAAGTTGTTCATTTTTCCTTTTCCTTTCCATCTTGCTCAGAACATCATGAAGACTTCCCCGGCCATGACTCGTCCCCACAGAATCTGCCAGATAAACATTTTAGACTCCTCACTCCAGCATCATCCTCCTCTCTAAACAATGTCCACATCTACTTCACACAGTTACTGTGCTCCCTCTCTCTCCTTCAGTAGCATCCCCCCATATATATAGCCCCCTCAGTAGCATCCCCTCCATATATATAGCCCCCTCTGTAGCATCCCCTATATATATATATACATAGTATATAGCCCCCCTGAGTAGCATCCCCTCCATAGCCCCCCTGTGTAGCATCCACTCCATAGCCCCCCTGTGTAGCATCCCCCCCATAGCCCCCCTGTGTAGCATCCCCTCCATAACCCCCCCCCTGTGTAGCATCCCCACCATAGCCCTCCTGTGTAGCATCCCCTCCATAACCCCCCTATGTAGCATCCCCTCCATAGCCCCCCTATGTAGCATCCCCCCTCTGAAGCATCGCCTCCATAGCCTCCCTGTGTAGCATCCCCTCCATAGCCTCCCTGTGTAGCATCCCCTCCATAGCCTCCCTGTGTAGCATCCCCTCCATAGCCTCCCTGTGTAGCATCCCCTCCATAGCCCCCCTGTGTATCCCCCCTCTGTAGCATCCCCTCCATAGCCCCCCTGTGTAGCATCCCCCCTGTGTAGCATCCCCTCCATAGCCCTCCTGTGTAGCATCCCCTCCATAGCCCCCCTATGTAGCATCCCCCCTCTGTAGCATCCCCTCCATAGCCCCCCTGTTTAGCATCCCCTCCATAGCCCCCCTGTGTAGTACCCCTCCCCCCCCTCTGTAGCATCCCCTCCATAGCCCTCCTGTGTAGCATCCCCTCCATGGCCCCCTATGTAGCATCCCCTCCATAGCCCCCCTGTGTAGCATCCCCTCAATAGCCCCCCTATGTAGCATCCCCCCTCTGTAGCATCCCTTCCATAGCCCCCCTGTGTAGTATGCCCTCCATAGCCCTCCTGTTTAGCATCCCCTCCATAGCCCCCCTGTTTAGCATCCCCTCCATAGACCCCCTGTGTAGCATTTCCTCCATAGTCCCCCGTGTAGCATCCCCTCCATAGCCCTCCTGTTTAGCATCCCCTCCATAGCCCCCCTGTGTAGCATCCCCCCTGTGTAGCATCCCCTCCATAGCCCCCCTGTGTAGCATCCCCTCCATAGCCCCCCTATGTAGCATCCCCCCTCTGTAGCATCCCCTCCATAGCCCCCCTGTGTAGCATCCCCTCCATAGCCCCCCTGTTTAGCATCCCCTCCATAGCCCCCCTGTGTAGCACCCCCCCCCCTCTGTAGCATCCCCTCCATAGCCCCCCTGTGTAGCATCCCCTCCATAGCCCCCCTGTTTAGCATCCCCTCCATAGCCCCCCTATGTAGCATCCCCTCCATAGCCCCCCTATGTAGCATCCCCTCTATAGCCCCCCTATGTAGCATCCCCTCCATAGCCCCCCTGTGCAGCATCCCCTCCATAGCCCTCCTATGTAGCATCCCCTCCATAGCCCTCCTGTGTAGCATCCCCTCCATGGCCCCCTATGTAGCTTCCCCTCCATAGCGCCCCTGTGTATCCCCCCTCTGTAGCATCCCCTCCATAGCCCTCCTGTGTAGCATCCCCTCCATAGCCCCCCTGTTTAGCATCCCCTCCATAGCCCCCCTGTGTAGCACCCCCCTCTGTAGCATCCCCTCCACAGCCCTCCTGTGTAGCATCCCCTCCATGGCCCCCCTGTGTAGCACCCCCCTCTGTAGCATCCCCTCCACAGCCCTCCTATGTAGCATCCCCTCTATAGCCCCCCTATGTAGCATCCCCTCCATAGCCCCCCTGTGCAGCATCCCCTCTATAGCCCCCCTATGTAGCATCCCCTCCATAGCCCTCCTGTGTAGCATCCCCTCCATGGCCCCCTATGTAGCATCCCCTCCATAGCCCCCCTATGTAGCTTCCCCTCCATAGCGCCCCTGTGTATCCCCCCTCTGTAGCATCCCCTCCATAGCCCTCCTGTGTAGCATCCCCTCCATAGCCCCCCTGTTTAGCATCCCCTCCATAGCCCCCCTGTGTAGCACCCCCCTCTGTAGCATCCCCTCCACAGCCCTCCTGTGTAGCATCCCCTCCATGGCCCCCCTATGTAGCATCCCCTCCATAGCCCCCCTATGTAGCATCCCCTCTATAGCCCCCCTATGTAGCATCCCCTCCATAGCCCCCCTATGTAGCATCCCCTCTATAGCCCCCCTATGTAGCATCCCCTCCATAGCCCCCCTATGTAGCATCCCCTCCATAGCCCCCCTATGTAGCATCCCCTCTATAGCCCCCCTATGTAGCATCCCCTCTATAGCCCCCCTATGTAGCATCCCCTCTATAGCCCCCCTATGTAGCATCCCCTCCATAGCCCTCCTGTGTAGCATCCCCTCCATGGCCCCCTATGTAGCATCCCCTCCATAGCCCCCCTATGTAGCATCCCCTCTATAGCCCCCCTATGTAGCACCCCCCCTCTGTAGCATCCCCTCCATAGCCCCCCTGTTTAGCATCCCCTCCATAGCCCCCATGTGTAGAATCCAGGGACAGCGCGCCACAGCCAGTGGCGTAGCTACCATGAAGGCAGGGAAGGCGACTGCTATGGGGCCCCTGCAGGAAGGGGGCCCGAGGAAGCCTGCCCTGCCTTCATGCTAGGTACCGACCACTGTACCCCCAGGGGTCCAGAGAGGAAGAGGGACCCCCACTGCACTGTTCAGCCCCCTCACTGTAGTGCCGGGTGAGCGGGCTGAACAGAGGAGCAGGACCTGCCAGACGGCACAGGAGAGGGATGAAGGACCTCAATACTTCTATGTGAAGATCAGCCCGGACTACAGGAGGAGGAGGGGGGAAGCCAGGGAGCTGTAAGTGCTGTGTATGTGTGTCAGTGAGTGTATATATGTATCTGTGGGTATATGTATTTGTCAGTGTGTGTATATATGTATCTGTGGGTATATGTATTTGTCAGTGAGTGTATATATGTATCTGTGGGTATATGTATTTGTCAGTGTGTATATATGTATCTGTGTATATATTTATATGTCAGCATGTGTATATATCTGTGGCTATATGGGTGTGTATGTCAGTAGTGTCTGTAACACTGGTGTATATATGTGTGTGTTTGTGTATGTCAGTAGTGTCTCAAGTGATTGACAGGTTTGCTCACAAAGATGTTCTGCAGCAGCTTCTATTAATGTTGGGCTCTAATAAAAGAACCCACCACTAATATCTGCTGCATTTTCTTTTATTTTTGGTTGAGTATTCCTTATTACGCTGAGATGATTTCCCTGTATACAGTCTATTCATGGTGTATACATCAGCACTAGTGTAATCACATTACAGCGTATATATGTGTGTATGTCAGTGGCGTATCTGTATATATGTTATTGGTGCCTCTGTGTGTGTATATGTGCGTCATTGTCTGTGTTTGGCGAGGGGGTAGGGGAGCGTACAGGATTCATGGGGCCCCGTACAGTTTTTTGCTATGGGGCCCCATGAATCCCAGCTACGCCCCTGGCCACAGCAGCACATCACTCAGGGGCCCATTGGGCCCCGAAAGTGATGTGCTGCTCTGAAACCTTATGCAAAGTTATAATGTGGACGGCATGGGCCCCACTCACTCGCCATCTAAGTGAACCTTTATTCCCAGGGCTTAGAAACAGTCTGCTTCTCCCTACTGGTTGGATCTTCATACTAGAAAAAAAGAAATCCGATCCTTAGATTACTGTACAGCTACAGATCAGATGCTTTTCTGCAAGTTTAGGACTAGTGATGAGCGAGTACTAAAATGCTCGGGTACTCGTTACTCGAGACGAGTATTTCCCGTTTCGAGTAACGAACCCCATTGAAGTCAATGGGAGACTCGAGCATTTTTGCAGGAGACTCAAGTTCGGTAGAGGGAAGGTCGCATGAAAACCTGTCAACTTTAGAAATTGATGAAAGCACAACGGAAATGGACAGGAAACAGCAGGGGCAGCATGTATGCATGCCTCTGAGGCTGCCTAATGTCACCATTATGCCCAATTCTGTGCAACAGCCTGGTTAAAACAGAGGTAGGCATAGGGACCACCCAAAAACTCAGCCTGACACAGCATGGCATTGAGAACACAGGGAACCATTAAAACAGATATAGCTTATCATGAACCACCCAAAAATTCAGCCTGACACAGCATTGCGGTGGGGACAGAGTGAACAAGGTAGAAGCGGTAGCCAGTCAGCCTTCCAAAAATTATACCAGACCTAGCATGGCAGTGAGCACACAGAGAACCATTAAAAGTGAATGAGGAAGCAAATGAGCCTACCCAAAATTAGGCCAGACACAGCATGGCATTGAGCACACAGAGAACCATTAAAAGTGAGTGAGGAAGCAAGTAAGCCTTCCAAAAATGTTACCAGACACAGCAGGGCATTGAGCACACAGAGAACCATTAAAAGTGAGTGAGGAAACAAGTGAGCCTCCCAAAAATTAGGCGAGACACAGCATGGAATTGAGCACACAGAGAACCATTAAAGTGGGTGAGGAAGCAAGTGAGCCTCCCAAAAATTGGAGTGAGTCCAGAGGCTGGGATTTATTGTGGACACGAACCCGGGTGCTGACAGCTAACTGGCTAGGCCAGCTGTCAGTCACCATCAAGGGTACACCTGATGCCTCTCGACCGGGGGTGGTGAAGCCCCGGCCACGGCTAGACAAAAAAATAAATAAATAAAACAGCTGGCTGGTTGGCAGGGGCGCAATCGGCGGGCCCCCCGCCAACCAGTCCACTCCGCAGACATAGTGTGACGTCAGAGCATGGCAGTGAGGAAACAGAGAACCATTAGGAGTGAGTGAGAAAGCAAGTGAGCCTCCCCAAAATTAGGCCCGACACTGCATGGCATTGAGCACACAGAGAACCATTAAAAGTGAGTGAGAAAGCAAGTGAGCCTGTTGGCGCTTACCCACGGCAGTGCTGCTGCGCCTAAAACTAAAATAGCCGGATTATGGCTAGATTTAGCCTCACACCCACATGCAGTTGTGCGTGGGAGCCATATCTTTGAAGGTAGGGACAAAGAATAACAATACAGTCTTCTTAAGAGGCCCCAGAATTTTAATAACGACACCCCCTTCCAATGAGCAGTGAAGTTCTATGCAGGTGTACTACAAATCCCAGCAATACAATGTAGTACCCACTAGTTTTGGGGGGCTGTCCGATTCATTATGGTAGTGGCTGGACCTATACACACTCTCTGACACCCCCTTCCAATGAGCAGTGAAGTTCTATGCAAGTTCTATCTCTATTTAGGACCTGTGAGACTCTCTTTCCATTACTGATTGTATAGGACCTGGGCTCCCCTTGGCTCTTACTCTCCCCTGCCCCCACTCCCTCTCCTCTTGTAATTTCCCTTCATCCGTCTTGTCTTGTGTTTTCTTCCTATTACTACTTACTATATAATTCAATGTTATTTGTTGTGACTGATTCTTATTTTATTGAGGGTTATTGCTTCTTTTATTTTGTCTGGATGCTTTGCTTTATGTTTATAAATGTCATCTCTTTCCCTGTGTCTTTTATTCTGGACTATATTTATATTGTTTTTCTTGTTTTATTCTTTTTTTTTTTATTCTTTATAGGTTGAAAATTCAATAAAAATTTAAATCTAAAGAATCTGTCTCCCCTCTGTCTCAAGTGTCTCAAGTGTACGGATTTTATCAGTGAATTCTTAGGGTCCTATTCCACGGGCCGAGGAGGGCCCGATCAACAATGTAAACGAGTGGCGATCTGCTAGATCGCCGCTCGTTTACTAGGCCTATTCCACGGCCCGATGATCGTTGAGCGAGGGCTGCAGGGACATCATTACCGATGTCCTTGCAGCCCTTGCAGCATCATACATTACCTGCAGGGCTTCTTCTCCGCGCTGTCTTCATCCACGGGTCCCGCGCGCTCTATTTTCAGAATGGCCGGTCAGCTGACAGGCCATACTCAGCCAATCGCAGGCCGCTGCGGTCCCGACCTGTGATTGGCTGAGCGCTCCGTCAACTGACCGGCCATTCTGAAGATAGAGCGCGCGGGACCCGGGGATGAAGACAGCGCGGAGAAGCCTGGACAGGTAATGTATGATGCTGCTGCTTGTCAAATCATCGGTCGCCCGCCGCGCACCGCTATTCAACCGTAGCGATGCACGGTGGGGGAACGATGATTTTAGGTCTGGCCCTAAATGAATGATCATCGGCTGATCGTTCTCTCTATTTCACCTAACGATAATCGGCCGAAACGGGCCAAATGGCGCTGATCCGGCCGATTATTGTTACTGTGGAATAGGGCCCTTAGGGTCCATTTACACAGAAAGATTATCTGACAGATTATCTTCCAAAGATTTGAAGCAAAAGCCAGGAATGGATTTGAAAAGAGGAAAAAATCAGGCTTTTCTTTATGACCTGATCTCTGTTTATAGTCTGTTCCTGGCTTTGGCTTCAAAGCTTTGCCACATAATCTGTCAGATAATCTTTCTGTGTAAATGGACCCTAAGTGAGTACTAAGTGCAGGAGCAGTGGTGTAGTTACCATGGAGGCAGACCATGCAGCTGCTATGGGGCCCATGCGGCATGGGGGCCCCCCTGGCAGAGTGTAGCCTTCCTCCAGAATGATATCCCTGCTCATTCTGTGGTAAGGAGTCCAGTGGGCGGGGTCACTCAGTGGACTGGACTCCTTAGCTAAGTAAACATCAGAGATTTCTATCAATAAAATACAAGTTATACTGAATCTTTTCCTATGAAGATATATATCAATCCGCTCAGCTCCTTCTGCCCTATAACATGATGGCGATAAATTAGGTAGCATTATCATGGTGACGGGTTCCTTATAAGCCTACCCACAGACACACATTGCTACCAAATCAACACACACACACAGCTTTGCTACATAAACATACCGACAGTGGTGCTACATGAACATTCAGAAACACACACACCTGCTACATCACAATACACAAACACAGGCACACACAGGGCACCTCACTCCCGGCCAGCAGGGGGATGCTCCGACCCCCCACCCATATGCCCACCCTTCTTGCATAGTAGTTTGTTCGGGGCATTCCTGCAGACAGACAGACAGCACATCTAACTTCTTTTACTAAGTTGGGTATGCAGTGCAGCTGTCTGTCTGTCTCCTGGGGTGCCCCTGGCCACTCTCCTCCACTCCCCTGCGCGGCACCGTAGCAGATGTCACCTGGACCACAAGTCCAGCCAATCAGTAAGGGGACGTGCGGTCCTGGTGACACCATGCTACGGACGGCGCTCTGGGAAGAACTCTCAGCAGGGGCTGGGGGCTGTAGTTTGTGGTGCTGGGGGGCTGTAGTTGTCTGTGGAGGGCTGTAGTTGGGGGGGCGGTAGTTGTCTGTGGAGAGCTGAAGTTGTGGGGGGGCTGTAGTTGTGTGGGGCGCTGGGGGACTGTAGTTGTCTCTGGGGGGTTGTAGTTGTCTCTGTGGGGCTGTTGTCTGGAGGGGTTGTAGCTGTGTGTATGGCTGGGGAGAGTAGTAGCTTTGTGTATGGCTGGGGGAGTAGTAGTTATGTGCATGGCTGGGGGTAGTTGTATCTGTGTGTATGGCTGGGGGGAGTAGTAGTTATGTGTATGGCTGGGGGGTAGTAGCTGTGTGTATGGCTGGGGGAGTAGTAGTTATATGAATGGTTGGGGGAGTTGTAGCTGTGTGTATGGCTAGGGGGGTAGTAGCTGTTTGTATGGCTGGGGGAGAAGTAGCTGTGTGTATGGCTGGTGGGAGTAGTAGTTGTGTGTATGGCTGGGTGGGGGGAGTAGTTGTGTTTATGGCTGGGGGGGAGTAGTAGCTGTGTGTATGACTGGGGGGAGTAGTAGTTATATGTATGGCTGGTGGGAGTAGTAGTTGTGTGTATGGCTGGAGGGGAGTAGTAGCCGTGTGTATGGCTGGGGGGAGTAGTAGCTGTGTGTATGGCTGGGGGGAGTAGTAGTTGTGTGTATGGCTGGAGGGGAGTAGTAGCCGTGTGTATGGCTGGGGGGAGTAGTAGCCGTGTGTATGGCTGGGGGGAGTAGTAGCTGTGTGTATGGCTGGGGGGAGTAGTAGCTGTGTGTATGGCTGGGGGGAGTAGTAGTTGTGTGTATCGCTGGGGGGGAGTAGTAGTTGCCTGCATAAACATAACCACAGACACACACATTGCTACTACATCAATATACATCTACATCACACATATACACCTACAACTACATATACACCTGCTACATCACAATACAGACACACACACAGCTCTGCTACATAAACATACCCACAGACACACACACATTGCTACTACATCAATTAAAACACACATACATACACACACTCACACACTTATTTTAATACAGGTTGTTCCTACCTACAGTCAGCACAACTCCCAGTCATGTGACTTATCACATGACTGTGACATCATAGTAGGACCTGCTGGAAATACTGAATAAGTTATCAGACAAGGCTTTTACAAGTAGCAATCTGGATATGATCACCCATCACCAACAGGTCCCTCTCCTGCCCAACACTGACCTCACTAATCGGTGCCCAACAAGAGAAGAGAGAGGAGTGTGCAGCTATCAATCACTACGGAGATCACCCAGGTACAGCGGCCAGATACAGCGGTCAGGTACAGCGCCCAAACATCAGGGAAGCAGTCAGAGCGATCTGTCTCCAGACTATAAGTCTCTGGACTATAGGACGCAGTCACTTTTTAGCAAGATACAAGTGCATCTTCTAGACTGAAAAATCTGCTATATGACATAATGTTGCCTTACTGTTGATTGATAGAAAGTTGTTTATAATTGGAAGTGCACTTTAAGTAAATGATTGTGATTATTCTAAGTAATAACTGTAATTTCATTTACAAATCACTTCTCTAAACTTTCCGATTTATAACCATGGATACCGGAATTGTATTGGCAGCTAGGTATAAATAAAACCAAGAAAATGCCAGTTTTTTGCCCTATCCAGCATTACTGCGGAGGAATTATTGCTGATTTATAGAGTTATAAACACTCTTATTTTAAAATTAGATTCCCTTTTCTTAAGCTCAGCAGCCACTTTTCACACATGCTGATAATCTGATTTCTGTAAGAGTGTTAATCGTCACTTTATAATGAACTCATTTCTACGCTCACGCTGAATAAATGGATGTTAATGTGGGTTTTTTTTCCTTTGCTTACTGCAATTTTCCCACTTAAATCTAAGAAAATATTCTCGGCAGAATTTCCAGGAACAATTCAGGTTTGATTTTAATTATCGAAACAATAAAAATTTAATTACGTGTTCCGCACCTTGGGAAGAAAAAAAAAAACTTCTAATGCGAAGCTATGTAACCTTTGTAGTCCTGAGACATACTGTATGCCCTTTAACTACAGACATCTGGGCGAGGGCCATAAAGAGTTAAAGGGGGATTCCAGCCCCCAGAATAACTACTGTATTAAAGGGGTATTCCAGAAAAAAATCCCCAAGGATAGGGGTAAAGTAGAAAGCCATGGGGGTCAGACCTCTGTACCCCCTGCCGATCTCCGTTTCGAGCCCCAATGAATAGAATAGAGCAGCAGGTACGGCACGCAACTTGTGTCTGTACTCATTTCTATGGAACCAATGGAAAGAATGGAGTAGGAAGTCCTTCTGACGCACTCTGCTCTTTCCGTCGATCCGTAGGAATGAATAGAGCCACGAGTTGTGTGCTGTTCCTAGCATAAATAACCCCACGTTTGATAACCTGTCCTGGTACTGTAACCCACCCATTCCCTTAATGACCTTTGTCGCCCTCCTCTGTACCCGCTCCAGTTCAGCTCTGTCCATCTTATATACCGGTGCCCAAATCTGTACACAGTATTCCATGTGTGGTCTGACCAGACCAGAGGCAAAACTATGTTCTCATCTTTAGCATCTCAGCCTCTTTTGATGCACCCCATTATTTTATTAGCCTTGGCAGCTGCTGCCTGGCACTGATCACTAAAGTTTAGTTTACTGTCCACCAATACCCCCAGGTCCTTTTCGCAAGCAGTTTTACCCAGAGTTTTATTATTTAGCACATAACTGTACTTATTATTTTTACAGCCCAAATGCATAACCTTACAATTATCCACATTAAACTTCCCTTGCCAATTCTCTGCCCAAGCCTCCAGCTTCCCCATATTCCTCTGTAATATGATATTATCCTCCTCTGTGCTGATTACTTTACCCAGTTTAGTATCATCTGCAAAAATGGAGATTATACTTCTGTAGTCACTGTACCAGGTCCTTAATAAAAATATTAAAAAGAATTGGACCTAACACTGACCCCTGTGGTACCCCACTAGTAACTAAAACCCAATCTGAATATGTTCCATCAAGGACCACCCTCTGTTTTCTATCCCACAACCAGTTACTTACCCATTTGCATATATTTTACCCTAGTCCCAGCATCTTTATTTTATAGACCATATTATAGACCAACCTTTCATGCGGCACAGTATCAAATGCCTTTGAAAAGTCCAGATACACAACGTCAATAGAAGCCGATCAGATTAGTCTGACAGGATCGATCCCCCAGAAATCCATGCTGGTGCTGCGTTATAAAATTATTTTCGTTACAATACTCCAGGAAGTATTACCCTGATTGTGAAACGGGAATGAAGTATATACTGTATGTTAGGGGAAGGAAGAAGGGAAATGGAAGACATGATGGAAACCATTTTTATATATATATATATATATATATATATATATATATATATATATATATAATACAGGGGGGAAGAAAAGAAAAGGGGTACATGATAGAAACCTTTATATATGTTACAGGAGGAAGAAGGGAAAGGGGGGGGCCTGATGGAAACCTTTATATATGTTACTGGAGGGAAGAAGGGAAAGGGAGGACATTATGGAAACCTTTATATATGTTACAGGAGGAAGAAGGGAAAGGGGGGACATGATGGAAACCTTTATATATTTGTTACAGGGAAAGAAGGGAAAGGGGGGACATGATGGAAACCTTTATATATGTTACAGGAGGAAGAAGGGAAAGGGGGACATGATGGAAACCTTTATATATGTTACTGGAGGGAAGAAGGGAAAGAGGGACATGATGGAAACCTTTATATATGTTACAGGAGGGAAGAAGGGAAAGGGGGGACATGATGGAAACCTTTATATATGTTACAGGGGGAAGAAGGGGAAGGGGGACATGATGGAAACCTTTATATATGTAACAGGAGGGAAGAAGGGAAAGGGGGGGACATGATGGAAACCTTTATATATGTAACAGGAGGGAAGAAGGGAAAGGGGGGCATGATGGAAACCTTTATATATGTTACAGGGGGAAGAAGGGGAAGGGGGACATGATGGAAACCTTTATATATGTAACAGGAGGGAAGAAGGGAAAGGGGGGGCATGATGGAAACCTTTATATATGTTACAGGGGGAAGAAGGGGAAGGGAGTATGTGATGGAAACCTTTATATATGTTACAGGAGGAAGAAGGGAAAGGGGGGCCATGATGGAAACCTCTATATATGTTACAGGAGGGAAGAAGGGAAAGGGAGTATGTGATGGAAACCTTTATATATGTTACAGGAGGAAGAAGGGGAAGGGGGGACATGATGGAAACCTTATATATATATATTACAGGAGGAAGAAGAAGGGAAAGGGGGGACATGATGGAAACCTTTATAATTATTACAGGCCTAAAAAAAAGTTCAAGAGGGAAGAAACTGAACACAAGAACAAGGAGGCACAATCTGAAGTTATTGGGGAAAGGTCAGAAGCAACCTGAGAAAATACTACTTTACTGAAAGAGTAGTAGATGCGTGGAACAAACTTTCAGCAGACGTGGTTGGTAAATCTACAATAACTGAATGTAAACACTGTACCTATCTGAGATGATACTAAAGGAAGTAATATAATGAAGTTTCTGAGCCATGAGTCCCTTTCAGGAACGGTGGATGGCAATGAAGTCTCATCACTATTGGTATCCATACACATGGGATATGTTCCTTTACCCATCAGCTATCTCTCCTGATTCCACCATACACATGATAATTTATTACATATAAGAGTTTACGTGTTCTGCCTGTACACAGGAGGGTTATCCAATGCCACACTCCTCTGGTAACGGTCTACCTCTCCAAGAAGAAAAGGATCGGGCTATCCTCTTCTTCTTAGATAGGCCGCCACCAGTTGAACATGCCAATACTTTTCTCGTCAACACCTTCTGTCAGGGGGGAGTCTGTCATCCCTCATACATATTATACAAGACAATTTCGACCAAAGTGGGTGAGTTGACCAACTTTTTCTAATGTGTATGGGATCTTGGATGATGGCTTCAGTCCATACTAAAACGCTAAGGTAATAAACTCCATGACATTTTCCCAGCTGCCATCTATGTCTATCTAGGACAGGGATAACACGGACGGAGAAGAAATTAGCCATGTTTAATTCATATTGAATTTTCATGGAAATTAAGCCGCTTTTCTCTTTCAGCTTCTAGTGCTAGAAGAGTCTGTGAACGCTATTAGAGAAGACAAGGAGCGGGGTAAACAGGTGCTTTACCCTCTCATGTTTGATGGATGAGCCAATAATGAACTCCTGACATTGCAGCTTAGTTGACTTTACATCTGCTCAGTTACCTACAGCTAATTTGTAATTGTCAGAGGGAAATTGTTTGTCTTACCGCTCGGCGTTCTATTGGATATAAGACATTGTATGTATGTTCTTGTGTGTTATTCTGGGCTTACCATAGCTCCAGGCTAGGACTATAGATTAGCTACCTGCCGTAAAGTATCCTCACCCAGCTGTGGTGAAGAGCGGCACCCATACGCACATACCTGACTTGTAATACATGGCCACAGCTATGCGGACACTCACGTATCACTGTTATATGGGTTTGCTTAGACATCGCCTTCTTATTATTGGCATTAATATGGACATCGTGTTCCCTTTTCTTTTATAATAACATGGATTAACCTACTGTGCTGCCTATTAGTAAGGTCATATCCGTCCAGGGGGATAGCAGAAAAGCAATGAATGCTGATGCAGACGGACACTCTCACAGGCGCATAGCTCATCTGTATTCTAGAACGTCCAGTTTATTAGCAGCTTCCAAAAGCACAACGCATTTTAGGGTTCTCTAGACCCCTTTTCCAATTTAGAAGAAGTATAATATGCAACTTCCTGTAACTTCTGAAACTCGAGATGAGCGAAGCGAATATGAAGAATTTTGATTTGCAGCGAATTGGGCCGTAAATTTGTGAATTCGCCAGATTTGCTTTGCAAATTCGCTAAACATGGCGGCCACACATGTTAGCTTAGAACAGACAGAACAGTTTTTTGGCGGGAGAAAGGGATTATCCATAATCCCATGCGCCCATCCAATCAGCTACAAAGCCCACTGTGATGTTGGCAACCTCCCTCACTCTCTATATAGGGGGATTGGTATAGTGGAGAGTAGGTTGAAAGACATACAAAGAGATAGGGACAGAGAAGAGGAGGGTGGATTGTGGGGGTTTTCTGTGGGAGCAGTGAAGCCATTGTGCAGTATACCAAGTAACTGGGGGGCTGTTGTTCATTATACCAAGTCACTGGGTGCTGGGTGTGCATTATAGGAAGTCACAGTGAGCACTTAAAGGGGTTATCCAGCAAAAATATTTTTCCTTCAGATCAACTGATGTTAGAAAGTTATATAGATTTGTAATTTATTTCTATTAAAAAATCTCAACTCTTCCCATACTTATTAGCTGCTGTATGTCCTGCAGGAAATGTTTTATTTTCAGTCTGACACAGTGCTCTCTGCTGACATCTCTGGCCGAGACAGGAACTCTGTCTCGGTTTTCTATAAATCCCCATGAAAAACCTCTCCTGCTTACTGTCTCGGCCAATACTTGCTGCAGGACATATAGTAGCTAATGAGTATGGGAAGATTTGAGATTTTTTTATAGAAGTAAATTACTAATCTATATAACTTTTTAACGCCAGTTGATATGAAAGAAAAAGATTTTCGCTGGACAACCCCTTTAATACCTCACTGGGTGTTCATTTACCAACGTCCACTGCTGTCCTGGGAGAACATTGATATTACGCTGCTGATCCACCAACGTCCACTGCTGTCCATGGCGGAAATTAAATGATTGACAGGCTGATTGACATTTTTTTTTTTAAATGGCATTTCCCAATTTTGACACTGTCACAGCTGTTGAAAATATCACCATTTTTTAATAGTCCTAGTATTGTAGCTACTCTAGTTTGCCTGTTTTAATAAAAATTTGTTTGTATGTGACTTGCAAATATTCTCAAAGTTGCGCAAATATTCACAAACATCGCAAAACAAATTTCCAATTGAATTGCTCATCTCTATCTGTAACCACAAACAACATTTTGTGGGATGACCTTTTTGCACCTATGAGGATATCCATCTGCATCAGGGTTCATTGCTTCTCTGTCATTCCTCTAGTTTGGGTCTAGTGGACCCAAAAGGCTTGTAGTCAGGTGCCCACCTCACTACCAAGGATAAGTGTTGAGCGTACCTGTCAAACTGTTTGGGTTCTTCAATGTTCTCTGAACCCGAATGCTTAACATTTGAATCTCCACGGCTGCAGGAGTTGAATGCAGCCCTAGGGGGTCTTCGAAAACATGGACACAGCCATAAGCCATAGGGTATATCCATGTTTTCCAGGTCTCCCCAGGGCGGCATCCAACTTCTGCAGATGTGGGGAATCAAATGCCGAGCATTCAAGTTCGGAGAACATTGCCGAACCAAGTTTGACAGGTCCACTCAACACTATTCCTTGGTAGTGAGGTGGGCACCTGACTACAAGCCTTTTTGGTTCCCTTCGATTGCACACTTTTTTCCTATGGGTCCCACCCTATGGTGCTCCCTTTGTTTTCCTTTTAGTCTATAATTTCAGCTACTAGTCAGGTTGGGCACTGAGGTTGCATTGAAGAGACTTGATTCATATGCCTGATGGAGCCAATCTTCCTCAGGCCCATATAATTCAATGGAGCGGCAACTTAGATGTCCAGAACCTCCAATGATTAGACACTCATCACCTATTTTGCATTTCTGTCCATTGTTCGTAGGTGACAATCATAGGAAAGGAAAATGTTACTACAAGATTGGAAGCACACAGTCTGATAAAATATCGAAGCTTAAGAAGCCCTCAGACCATGTATGCAGCAGGCAACACCCTGTCAGTTGACCACCAGGCTGCATTCAGCCATGTACTTTGTGATGGAAAAGCACTCTTACGCAAAATGAAAGAGTTACACTAAGCACTGAACTGCCAAGTACAGCCCTCTTCTGGCATACTCAGCTTTTTCCGTCCCCCGTCCTTTTTCCGTATTCATAATACAGAAGCCGGGGCACGATACGAAAAACGATGGGGGGGTATAGAGGTCGGACCCCTTGTGATCTTCTACTTTTCCCCTATGATGTGGATAGGGAAAAAGTTGATTTTCCTGGAATACCACTTTAAAGGGAAACTGTCCACTGGGTCTTCAGGATTCCCGCTAAATATTGACTTCTTGGATGGTCTCGTCTCGGGAGTGACAGCTTGCTTGGTCAATCACTGGCTGTCACTCTTCAATAATTGATTGGCTGAGCAATCTGTCAGTGCCAAGATGGGTCAGTCTCAAAAGTGGCGGTTTGGAGGTGTTCAGCGAGAGACCTGAAGATGCCAAAGGAGGACCCTGGGGCAACGTGGTTAGGTAAGAATAGTCAGTCTATTATTTCCTATGCAGCTCTAGCACTATATCAAAAATTCTAAATGACCACAGTACACCTTTAAACCGACTCTGTACCCACAATCTGATCCCCCCCCCCAAACCACTTGTACCTTCAGATAGCTGCTTTTAATCCAAGATCTGTCCTGGGGTCCGTTAGGCAGATGATGCAGTTATTGTCCTAAAAGACAACTTTTAAACTTGCAGCCCCGTGCCCAACAGTCGGGGCTTAGAATATTTGTGCCCTAACTTTGCACCACCCCTCCGTCCCTCCTCCCCACCCTCTTCATCATTAGGAATGCCACTGGAACATTTTCTCCTGTCTGAACATTGCACAGGTGCCTTAACAATCCAGCTCATGTTCAGTATTCACACAGCTGATGAATAGTAGGCAATCTGCCTGGGGCATTCCTAATGATGAGGAGGGCGGGGAGAAGGGCCAGCCTAATGCATACACATCTAGGCCACAGCTGTTGGGCACGGGGCTGCCAGTTTAAAAGTTGTTTTTTAGGACAATAACTGCATCACCTGCCGAACGGACCCCAGGACAGATCTTGGATTAAAAGCAGCTATCTGACGGTACAAGCGGTTTGGGGGGGGGGGGTCAGATTGTGGGTACAGAGTCACTTTAAGAATCACATAATATATAAAAAAAGGAAGTTGCTTGAAATTACAGTAACTATTTAAGAAATCCTGATTCCCCCTATCCCCAGATGCACAGACTAATACCTTAGTATTATACAGAGGTGCCTTGGATTACGAGCATAATTCGTTCCGGGACCGTGCTTGTAGTCCAAATCCACTCTTAAACCAAAGAAAATTTTCCCATAAGAAATCATAGAAATGCAGACAATTGGTTCCACACCCCAAAAATAATAATTGCTCTTAAACTGAGTCACAATATAGAAAAACTGAGTTCTTAAACCAAAACGCTCTTAAACCAAGGTACCACTGTATTCCATATTTTTTATTATATTTTCCTGGCTCATCCAAGTGAATACAGATTCTTGAGCCGTCACCATGTCAGCAACTTAGTTTGCAGACCCTCCTGTGCAGCGCTACATATTGCCACATTAGTGCTGATCCGTCATTGGCTCCTCAATGTCAATCAGCAGCGGTAATCTGACAGATGAAACACATCTGCTTCCTGCCATATGAGCAGCGATGAGCGGCTACACAGACTTACAGACAGGAAAGCCAGCACTTTTCTTTGATGTAGCTTCAGAGCACGAAGAAGCCATCTGCCGTCGGCTTGTTGAGTAAGAAAATATTGTTCATTTTCTATCACCCGAGTGGAGTGGTGAAGGCTGAACCCCTCTGATTTATGTCGTCTTTAATCTCATAAGTAGGAAACAAACCAACAAACCATGGGCCTATAAATATTACCTATGTGATTAGTATTCAGTGCATACATATTGTAGGAACAATTATAGATAGATAGATAGATAGATAGATAGATAGATAGATAGATAGATAGATAGATAGATAGATAGATAGATAGATAGGAGATAGATAGATAGATAGATAGATAGATACAGTATATGGAAATGGAGTCATGCTAGGTTATAATTATATTTCTATTTATATGAATAGGCCTGTTACATGTATGTATCATCAAGAAGTTGGCTGACTTTTGGGAGTACACCATAGCTGGCGATATTACCACCACACCATCACCACGAACATTACCACCATACTGTTACTGACCAAATCCAGTATACTAAGATGAATAATACAAACAGTACCAGTTTACAAGGGACAAATATTACCACCACATGCTGACTTATACCACCACATACTGACTAATACCACTGCATACTGACTAATACCACCACATACTGACTAATACCACTGCATACTTACTAATGCCACCACATACTGACTAATACCACCACTACTCCTAAAATCCACTGTACAATGACCAATATCACCTCATACAGGCAACATGTAGCAGTAGATTCCCAGGCTCTGTGCAGCATTCAAGTGATTACAGTGCAGTTACAGACAATGACTTACAGGGGGCGTCTTCTTCGAGTGAATCACAGGCGTCTTCTTCTCAAATCAGAGTTGCTCACTTTTCCTTTTCTTCTCTGTCCAGGATGGGCCATCATGAGGTCTTCTCTCAATCATGAGTTATCCCCGTAGAATCTGTCAGACAAACATTTTAGGCTCCTCACTCATGCACCATCATAATCCTCCGCATCTGTATTCCCCTATCTGTGCCCTCATATAGTGGTTAGTCACCTGTGTCCTCCCATATAGTAGTTAGACACCTATGTGCCCACATATAGTAGTCAGGACCCTTTCTGTTCATCTATATAGTAGTTAGGCCTCCTGGTGCAGGAAGCCTCCCACCAGTAGGTAGTATCCCCTATGTAGCTAATTCCCCCCATAGGTAGTCTCTCTGTTAGGTAGGTAGTTAGGTAGGTATCCCACTGTAAGTAACCCCCCAGTAGTAAGCTCACCAGTGTGTAGTATACCCTGTATAGGCATCCCACTGTAGATAATCCACCCTGATAGTTAGAACCCCCCAACACACACTCTTAGACATCCTCTGTAGATAATCCACCCCAGTGATTTGCCCTCTTTTTCGATGTAGTCATCTCCCATGTTTGCTAGACTTTATTCCATGTAGGCATTTCCCCTGGTGGTAGTTACCCACCCTCTTATCTCCTTTGGTAGTTAGCCCCCCCATGTAGTCCTCCCCCTGTTAGCCCCCTCCCCCCCATGTAGGCATTACCCTAAAGATTAACCCCCTCCCCTCCCATGCAGGCATACCCCTCTATGTTAACCCCCTCCCCCATGCAGGCATTCAGAGGCCATGTGCAGCACATGTGAAGCCTGCTCGGATGACGGGTGTTGCAAGCAATGTCAGGAGGCCTAGCAGGCCCAGGCCATTACAGTACTGGGCACCCATTTCAATAGTTGTAGGGGTCAAGACAATGTTTTCTTCTACATATTCCTCTTCAATGGTACCGAGGAGGCCACATTATCGACAGGTAGGATAAAATTGTACAAGAGCATTGCTGCATTCTAAGACCTATTGGACCTAGGAGGTTACACCATAGTTGCCTGCATACTGCATCTTGTGCATTATAGAACGTCAAGCGAACTCACCAATGAAATTAGACCCCCCCCCCCTCCATATGTGGATCAAATTATAGTGAGCAAGGGATACCCCTACAACCTCTATGTTTATCTACTACCTATTCTATTTGCTATTTTCACTGAAAAAAAAGTTAAAGGAGACACCTTGCCACCACATGTTTTTTTAAAGGGTTACTAGAAAAAACACAGAACTCAAAAATACAGCTACTTTCTTGCGGGATAACCTAACCTGGAAAACCCCCTTTAAGCCGCCTGACCATAACATGGAGACTGTGTGACGGGCAGAAATTGTGGGGATCGCAGGGGGACAAGCGGCAGAATCCGCTGCAACTTATCCATGTGATTTCCGTAGTGTGCACATACAGATCCAGTTCCTTATGGTGAATCTGTGAATTCTTGTCCTTACAGCATTTAATGTTCACAGGAGGAAGAGCTGGAAGCAATGTGGCCGCAGCTTGGACGGTAGTCATACTAATCTCTGGCTTAGCTGGGGGTTATCCAGAATACGCATCCAATTCACTCTGAATGTTAAAACCACAAAATAAGCTCCAGATTTCATGTTGATCTCCATCCACCATCAAAGTAAGTCACTCGACAAGCTTTAGTGATTTTTTACAGGTTGGCTACATGGTAAACAGACTAGTTGGCCATTGAAGCAAAGTCAGACGACTGTATGGCATCAGCCAAGTGACATCCGCTCCAGAGAGAAGACCTGGGAGCTGACTGGAGCCCAAACAGGGCATAAATGCGGGAGAAGTAAGTACAGTACCTGCTTGTTTGTTATTTTTGAATTTGGGAACCTTGTAGAAACATGAACAACCCCCTTAAAGGGATATTCTCATCTTAGCAAACTTCTCTCCTTCTGTCAGAGGTTTGTGTGGTCACTTGACAGCAATGGGGAAGGGGGGGGGGAGAGTTCAGCATGGACCAATGGGGAAGTGAGAGTCAGAGCTGTGCAGGAGGACAGTGACAGAAACTTCTCTATACAGCAGTGTGTATAGCTGAGTGTGAGTGCAGGCACATTATTGCAGCAGTGTGTATAGCTGAGTGTAAGTGCAGGCACATTATAGCAGCAGTGTGTATAGCTGAGTGTAAGTGCAGGCACATTATAGCAGCAGTGTGTATAGCTGAGTGTAAGTGCAGGCACATTATAGCAGCAGTGTGTATAGCTGAGTGTGAGTGTAGGCACATGATAGCAGGAATGGAGAGGATGGGAAACACAAGGGCTGACAGAGACTGTAGAGAGCATGAAGGAATGAGCTGGGCATATGTGGGCACATAAATGCAGCAGTCTCTGTCCAGGGAGAGAGGGGTTACAGCTATGAAGAGATTACCTCCACAGTCCTGTCCCCTGATGCAAGCCCCAGCCTGAGTGGATCTGCTATGATTTGGAAGGTGAGGGAGACTTCCTGGGTCATAGTACAGGGCTGTAGACCCCGCTATGCAGATCATGCCCCTCCCCCGCTTTCCCTCCCACCCAGCACAGGGAGCTCTTAAACCAAAGCGTTGCTCCTAAACCAAGTCACAATTTTGAAAAACTTTGAGCTCTTCTTGCAAAATGCTCTTAATCCAAGTTACTCTTAAACCAAGGTACCACTGTATGTATATATATATATATATATATATATATATATATATATACTACAGCTATGTATATATCGTCCAGACCACTGCTTTTAGAGCAAAGTGGTAGTCGGTAGCCTAAACAACAAGCTGTCAACAATGGGAATGTCCCTTTAAGTTACTATCTATTACTATATGGGGACAGACCAACAAAACATAGTATACGATGGGTAGACTATGTAAGTTAATTAAGCTAATAGAAGCAATGATAGAAGACTGTAGAAGGAGAAGATGTCTCTCTATTTAATGAAGGATATTAATAGTCCCCTTCTAGGGTCAGGCGCTGCCGGGGTGGAGGAGTGTGAATGTTATCACGCTGAGCTGTATCACCGGGAATACAGGTGACATATACATTGAGTGTGAACCAGTACGAGCAGATGTTCTCCTATAGGCTCGGGCAGGGTGATGATTGCAGAGATGGGAGCCGATGTCTTCTGTGTCTGGCGAGGTGTTTGAGTGGGGGGCAGGTGATAACAGGGGGGCAGCGCTGTGTGTTACCGCATGTCTCCTAGCATCCTGCACCAGATGTTACTTCCGTCTTCTAATCCCCAGACACTCCGCTCATTTACACTTCTTGTAGCTTAGAAACTGAATGTAAGATGAAATCTCAGAGCAAATATCATCCACATCCAGAACTGAACGTATTAGCTCGTAATCACACATATGTTACTCTTATTGTATTATGCTATTAAAGCTTCTTATATACTTGTGCGCTTTTTATTGCCGGTAACAGCAGCATATGAAGAGTCTGCTATACAGATGGTTGGGGTTCTATCTGCCATTTATGATATAATATATATATATATATATATATATATATGTGATATATATATATATATATATACTGTATATATATATATGTGAGATATATATATATATATATATATATATATATATATATATATATGTATGATATATATTTATGATACCCTACGCCACCTGCCCCTGTCCTGCCTTCTGTTATCTCCAGCCCTTTGTCAGTCTTCTATGCAGTCACCTTCATAGAGATCTCCGGGTCTATACAGTGACTACAGATTCACAGGATTCATAGAATTAATCTCCCCCACTGACTTTACAAGAGGATGGGATGGGCAGAAATAGTGGTGGGGGCTGGACGTCACAATGGGAGTGTAAGAAGGTCAACTACTGTATATAGAGGGGCTCCTGGAGGTGTGAGGGACTGAAATGGTTGTAAAAGGATTATGAAAACCTTCTCATACTTGTTCTCAACTCAATATGGGATCGCCTTTCTTTTGTGTCCTAATCCACATAAGCACAAAAAGCACCAGGGTTAACCCCTTCATGATCAGGCTTAAAGGGGTTGTCCAGCGAAAATCTTTTTCTTTCAAATCAACTGATATCAGAAAGTTATATAGATTTGTAATTTACTTGTATTAAAAAATCTCAAGTCTTTCCACACTTATCAGCTGCTGTATGTCATGCAGGTAAATGTTGTTTTATTTTCAGTCTGACACAGTGCTCTCTGCTGACATCTCTGGCCGAGACAGGATCTCTGTCTCGGTTTTATATGAATCCCCCTAGAAAGCCTCTCCTGCTCTAAACAGTTCCTGTCTCGGCCAGAGATGGCAGCAGAGAGCATGGTGTCAGACTGAAAATAAAACAACATTTCCTGCAGGACATACAGCAGCTGATAAGTATGGTAAGACTTGAGATTTTTTAATACAAGTAAATTACAAATCTATATAACTTTCTGATATCAGTTGATTTGAAAGAAAAAGATTGTCACTGGATAAGCCTTTTAGGAGGAAGAAGGAACACACTAAAAACACCAAGCTGGTTCTGGTATTTTTTGGAGGGAGCTGTAGGTGTCCCAGGCTATCCTCTGAAATTCCCAACCCTATGGGGAGGCTAGTTACACTACACCGCCTCTTGCTAGAGAGACTAGCCCTAGACTCTAATGTCTCCTCTCTGTAGGACAATCTACTGACTTCCTTTTCATCTCAGTAGAGAGGCTGGCCCAGACTATGTGCATGTTCTCATTAAAGGAGAAGTACGGACACAGAATTAAAAAAAAACAAAAAAAAAAAAACAGCCAGGGGGATGGTGGACAAAAATAACAATATGTACTTACCTCCTGACTCCAGAGCTGGAGTCCGCTGTCCTCCGCTACAGTTCCCAGTTACTTCTAGTCTGAGCGGAGACCTGGGACGTGACGTCTCAGCCAGTCAGCGCTGTAGCGGGATCCCGTCTCTGCTGCTGACTGACTGAGTGGGGGCCTTACATGTCACGTCCCAGGTCCCCACTCAAACCTGGGACTTGCAGACTCCAGCACTGGAGCCGGGGAGGTAAGTACATATTGTTGTTTTCAGCCACCTCTTCCCTGGCTGTTTTGAAAAAATCAGTGCCTGGACTTCTCCTTTAACCCTTCTGCTATTTGGTAAAAATACAGTTTCAACATAACGAAACATTATAAAACATATTAAGGCCATGTTCACACGCCGTAACCTCTCTCTCTCCTGCAGTCTCTCCTATATTATGTGTATACGCTCCGGCTGGGATCCCATACAAAACTAAGCATCACAGCTTTCCGTTAAAGTACGCCTGTTGTTGCTGATTGCAACAACAGCCGTACTTTTATATTGTGTGAACATAGCCTAAATATGTAAAACACACATAACACTGGCTGGCTTACACCCAACCACATGCTCCTTGTAGATCCCAATGGGATGCTGCATTATGACTTAATGACATGATACAACCTATATCCATAAAGCAAAACTGTGCAAGTATAACACAAAACATATTGTGCTGATTTTTACAACAAAATGTAACAACAAAATGTTAAAAAAAAAAAAAAATAATGATAATAATAATTTTTATATATATATATATATATATATATATATATATATATATATATATATAGTGGTACCTATACAGTGGTACCTTGGTTTAAGAGTAACTTGGTTTAAGAGCGTTTTGATTTAAGAGCTCACAGTTTTTTCAAAATTGTGACTTGGTTTAAGAGCATTGTTTTGGTTTAAGAGCACCCTGTGCTGGGTGGAAGGGCGAGTGGGGGAGGGGCACCGTCTGCATAGTGGGGTCTACAGCACTGTACTCTGACCCAGGTAGTCTTCCTCACCTTCCAAATCATACCAGATCCACTTCAGGCTGGGGCTTACATCAGGGGACAAGATCATGGGGGTAGTCTCTTCATAGCTGTAACCCCTCTCTCCCCGGACAGAGTGTGCTGCATGTATGTGCCCACATATGTCCTGCTCATTCCTTTATGCTCCCTGCAGTCTGTTCTCCTGATTGGTCCATGCTGAACACACACCCCTTCCCCATTGCTATCATGTGACCACACAGACCTCTGACAGCAGCCCTGTTTCTCTATTCAAGCCTGTTGTACTACGCTACTGCGTTATGGGATTTTGCAGCTCCATCCTGTATATACAAACTGCTGCTGTGTTATCAGGTTTATGCAGTTACTATACATTATACTCCACATGCTGATTGCTAAACTGTACAGTAACTTATAATATCACATATTCAGCTGCTTATAAATGTTTGTTCCATTTGTTTTACCTGTTATTCAAAATATAAAATCATTATTTTGGGGCGTGGAACCAATTGTCTGCATTTCAATGATTTCTTATAGGAAAATTTGCTTTGCTTTAAGAGTGGATTTGGATTACAAGCACATTCCCGGAACGAATTATGCTCGTAATCCAAGGCACCACTGTATATATATATATATATATATATATATATATATATATATATATATATAATTTTTTTTTATTTTTTTTTTTTATTCTAAATAAAGCTTTTTTTTATTGTTCTGTGTTGTTTGGGTTGTTTGGTGGCCCCTGGTAATGGACAGTCTGCTGAGTGTCTATCTTCATTGACTGCAATGGATGTCTATTCTTATATGCTCAACACCCTTCTAACATGCTTTAAGTCTTTCTGACACACCATTACAAATGCTGATAGGGGGAATCGCTCATTCAGGAAAAGAAATGTGCAAATATATCACAATGCCGAATAGGAAATGATGCATTTCATCATATTAATTCGAGTGGATTATGTATAGATATGGTGCTGATTTCAGGATGAATATTTCAGCTCTACATGACAAATTCAATAAATCAATCTCCTCTAAATATCAAAAGATTCAGACACTGCAAAGGCAAATAGAAAGGGATGATTTAATTCACTCCCCCCGGGAGGGTTTATTGTAACAATCCCATTTTATACACCTTTTAATAAATTATCCTTTATTATTTGCAATCTTCTTCAATACACATAAACTCCGTAGTTAATAAATCTTATGAGGAAATGACTGCGGATACACTTTACAATAACAGTAGTTTTACTGAGAAGTCTCAGTGCTAAAGTCTTCTTATACAGCAGAGGAGAAACTGACCCCAGGGCTGGGTGTAACTGTTACTAGAGTGGGAGGAGCAAAAAATATACGTACTGTCCGCACCCTGGTAATATGTACTGCTCCATCCTGGTAATATGTACTGCCCGCACCCTGGTAATATGTACTGTCATACCCTGGTAATATGTACTGCCCCACCCTGGTAATATATACTGCCTTACCCTGGTAATATGTACTGTCATACCCTGGTAATATGTACTGCCCCACCCTGGTAATATATACTGCCTTACCCTGGTAATATGTACTGTCATACCCTGGTAATATGTACTGCCCCACCCTGGTAATATATACTGTCATACCCTGGTAATATATATACTGTCCCACCCTGGTAATATGTACTGTCATACCCTGGTAATATGTACTGCCCCACCCTGGTAATATGTACTGTCATACCCTGGTAATATATACTGTCTCACCCTGGTAATATATACTGCCCCACCCTGGTAATATGTACTGCCCCACCCTGGTAATATATATACTGTCCCACCCTGGTAATATGTACTGTCCCACCCTGGTAATATGTACTGTCCCACCCTGGTAATATATATACTGTCCTACCTTGGTAATATGTACTGCCCCACCCTGGTAATATGTACTGCCTTACCCTGGTAATATGTACTGTCCCACCCTGGTAATATGTACTGTCCCACCCTGGTAATATATATACTGTCCTACCTTGGTAATATGTACTGCCCCACCCTGGTAATATGTACTGCCTTACCCTGGTAATATGTACTGTCTCACCCTGGTAATATGTACTGTCCGCACCCTGGTAATATATACTGCCCCACCCTGGTAATATGTACTGCCTTACCCTGGTAATATGTACTGTCCGCACCCTGGTAATATGTACTGCCTCACCCTGGTAATATGTACTGCCTCACCCTGGTAATATATACTGCCCCACCCTGGTAATATGTACTGCTCCACCCTGGTAATATGTACTGCCCCACCCTGGTAATATGTACCGTCCCACTCTGGTAATAAGTACTGTCCGCACCCTGGTAATATGTACTGCCCCACCCTGGTAATATGTACCGTCCCACTCTGGTAATAAGTACTGGCCGCACCCTGGTAATATGTACTGCCCCACCCTGGTAATATGTACTGCCCCACCCTTGTAATATGTACTGCCCCACCCTGGTAATATGTACTGCCTCACCCTGGTAATATATACTGCCTCACCCTGGTAATATGTACTGCCCCACCCTGGTAATATATACTGCCCCACCCTGGTAATATATACTGCCCCACCCTGGTAATATATATACTGTCCCACCCTGGTAATATGTACTGTCCCACCCTGGTAATATGTACTGTCCCACCCTGGTAATATGTACTGTCCCACCCTGGTAATATATATACTGTCCTACCTTGGTAATATGTACTGCCCCACCCTGGTAATATGTACTGCCTTACCCTGGTAATATGTACTGTCTCACCCTGGTAATATGTACTGTCTGCACCCTGGTAATATATACTGCCCCACCCTGGTAATATGTACTGCCTTACCCTGGTAATATGTACTGTCCGCACCCTGGTAATATGTACTGCCTTACCCTGGTAATATGTACCGTCCCACCCTGTTAATAAGTACTGTCCGCACCCTGGTAATATGTACTGCCCCACCCTGGTAATATGTACCGTCCCACTCTGGTAATAAGTACTGTCCGCACCCTGGTAATATGTACTGCCCCACCCTGGTAATATGTACCGTCCCACTCTGGTAATAAGTACTGGCCGCACCCTGGTAATATGTACTGCCCCACCCTGGTAATATGTACTGCCCCACCCTGGTAATATGTACTGCCTCACCCTGGTAATATATACTGCCTCTCCCTGGTAATATGTACTGCCCCACCCTGGTAATATGTACTGCCTCACCCTGGTAATATATACTGCCTCACCCTGGTAATATGTACTGCCCCACCCTGGTAATATATACTGCCCCACCCTGGTAATATATACTGCCCCACCCTGGTAATATATATACTGTCCCACCCTGGTAATATGTACTGTCCCACCCTGGTAATATGTACTGTCCCACCCTGGTAATATATATACTGTCCTACCTTGGTAATATGTACTGCCCCACCCTGGTAATATGTACTGTCTGCACCCTGGTAATATATACTGCCCCACCCTGGTAATATGTACTGCCTCACCCTGGTAATATGTACTGTCCGCACCCTGGTAATATGTACTGCCCCACCCTGGTAATATGTACCGTCCCACTCTGGTAATAAGTACTGGCCGCACCCTGGTAATATGTACTGCCCCACCCTGGTAATATGTACTGCCCCACCCTGGTAATATGTACTGCCTCACCCTGGTAATATATACTGCCCCACCCTGGTAATATGTACTGCCTCACCCTGGTAATATATACTGCCCCACCCTGGTAATATGTACTGCCCCACCCTGGTAATATATACTGCCCCACCCTGGTAATATGTACTGTCCGCACCCTGGTAATATTTACTGCCCCACCGTGGTAATATATATACTGTCCTACCCTGGTAATATGTACTGTCTCACCCTGGTAATATGTACTGTCTTACCCTGGTAATATGTACTGTCTCACCCTGGTAATATGTACTGCCCCACCCTGGTAATATATATACTGTCCTACCTTGGTAATATGTACTGCCCCACCCTGGTAATATGTACTGCCTTACCCTGGTAAAATGTACTGCCCCACCCTGGTAATATGTACTGTCCGCACCCTGGTAATATGTACTGCCCCACCCTGGTAATATGTACTGCCCCACCCTGGTAATATATACTGCCTCACCCTGGTACAGTGGCGTCGCTAGGCTGAATCATTCGGGGCCCTAGCCTAGCCCCTGAAATCATTCAGCCTAGCCCCTGAAATAACAGCAGCCGGGGCCTGTAATAGATCACTATCAGAGGCTCCAGGCTGCTGTTACTTCAGCGCTGGCGAGCCGCGGGAGCGGGATCGGCCGGCATCACTTCCGGATGCCTCGTGACGTCACCCCGCTCTTCATTGGACGGAGGACGCTGCACGCTCTGGCCTGCCTGCGCTCCAGGGACGTCACAGCCGGCTGTAGCGGGGCCAAGCTTCTGCCCCGCCGCGCTCCTCCACCTCAGGCTGCAGCTCGGGGTGAGTATTGTAACCCCGGGGGGGGGGGGGGGGGGTTCTGGGGCTGGCAGTGTAGTGTGTGATTCCAGGTGGGGGAGTGTGTGGGGAATAGTATTGGCGCCCGGGGGGGCGGGGTCTGGCAGTGTGTGGGGATGGTGACCAGGTAGTACTCTGTGTGTGTGTGTATGGGGGCTCAGATGGGGGTTAGTAGTGTGTGTGTGTGTGTGTAAGGGGGGTTAGATGGGGGTAGTAGTGTGTGTGTGTGTATGGGGCTCAGATGGGGGTAGTAGTGTGTGTATGGGGAGGTCAGATGGGGGTAGTAGTGTGTGTATGGGGGCTCAGATGGGGGTAGTAGTGTGTGTATGGGGAGGTCAGATGGGGGTAGTAGTGTATGTATGGGGGCTCAGATGGGGGTAGTAGTGTGTGTGTGTGTATGGGGCTCAGATGGGGGTAGTAGTGTGTGTATGGGGAGGTCAGATGGGGGTAGTAGTGTATGTATGGGGGCTCAGATGGGGGTAGTAGTGTATGTATGGGGGCTCAGATGGGGGTAGTAGTGTGTGTGTGTGTATGGGGGGCTCAGATGGGGGTAGTAGTGTGTGTGTGTGTGTATGGGGGGCTCAGATGGGGGTTAGTAGTGTGTGTATGTGGGGGTTAGATGGGAGTAGTAGTGTGTGTATGGGGGCTCAGATGGGGGTAGTAGTGTATGTATGGGGGCTCAGATGGGGGTAGTAGTGTGTGTGTGTGTATGGGGGGCTCAGATGGGAGTAGTAGTGTGTGTATGTGGGGGTTAGATGGGAGTAGTAGTGTGTGTATGGGGGCTCAGATGGGGGTAGTAGTGTATGTATGGGGGCTCAGATGGGGGTAGTAGTGTGTGTGTGTGTATGGGGGGCTCAGATGGGGGTTAGTAGTGTGTGTATGTGGGGGTTAGATGGGAGTAGTAGTGTGTGTATGGGGGCTCAGATGGGGGTAGTAGTGTATGTATGGGGGCTCAGATGGGGGTAGTAGTGTATGTATGGGGGCTCAGATGGGGGTAGTAGTGTGTGTGTGTGTGTGTGTGTGTGTGTATGGGGGGCTCAGATGGGGGTTAGTAGTGTGTGTATGGGGGGGTTAGATGGGGGTAGTAGTGTGTGTATGGGGGCTCAGATGGGGGTAGTAGTGTATGTGTGATTCCAGGTGGGGGAGTGTGTGGGGAATAGTATTGGCGCCAGGGGGGGCGGGGGTCTGGCAGTGTGTGGGGATGGTGACCAGGTAGTACTCTGTGTGTGTGTGTGTGTGTGTGTGTGTGTGTATGGGGGCTCAGATGGGGGTTAGTAGTGTGTGTGTGTGTGTGTGTGTGTGTGATGGGGGTTAGATGGGGGTAGTAGTGTGTGTATGGGGGCTCATATGGGGGTAGTAGTGTGTGTGTGTGTGTGTGTGTGTGTATGGGGCTCAGATGGGGGTAGTAGTGTGTGTATGGGGGGTCAGATTGGGGTAGTAGTGTGTGTATGGGGATTTGATGGGGGTAGTAGTCTGTAGGGGGGTCAGGTGGGGGTAGTGTGTGGGGGAAGTGTGTGTGTGTGTGTGTGTAGGGGGGGGGGTCAGGTGGGATAGTGTGTGTAGGGGGCAGGTTTATTGTAGGCAGAGGGGGAACTTTATTACTATGGTGGGTACAGTAGGTGCTATATTACTATATAGAGGGCACAGCAGTGGGGGCATTTTTACTATGGGGGACACAGCAGGATCATTATTACTATATTTGGGTGCACAGCATGGACACTATTACTGTATGGAGGCACAGCAGGGGACATTATTACTATATGAGGGGCACAGCAGTTGGCATTACTACTAGATTGGGGCACAGCAGAAAGCATTATTACTATATTGAGGCACAGCAGGAGACATTATTACTATATTGAGGCACAGCAGGGGACATTATTACTATATGGGGGCACAGCAGGAGGCATTATTACTATATGGAGGGCAAAGCAGGAGACATTATTACTATATGGGAGCACAGCAGGGGACAATATTACTATATGAGATCATAGCAGGGGACATTACTATATGTAGGTACAGTAGAGGCATTTAACAATGTGGGATGGCACAGCAGGGAGCATTATTACTATATTTGGGTGCACAGCGGGGGTATTCTATACGGGAATAATGCACAGCAGGGGGTATTCTATATGGGGATGCTGCACAGCAGGGGGGTTATTCTGTATAAGGAAGGATGCTGAGCAGGGGGGCTATACTATTTGGAGGCACAGTTGAGGCCTATAATTTATGCAGACACAGAGGGAAGGGGGGGCTACAACTATGTGGGGGTAGATAGAAGGCTTATATTATGTGAGCACAGCTAGGGCATATAGGGCACAGAGGAGACCTAATTTCTGTGTGTGCTGGAGCAAGGAGCCTAAAATGTTTTTCCTGGCAGATTCTGGAGAGAAGGGTTATGGCTGGGGCCGAATGGAAAAGAAAGAGAAAAGTGAGCGAATCTGATCAGAGAAGACGTCAACTGTGAGTCACAATTTCAAATACTAGCCTATGTGATCATCTGTTTAAAAGAAAGTTATACACACACACACACATTATATATATATATATATATATATATATATATATATATCGCGTGTGTGTAACGTCACTGCAGAAATCAACTCAGGGGGCCCGTGCCCCGGATGTTTTAAGACCCTAGCAACGCCCCTGCCCTGGTAATATGTACTGCCTCACCCTGGTAATATGTACTGACCCACCCTGGTAATATATACTGCCTCACCCTGGTAATATGTACTGCCCCACCCTGGTAATATGTACTGCCTCACCCTGGTAATATGTACTGACCCACCCTGGTAATATGTACTGCCCCACCTTGGTAATATGTACTGTCTCACCCTGGTAATATGTACTGCCCCACCCTGGTAATATGTACTGTCCGCACCCTGGTAATATGTACTGCCCCACCTTGGTAATATGTACTGCCTCACCCTGGTAATATGTACTGACCCACCCTGGTAATATGTACTGCCTCACCCTGGTAATATGTACTGTCCGCACCCTGGTAATATGTACTGCCCCACCCTGGTAATATGTACTGCCCCACCCTGGTAATATGTACTGCCCCACCCTGGTAATATGTAATGCCCCAACCCTGTAATATGTACTGCTCCACCCTGTTAATATATACTGCTCCACCCTGGTAATATATACTGCCTCACCCTGGTAATATATACTGTCCCACCCTGGTAATATGTACTGCCCCACCCTGGTAATATATACTGCCCCACCCTGGTAATATGTACTGCCCCACCCTGGTAATATGTACTGCCCCACCCTGGTAATATGTAATGCCCCACCCTGGTAATATGTAATGCCCCACCCTGGTAATATGTACCACCCCACCCTGGTAATAAGTACCGTCCCACCCTGGTAATATGTACTGCCCCACCCTTGTAATATATACTGCCACACCCTGGTAATATATACTGCCCCTCCCTGGTAATATATACTGCCCCACCCTGGTAATATATACTGCCCCACCCTGGTAATATGTAATGCCCCACCCTGGTAATATGTAATGCCCCACCCTGGTAATATGTAATGCCCCACCCCTGTAATATGTACTGCTCCACCCCGGTAATATGTACTGTCCCACCCTGGTAATATGTACTGCCCCACCCTTGTAATATATACTGCCACACCCTGGTAATATATACTGCCCCTCCCTGATAATATATACTGCCCCACCCTGGTAATTTGTACCGTCCCACTCTGGTAATATGTACCGTCCCACCCTGGTAATAAGTACTGTCCCACCCTGGTAATATGTACTGCCTCACCCTGGTAATATGTACTGTCCGAACCCTGGTTATATATACTGCCACACCCTGGTAATATGTACTGCCCCACCCTGGTAATATGTACTGCCCCACCCTGGTAATATGTACTGTCCTACCTTGGTAATATGTATTGTCATACCCTAGTTATATGGTCTGTGTCCCCCCCCCCTGGTAATATGTACTGTCATACCCTAGTAATATATACTGTCCCACCCTGGTAATATGTACTGCCCCACCCTAGTAATATATACTTTACCACTGTGGTAATACTAGGCTGCAGCTGCTGGTTATGCTTTTCTCACAACCAGACAGACGCACACAGCAGCAGCAGCCTAGTATTACCAGGGTTACCAGGTCCATGGTATTTTGTTCCTGCCCACATAACAGTATCAGCCTGTGGCTGCCCCAGGACTATAGCTTCATTTTAGGTGCTCTGGTCCTGACTGTAGCCAACTCTTCCTGGCAATGGTTGGTATAAGGGTAATAGAAAGTGGGTCTGTAATAAACTACATATAGCAGATGTACAGGGTGAGTCAGAAGCCTCAGGAGACCCTTTTATTTTAGAAATAAACAGGAAAATAACGTTTCTCAATAACCCATGAAGTAATGGGTAAGGGGACTATCAACACAGAAACTTCCTTTGTGTTCAGCACCATGGACAACAGAGCACATAGCTGGCATCACAGACAATATTGCCTTTGTCTTTGATATGCTACATGACCATCTTCCCACTGGAAAAACTTGTCCTTGATCCAATATGGATTCAAGATGGAAAATCACCACCCAACCCTTTTGTTCTGGGAAAAATAAGCCTACCCTTCCCCTCTTCATAGGAAACTAAGAATCACTCATCTGTGCCGTACGTTCCTGTGTGTAGGGATGATGGGCGGTGTCGGGCAGGGAAAATAACTGATGGCGTAACGATTGTTTGGCTGTTAGTTATTGAAGGCCTCCTTAAAGTGTGACTGTCATGTAGATGTCATTTTTCATAAATCAATAAATATCAAAAGTACAAACAATTTTAAGAGACTCCAATTGTTTTTTTTTTAAGCAACAGAGTATCCTTCTGTACTTAAAAAGCTGTTTTTTACCTCCCTCCTCTCTTCAAAAGAAGCAGGATTTTTGTGTCCTTTATGCTCTATGGAGGGGCCGTTGGGGGTGGGGTGGGGTGACTGAGCACAGAGAGGAGAAAAGCAGGGCTTTTTCTTTTTGACTTCTGAATCCAGCATTTTATGTGCCCAGACAGTCTCCAAACTATACAGCTGCTTCTCTGATCTCCCTGCTCACTCATCCCCTTCAGCCCCTCCCCCCTCTATTGGTTATAATGATGGAAAATCTGTCTTCATCTGTAATGAAGATGGCTTTGTCTAATAATGAACAAATAAGGGGGCGGGGGATGGAAACTGCTATTTGAGTACAGAAAGAGACTTTTTTTTGCCTAATAAAACCTATTACAGAGCTTTTTATAATCGCTTGTACTATTGATTTCTGCAAAAAAAATTAAATAAATAAGTAACTAAATAAAGTAATTAAATAAATCAAGGACAGTTACACTTTAAGACTTTAGGACTATGAACCTTTCTCCATGTTCGGTGTCCTAATTGATTCCAAATGTTTGCACATTTAAAGCCTAACCTAATATAGCCCAGACTATACATACACAATAAAAGTAATAGATGTGGAAAATATTCACAATAAAAACCACCATATGTAGCATTGTACAGTATTTGGGGCATAAGAATAGGATTAGGGATCTGGGTCACTTCATTTCTGGAAGGAACTATTTTGTGCTAAAAAGGAATAAAAGTCAAAAGTTGTGATGTTTATGTCTGTGAATTGTTTTATGCCGTTGAAGCTTAGAGGAATCCCCCCCAGCACTGGTTACAGCATTGTACTGTATTACTGTAATGGGATTGTCACATCAAGTATTATTCATAAATTTCTTCACGCCAGCTTCTTTAAGTGTAATCCCCCAGCTCAACCACAAGGGACACTGCAGGGTTTTGAAGCTTTTTCCTCAAAAGTATCTTGGGATGTCCATATTTTATTAATATTAAGAGACTACTGGAGTGGGTAGAAACATTTTCCTATCTGTACGGATTATTATCTTCTGAAATTGTGTTATTTAAATTGCATATATATATATATATATACTGTATGTATATATATATATATATATATATATATATATATACATATTAAAGCAAAAACATTATGGAAGTAAGAGGACTATATCTAAATGGGAAACAAAACGGCAGAAATTTTACTTTTTAGTGGCATAGGCTGCATGAATTTGGCTATTGGTGAAAATATCTCACCCTAAGTTTAATTTATCAAAGTGATGCAGGCAGAGTGGTTAAATTACGTGACCAACACATTTATACCAATAATAGAAGTAGTCAGCACTCCGTGGGTGGTGCGCGTGCAAAGGAACAGATATTACACGTAGCAAGGTGCAGAAGTCTCGGCACTCACCAATAAAAGTTGCTTGAAATTTTATTGTATCTCCAACATGAAACTATACAAACAGGATCGGTTTCGGCTTAGCGCCTTTTTCAACTACAAAAAACACTCCTTGCTACTCATTCATGTGGAGGACAACACAAAACGTGATGACATCACAAAATCACGATACACAAATTAGGACTTACTGACTTAGGCCATGTTTACACGGTGTAAGAGACCGGCTGTTCCAAGGAGCGGCCGGTCTCTGAAAAGATCATCCCGGCCGGATGATCTTTTCGGCCGCAGTTTTCTGATGCGGGCGCATCCGTGCGCGCCCGCATCAGAGCTCCTCACTGCACACTATGAAGCAAGGGGCCAGAGCCGCTCGCTCCACAGTGTGCACTGACAGGGTTTTCTGTGGCCGCTATTCAATGAACTGCGGCCGCAGTAAACTGATATGTCAGTTGTTTGCGTCCCTGCTAGGGATCCTGGCCGCTTAGTTACAAGACTAAGCATAGTATCTTTTCGTAAAATGTACGGCCGTTGTTGCCGATTGCAACAACGGCCGTACTTTTACGAAAAGATATGTTTTGCAAAATATCCTACACTGTAGGTAATAAAACAAGAACAAGGTATATAGCAAAGACTAAAGGGAAGAAGAAAACAGAACAAAAACTAAAAGGATTCTGGGTCTGAAAGGGTATATAATGAGCTCATCTTGATTGGTTCCTGGCCCTCCTATTGATCAATAATTATACAAATAATATGACTATAAGATGAGCTCATGATATACCCTTACAGACCCGGAATGTGGTGAATTTTTGTTCTGTTTTGATCTTTGCTATATACCTTGTTCTTGCTTTATTACCTACAGTGTAGGATATTTTGTGCACATTTTATATATTTTATATATGTTGTGTTTTGTTTTATATATATGTGGCAGTGATTTGATCAAATTCCTGACCCCTTTCAGGGAAATGATGGAATGAACCAGTCAGGAGTCGCCCGACTCTATATATTTATTAAGTAACACGACAATAGTCATTTGAAACTAAAATTTATTTATTCGAAACTAAAAGCTAAAAGGAAACAGAAAGCTGACACAGGTAGCTAAGCTGATAATTTATAACAAATGCAATTAATAAATCATCCAGTTCATTCATCTTTTTATTCATTTTAATCATTTTATTAAAACACATTGTTGATTTGTGGCATCTCGAGTTGCAGAGTACCTTCCTTTTTTTATAGGCACATTTTTTTGTTTTACATTGCATATTGGACTGTTGGCAGGAACACTTCTGAAATCCTTGCCCTCCAAACAAGGAGAAATTCTAGCTATTTCATGCAGACTTAGGTCGGTCTGGGGAGCTGTTTCGGTCAGGCAGACTTAGGTCGGTCTGGGGAGCTGTTTAGGTCAGGCAGACTTAGGTTGGTCTGGGGAACTGTGTCGGTCAGGCAGACTTAGGTTGGTCTGGGGAACTGTGTCGGTCAGGCAGACTTAGGTCGGTCTGGGGAGCTGTTTCGGTCAGGCAGACTTAGGTCGGTCTGGGGAGCTGTTTCGGTCAGGCAGACTTAGGTCAGTCTGGGGAGCTGTTTCGGTCAGGCAGACTTAGGTCGGTCTGGGGAGCTGTTTAGGTCAGGCAGACTTAGGTCGGTCTGGGGAGCTGTTTTGGTCAGGCAGACTTAGGTCAGACTGGGGAGCTGTTTCGGTCAGGTAGACTTAGGTCAGACTGGGGAGCTGTTTCGGTCAGGCAGACTTAGGTCGGTCTGGGGAGCTGTTTCGGTCAGGCAGACTTAGGTCGGTCTGGGGAGCTCTTTTTCGGTCAGGCAGACTTAGGTCAGTCTTGGGAACTGTTTCGGTCAGGCAGACTTAGGTCAGTCTGGGGAACTGTTTCGGTCAGGCAGACTTAGGTCAGTCTGGGGAACTGTTTCGGTCAGGCAGACTTAGGTCAGTCTGGGGAACTGTTTCGGTCAGGCAGACTTAGGTCGGTCTGGGGAGCTGTTTCGGTCAGGCAGACTTAGGTCGGTCTGGGGAGCTGTTTCGGTCAGGCAGACTTAGGTCGGTCTGGGGAACTGTTTCGGCACTGAATTTTTTACAAATGTGACATGAATGGGCTCCGGTAGATTCCATTCCACAAACAACACAACATGCTTTACTGTGGCCGCTTCCCCTTACGATTTGTTATAAATTATCAGCTTAGCTACCTGTGTTAGCTGCAGGTTTCCTTTGTTAATTAGTTTCGAATAAATAAATTTTAGTTTCAAATGACTATTGTCGTGTTACTTAATAAATATTTAGAGCCGGGTGACTCCTGACTGGTTCATTCCATCATTTCCCTGAAAGGGGTCAGGGATTTTATCAAATCACTGACTTTCTTCAGGGAAATGATGGAAGACTTGGTCATTCCCTCATTTCCCATGATTTGATCAAATCCCTGATTCTATCATTTCGCTGCAATATATAAGGTACTTGTAGGTTGTCTTTTCCTTGTAGTATGGACTTTAAGACAGTAAGTCCTACTAAGTGTATCATGTGATTTTGTGATGTCATCACATTTTATGTTGCCCTGCACATAAATGAGTAACAAAGTGTTTTTATTAGGCAGTTGAAAAAGGCGCTAAGCCGAAATCTGCCTTATTTGTATTGTTTTAAGTTGGAAATACAAGAAAACTTTAGGTAACTTTATTAGTGAGTGCCGAGACTTAACACATTTATACCAACTCATGGCTGACATGACAATAACTGCAGTTGTTTTGAAATAGCGGCAGTTATTTAATTGCAAAATATTTTTCAAAATTTTTTCCATTAAACAGCCAAAAGAAGACATTGTGTGGTCATCATAGCCTCAAAGGTCAATTTTAATAAAATATACTTTTTAAAATATTATAGTAAATAGTAATACAAGGGTAAATTGCTACTCTTTCAGAGTTTTTTTTTTTTAGATTTGATGCCAGAACAAATGTCTTTGTTTTCAATGGAATCTGGTGCAACCCTGTACTAGTCTAGGAGATGGATCAGAAAATGTCAAATTGCACTTTTGCATCACATTTGGTACCAGTTGTGACTGGCACCAAGCATTGATCCTTATCCAATTTATATATATGAGAACCCAGACTAAGGCTTTGCACAAATCCTGGGCAAAGTAAGAAAACCCAACAGACCAGTGGGGTCTGTAGAGTGTCATCAGTATCTATCATGTTACCGATCCATTGCCGCCACTTTTTTCTCTCGTTCTGCTCCTTTGATAAAGCAGAATAATGAGAACAATGATTATTATATGAATGGAGCCTCCATCACTCTATAGTTGGGTTCACCATCATAGGAGCTCAACAATGCAAATGATCCCTGGTACATTGGATGCCAAAGTCCAGTGGACCCCATTGACTTTCATGGAGGTTTTTTTTGTGTGTTTTTATTTAGGTGTTCTGCATTTTACTGGACAAAATAGTGCTAGACATTTTGTTACTTTTTGGATTATTTTTATAGAATCGTAACGTAACCTCTTACGTAAAGCCTACTTATTTCGGAGAAAAGTGTTAAAGATGTAAAAGTCTAAAACATAATACATTTAGTGCACACAATACATTCTATCTTAGCATCTGCAGTTGCGATGGGATGATTCCCCACTGTCTTTGCTCTCGGCAAGATTTGAGCCCCGTTCTCATCAAAGCCGATCCTGCAGAATGATAGACGTTGACTTTGCCCTGGACTCGCTCCACCATAGTGAGTAAATAGTCAACATCCTTGCATTCCGGTCTTGTAGAACCAACACTGGTTTCGGCAGAGTGAACATACCATGCTCCAGGCTTGTATTTTACGGCTCTTTATAAATTTTCATCTAATTCCACTTGAGGCGCCTGGTTCTTTCTTCACATCAAAGAACAAGGCAACTCGCTTTCAAGGAAGTCGGGAGGGTTGAATATATTCTATAAATATTCTCTATGGCAATGTGAACTCTGAATAACCCGACCTGCCAAGCTCTTGGGTACAAGAGTGTTCTGACATAATGAAATATCACGCATGGAAACCCTTGACAAATCCTATAGACCCTCATCACTTCGCCTTGTTTACTTATAGAAGCATATGTGTAGAATAATAGATAAATGCAGTGCGCAGTACATAAATAATTCAGATTTAACCTGAGCAATGCACCCGGTGTATACCTCCTCTATCATTATTTCACTAAAGCTAGGATCCCGTTGTAGTGCTAAAATGTCTGTCTCTTCCTTTGCTGGAGTCATGGGTGACCTTATTATGTAGGCTCCAGAATTCAGCAGCCGACATAAATGATGCAGCAGATCCCGGATAGCGATGTCGCACAGTCTGAAAGTGGTGGAGAAACTTTCAGGGTCACTCAGAGTTTTCTTATCATTAAAACATGAGTTCATCAGGAAGGTTCGGGGAACCGACTGTTTCATCATTCTCCCCCTTTTGTTTCGAGAATTTTTCATGATCTTTTGGTAACTTTATTGCCAGACATAGGGAGATGAATAATGCATCGGAAAATGAAATGTATATTTGACGGCTGATTCGCATTCTGTAATGCGCTTGCTGGGTCAGGTGTAGAGCGCCTAGTGAGTGCAAGGAGTGCCACTTACCTACTTTTGGCATGAACTAGTAAGTAGTGTCGGGCAGACATCCCTAAACTGTCTGGGTTAGGCAATTTCTCCGAACCCGAAATTCTCGGCATTTAAAGGAGAAGTCCATGGATTTTGAAAATCCGGCAGGGGCAGGGGTGAATTTGATTACAAGTACGAAGTTACTACAAACTTACAAAAACACAGAAAAATGCAACAGCTCACCGCAACAGCAAGATACAGACCCACCATAGACATGAAAACAATTAAAAGCAGCCCCCCCAACTGCCCAAAAAATTCCCACAAAAATAATGAGTCTCTTGGTTACTATTTGCAAACAGCGTAAACTGCCTCACCACGATAAGGTGGACTCATATCGAGGCAGACCCTACACTGTAATGGCCTCTCCATGGCATGTAATACGCCTATGCTCTGGGCATGCAAGATCCGTCTAATACCTGCAAAAATAATTGCACCACCTGGGTGAGACAGGTGGAGTGCACGACCAAATAGAGGCAGCCACTCCCCCAACTGGAACACATAAAAAAAGAAAAAAATGGTCAGCTCTCCTAGAACATCGTTCACACTAGGCAGGAGCATGTTGCTATGGCTGAAATTGCAACCACACAAAAACACAGAAAAATGCAACAGCTCACCGCAACAGCAAGATACAGACCCACCATAGACATGAAAATAATTAAAAGCAGCCCCCCCAACTGCCCAAAAAATTCCCACAAAAATAATGAGTCTCTTGGTTACTATTTGCAAACAGCGTAAACTGCCTCACCACGATAAGGTGGACTCATATCGAGGCAGACCCTACACTGTATGTACACTATGGCCTCTCCATGGCGTATAATACGCCTATGCTCTGGGCATGCAAGATCCGTATAATACCTGCAAAAATTATTACACCACCTGGGTGAGACAGGTGGAGTGCAAGACCAAATAGAGGCAGCCACTCCCCCAACTGGAACACAGAAAAACCACCTTATCGTGGTGAGGCAGTTTACGCTGTTTGCAAATAGTAACCAAGAGACTCATTATTTTTGTGGGAATTTTTTGGGCAGTTGGGGGGGCTGCTTTTAATTATTTTCATGTCTATGGTGGGTCTGTATCTTGCTGTTGCGGTGAGCTGTTGCATTTTTCTGTGTTTTTGTGTGTTTGCAATTTCAGCCATGGCAACGTGCTCCTGCCTAGTGTGAACAGTGTTCTAGGAGAGCTGACCAATTTTTTTCCTTTTTTTTTTTTCTTTTTTTCTGTTTTACTACAAACTTACCTCTCCCTGTGCTTGGCCTTGGGAGCCTTGGGAGCCCCCGCCAGGCTACGGGATCTGCAGGGTGTACACGTCACTACCTGGCTGATGGACTGGCCACAATGATTGACAGTTTATCAGCTGGCAAAGGCATCTTCCCTGAGTCGGGACGTTATCACAACTCGGGGGAAAATGACTTACTGTGGGGGTCCTGAGGCCGATCCTGCCGCTCACTGTGGGCACAGAAAGCGGTAAATGCCTGCTTGTTATTAAAGTCCCCCCAGCTCCTACTGGCTGCCAGATTTTTTAAATTCCCAGACTTCTCCTTTAGCTTCCTTCATTTAGAGACGTTGGATGCCACTTTAGGGCTTTATCCATGTTTTCCAGGACTTCTCAGAGCAATAACCAACTTCTCAAGATGCCATGAGTTAAATGCAGAATGTTCGGGTTTGGAGTAGTTGATGAACCTGGACAGTTTAGGAAGTTAGCTCAACATTAGTAGTAAACAGAGATGCATGGAGCATTGTTACTAAATGGAAAGGCGCAGGGACTTTTCTCTTTGACAAGAGTCCCTGCTCCTCTTTATTGTTTCTGTGGTGCCCTGTACCAGGTTGCTTTGAGTTTCAGTATTTCCAATCAGAAGACTGCTAGAGGTGTCAGTCATAGCAGAGAAGATAGCCAGGAAAGTTCTCAATACAGGGAGCTCTGTGCACCAAACAAGAAGAACCCACCTTCTAGACAATTGCTATGGTGTTTGTATTGTACTGTCAGTAGTTTTGATGGCTAAAAACTCTTGACAGACTCCCTTTCACACATGCGAAGTTTGGGATCTGTCATCAGCTACCACAAGTGCAAACAACCAATGAGAATTTAATGAGAAATTGTTCTCCAAGACTTTTCTTCAATAACTCAGCTCCTTCTTTTGTTTCTCCTCAGTCTATTGAACAATCTCTTCTTTATGACTCCTTAAAAAGGAAGTCCCATGAAAACTAAAAAAAGGCAGACAGGCAGGGGGTTGAGAGAAAATAACAAACAAGTTAATTCACCTATCCCCATGCCAACGTTGTGCCGCCCCCAGGTCCCATTTACAGTGGCCAGCTGTCACCTTCTGCTGGAAACTGGGTACGTCATGTACCTGGCTCTTCCAAGTGCAACATTATGGCCCGGCTGAGTGATCGCCCGCTTAGCCAGTAAGTGACTGGGGTGGTGTTCAACCCTGATTACAGGCGTTTAGCTGTTTTAGTGCAGTTTACAAAGTTCTCTCCTCAATACTTACCTGTCCGTGCTTCTCTGGTGTTCTTTTTCTCCAGTCTCCAGTGTCAACCACAGGTGCCAAAAGCTTGCTCAGCCAATCACTGACTGACATGGAACAGGACTGCGGCGAGTGATTGGCTGAGCGGACTGTCTCGAGAGTGACCGCCCACTTAGCCAATGATTGACTGTGGCACTGTCCCATCTGAATCAGTTTGTGATAGGCTGAGTGGGCTGGAGACCTGGAGGAGGACATTGGAGGAGCATGGACAGGTGAGCATACCCCTTTTTTTGTACAAAATTATGCGGTCTCCATTTTTATGAACTTGTTCTGTACTTTGCAAAAACTTTGTTTTGGTACCAAGCCAAACTTTTTGCAAAATTCGGAACAAATCTTGTTTCGTAAGATTTGGCTATCTCAGAGATGAGCCTACCAGCAACTGTGCCAACATTATCTTCTCCTCCCTGACACAACCAGCAGTGGAACTCTTACAGGCAGGTAACTCAACACTCAGCGTCAGAGCAGTGAGGCAGAGGTGAGTATTAGGTTTTATTTATTTTTTATTATGAAAAAAGGGGAAACAAAATGGCTATCTACCAAAGAAGTCTAGTTTTTTGGGGGGGAATTTAAAGGAAATACAAGAGGTAAAACATGCCCTATGGAATTTGTTAATACCAAATTACTCAATGACTTTTTGTCATTCGTCGTCTTTGCTTTGATCATCTATATTGTCCTTCTGACATTCTTCAAAGCAACTACTGAGCCTCTTACTGAGCTTTTTCCTTCTGAAAATCAATAGCAGTCTGACATGGACTTCTTCAATGTGATCTTGTCATATTTATTAACTTGACTGGATTACCTCTTCAAAGAAGGACTCTAGACCAAACTAATCTTCTGGCCTCTTCGGCACCAGTCTGGATTTCTGGATGAAAATCACAAGCAAATCCCCATCGATTGGAATGGGCTTAGTGTGAAATGCTGTGTCCGAGCTCTCTCCAAGTAGAAGGATTTGGTTCTTTATGGAAACCACTGGAGGTCTGAGCTCATGAACTCCAACAGTCTGATCTTCCTATGTGTCTATGTGAAATGTCAGAAGATCAGTTGGGGCGGATGGCTTTTATAGTTTTATGTCTCCCCATTCCATGAAGCATGTATGTGTTTCCGATGGGAAAATGAAATAAAGTCACAACCAGACACGAAACTGAACAGAAGGATCAGGCACTCCAATACAATATCCTCGATCTTCCTCTCCTCTGGGAAAACAAGGGGCCAGAGGTAAACATATACACCAGATAGTTGGGTGGTCCTGGTGATATACAGTGGAGAAAAAAAGTATTTGTTACACTGCCGATTATGCAGGTTTTCCCACCTACAAAGAATAGAGAGGTGTGTTATTGTTATCGTAGCTACAATTCAATTGGTGCCAGTTATACACATTTGTAAATGTCTTCTTTAATGAAATATCAAGTCTTCCAGTGCTTATCAGCTGCTGTATGTCCTGCAGGAAGTGGTGTATTCTTTCCAGTCTGACACGGCGCTCTCTGCTGCCACCTCTGTCTATGCCAGGGACTGTACAGAGCAGAAGCAAATCTCTATAGAAAACCTCTCCTGCTCTAGACAGTTCCTGACATGGACAGAGGTGGCATCAGGGAGCACTGTCTCAGACTGGAAAGAATACACCACTTCCTGCAGGACTTACAGCAGCTTTTAAATACAGGAAGACCTGATATTTTTAAATAGAATTAATTCACCAACCTTTATAACCTTTTGGCACCAGTTGATTTAAAAACATTTTTTTCCCTGGAGTTCCCCTTTAACCCCTAGGAGACCTAGGACGTACCAGTACGTCCTGGAAGTCTGTCCCCAGACGACCCTGAACGTACCGGTACGTCCTGAGCTATGAAGCGCACTCCGGAGCGGAGTGCGCTTCATAGCAGGTGGGGGGTCGGCTGCAATCAGCAGCTGGCACCTCACCGTTAATGACATGCTGCAGCGATCGTGCTGCAGCGTGACATTAACTCCTTAAACTCCGGGGGAGTCCCCTGTCACTTACCGATGCCTATGGCATAGCAATGATCAGTGTATAAAATCAAAGTAATCAATGTACAAGTCCCCCAAAGGGACTTAAAACGTATGAATTTTTTTTTTTTTTTTTTAAATCACTAAAACACTACCCCAAAACCCCTCCCCCAATAAAAGTCTAAATCACCCCCCTTTTACATTATATAAATAAAACATATAAAAATAAATAAATAAACATATAATATACCATAGCGTGCGTAATTGTCCGATCTATTAAAAGATATAAATTGGGCCTGGTCCTCAAAGGGTTAAACAACGTTAACTATAGTGGAGTGGAGACAGTTGTGACCAGTCTAGACAATGCTCTATGACCTAAATGCATCAGTAACTGCTGAACTTCTCGAGTAGTAATGAGCAAAGCAATTGCTGCAAATTGCGCTGTCAATTTGCTTCGTTTTGCAAAGCGAACTCCCACCGATTTGTTAAGGAAATTCTAAAAAAAAAACTAAATGACAGCTGCACATGGAGGAGACCAGTCGGCTGTGTGTGGAGGAGAGAGCAGGATGGCAGCAGGCAGTTACAGCAGAGCAGGGAGAGACTAACAGTGCATTCAGACTATGGATTCCGCCTGTGCGCATCTCTGCTCGTGCCATAGACTCTATTCTATGGTCGGGCGGATTCTGCTGTCCGTCCAAAGAATTGACATGTCAATTCTTTAATCAGACAGTGGAATCCACCCGACCTTAGAATGGAGTCTGTAGCACGGACGGAGATGCGCACAGGCGAGCAGTGCAATCTGCGGTGGCTTATCTGCCCAGATTCCGGGGCGTGAATGTACTGTATTTACCTGCGTATAAGACTACTCTTTAACCCAGGAAAATCTTCTCGAAAGTCATGGGGTCGTCTTATATGTCGGGTGTTGTCTTATAGGGCGGCTGCTGAAAATTTTCTAAACTGGACTGGAGAATCTGTGGTCACCGCATATGCTGGGGTGAGCTCTAAAACGAACGAATCCCTGCCCGTATGCAGAGGCTGTATGAAGTGCAGAGCAAGCTGCAGGCGTCCAGGGTATGGCAAAAAGAAGATATGGTAGAGTGGCGCTGTGCCCATATAAACGCACCTCTTACACCTGCCTGGCCGCCCTTGTATTCTGCTGTATTACTGCACCTCCTTCTCTGTCTCTCAGATCTCGCTGCTGTCTGATGTTTTTTTTTAATAAATTTTTATTTGGTGTGCGTTGGAAGAGGGTTAGTCTTATACGGGGAGTATATCCCAAACTCTATATTTTAACTGGAAAAGTTGTGGGTCATCAAACAAATTTTGGTTGCTCCGCTCATCTCTAGCTAAGAGCACAACTAACTATGTAGAATATATCCTTCTGGACACAAGGCTGTTTAGCTCACAGAGCATTGCCTAGACAACTGTATCTACTTCATATATTTCTTCTGCAAGACTGGTACTATCATGGGAACCATTCTAGCTCAGAGGAGGCTCCATCTCCTATTCAGGACTTATTCTGGAACAACCACTTTAAAGTCCAATTGAAATAAAATTATATTCTTCTTTATTAGAAACAAAAGCAAAAAACCTTCCTCTCTATACAGAATGGGAAAATGTTTATCCTGTAAATTCTTTCTTCCCTCTGATATTTTTCTTTCTCTTCCATATAATTTCATTAAACCTTGTGTTTCCCATTGATTTTCTTGCACTTTAAATACACCTTGCCATCCTATCGGAACTGCGGCGGTGGCGGTAGACTGTTATTACCGGAGCCTTTCTTCTTCTTCACGCAGGCCCCTTATTTCTCTCAGTGGGCCGCGTTCTATAAATATTCCTCGGCGCAATTAAACATCACATTTAGCCGCTTAATCCGTCTCCTTCTGAGCTTTTCACGGAACTCGCATTTGGTTATCAAAAAACACCGGTAAACAGATAGATCGTCAATGAAACACAGAAACGGGATTGAACTTGGTTCAATAGAGGAGCACTCCAGAGGAGGGAATTATCCGCGTGTGTAATAAATGATCTCTTCTCCTGTCAGATGTTTCTCCAGAACACTTCCTAAAAGAGTAGTTCCTTTCAATCTAGATGGTAATGAGAAGCCAGATGGTCTCCTGTTTGCTTAACACAGCACATGTATATATATTTTTTTTTCCGACCCGTTCACCTTGCGCGGACCCAGCAGGGGGCGGCCTACTGATTAAACCAAATCCCGTCAAGAACCTAAGTCGAGACGGAACATAAAAAGGTGCCTGACCACATCAAAGTGGCCTCGTCCCTGCACCATGCTGGTGGGAGCTATACTGGTATAATAGAGCGATACGCCCTCCCGCATTATTCTATATTCTCACGCAGCACTGCCAACTCCCACTCCACACTAAAAAGGCAGAAAATATTGACTCTGAATTCGTAATTGGCAAGAGGTGTCTCACGCAAAAAATTCCACCTCCCTAATGCCATGCATGTGGCGTTATTATATTGTATGGAGGGTCTTTAAGTAAGGGGGCATTGTATTAGAGTGTGTCAACTGCTACAGAACAGTACGTCCACTTTTTAATTATTAATCGGAACATTGTGCCACTATGCAGATTTCTTTCTTTTTTACTTTTTTGGTTTCTTTTTCAGCATCAGAAGGAAAAAGGACAAACTCAAGTACCTACATGTGTATTTCTAGGAGAATTTTCTTTTTTGTCCATTGAATAACTAAGCAATGGCCTCCAATTTGCATTAACTAGTATTGTTGGTAGAACTTCTGCTGGGATTCGATGCTTGATAACTGTGGCTAGTCCAATCTGGTGAATATTAGAATGATCCAACTGGAATAGTCAAAGTTAAAGGGGTTATCCAGTGCTACAAAAACATGGCCACTTTCTTTCAGAGACAACATGGCTCTTGTATCCAGTTCAGGTGCAGTTTGTAATTAAGCTCCATTCACTTCAATGGAACTGAGCAGCAAAACCCCACCCAAGGTGGAGACAAGAGTGGGTCTGTCTCTGGAAGAAAGTGGCCATGTTTTTGTAGCACTGAATAACCCCTTTAAGGCTCTAGAATGTTAAGATGACTAGACTGTGTCTAGAGGGTCGCTCTATCTAGGAAAAAATTCGGTAAGATTTGAATTAGTTGGCCAAACAAAAGCACATAATACCAATGTTGAGGAATACGACATAACGGAATGGCCACACATGGTAGACATATAAGTTTAATGTTTTATTGTTCAGCAGCGGCGGGCACTATATCATTAATGTCACCCAGCCACCGAGGGTCAATCTGGATTAAGCACTCAAACCAGGTTAATAACCTTCAATAAAGACCATATTACATGGCATGATTGTCTGGGGGAAAGCAAGCGCCAACCTTTTAGCTCAGTGCTCACTACCCCCTCGTTCCCCGCTTGCTGCCTGTGCTATTACACGTACAGACAGCGAGCAGCGAGGCTGCCCAAAGGATCTAATGATTGTTCGGGCATCCCCTCCCGCTCCTACCCACTGCTGTCGCGGCTCCTATTGCACAATGTGACAATCTGCAAACCGACGGTCGCTGACGTGATCGTGAACTTTAAGCATATTGAAAGACCACAATCAGTCAACATTGTGCAACATGTGCTGTTACAATAAACAATTATCGGCATGAACGGTCGTTAATCGGCCAAGTAGGGCTGATTACCATTTAGTTTAATATGGTCTGAAATGACAGCTGAATGATAGTTATCTCTCCTGCCCGGCCACCGCCCTTCCCATACACAGGAACATTGTGCACAATTCTGTGTTCTCTATGAGGAGGGAAGAGTTAAGCTTATCTCTCCCAGAACAAAGGTGTCGGGCAGTTTCCATCACACCCGACCCCTATCTCCACAGAAGTATAAGTGATGACAAACAGCTAAATGTTAGCCATGCATAGCGCTGTGTTCTTTGGACATTGTTTTAATGGTGTCCCACACACAGGAGTTGCTCAAACTATGTAGTCAGCAGGAGGCTCACACAGTAAATTGTCCAGGCAACACTAAAAAACTTGCAGTCTTAAATAAATGCATGGCAGATTTTCAGAAAAAAAAAAATCACTTGCAAATTTTTCCAAGGAATTACTGCAGATTTTTCCCATTGTAAAATCTATGTGTAAATTCCACCTCTTTAATTCACTGTATTATAAGTGTTATACTGTGTTATTGCAGGTAACACCATCACACAAAGAGCCACCCGGGCCCAAGTGTTGATATATTTGGAGAGCTATGTGTTTCCATGGTAACAGACTACAAACAAACTATAGGTAGTCTGATACTGCAGCCGTACTACTTCCTGTTTCCTGCAAATGCAAAACATACTTCCGCAACACATTGTAAGCAAAAAGGCTCTGCAAAAGGTATGTGGACTTGGCTAAACACAATCTTGGTTATTCTTTGTTTCCTCCAAAGTTTATTAAGATATAGAGAATAGATTTGGCACCAGACTACACAGGGTTTATTTGTAGTCTGTTACCATAGAGACACTTAGAACTTTAGTGTCTCAGCTCACGTCACATTTGCTTTGGAAAATTACAGGCTTGGAAACTGCTTATAGCTCATGCCAAAGCAAAGCAAACTCCAATAATCAGAGAATTGCTGGTTACATAGCCCCCCCCCCATCCCCCGCCTTATAATTAACCCATGGAGCATTACTCTACACTTATTGTATGTAAAACAGTGCGCATACATTTCAAGTAGTAATTCCAATAAAACTATGACTTTATCTTAATGACTTATGCAAATTTATTTAAAGCTCGGTGCAAAAATTTCCATAGTTGGGTGACCTCGCCAGAAATAACATGGGATGTAGGCATCGAAAAAGGTCATAGTCAATGTTCCAGCGCACACTAAGGATTAGTTACATTTCTTATTGGGTCATTCAGGCAATACAATAATGACTTTTTAGCAGTGAAATGATCACACATGCGGAGCAGTTCAGGGTGACTAGCACACCAAGGGTCTGGAATTCTACTTTCCATCAATCTCATTTTAATTACATCCTATAAATTGGAGTTCACAGTCAATTTAATAGAAGGAGGAAATTGACAAAACAAGGTTAGGAAAGGACAGTCTTGGAGAGTATTTGAATATGACACTTTAATATTCGTGACTAAGTGACAATCTGGTGTCTGATATTACTGCTTTTATCTTTCAAAATGATTTTCATTACCGGGGATTTGGTGTCGAAATTCAGTTTTAAGTAATGTTAAATTGAAGCGGTAGCTGCCGGTCTAGTCAATAACAAGTGTACAGGGTAATATTTATCCGCCGTAGCTATCTAGAGGCACCATGCTGGAAGATGGCAGACACTTTTTATGGGAGAAGTGACTTTATTATGATGGTCAAGCTTAAAGGGTGGAGCCCGGCATAGGTAACCATCCCGCTGCTGGATCAAGTCCCTGGGCGCCGAAATCACGGCATCGCACTCATCTCACCTGCTTAGCATAAGGCGCGCACTCCGCTTTGGGCCGTGATTTCTCCGCCCAGGGACTGGATCCAACAGCGGGACTCCGAGGGAAGGTCACCTATGTCGGGCTCCAACGGGGTGTCGGGTGGGCTCCGCCACGGCATCCCGACTGACAGGTTCCCTTTAATAGTTACATTTCATAAAAGTGGCACATATCGCTTGGTGGTTACATTTTGCACTTGAACATAACACCAACTTTAATAATCTATTCAGGAGTAGGCTTGATCGAACAACATAAAAAGCTTGGTTCGATTAAACTCGAACCTAGCCGGACCTTCCGTATTTGATTTCTGAAGCCTTCACGGTACGTGCGGAAGGAGGAGATTTCCCAGGGACCGCCTGGAATTCTAGGTAATAGGCTGTATCCCGGAATTCCAGGTGGTCCCCGGGATGTCTCCTCCTTCCACACGGACCGTGAAGACATCAGCAATCAAATGCGGAAGGTCCGGCTAGGTTTCAGTTCGATCGAACCTAGCTTTTCCCGATGTTCGATCAAGCCTATTCAGGAGCCTCCTATTGAAAACCAGACCATGAGAACCTCCACAAGTCAGAAGAATATTTTGCTGACTTATTCCTGTACTGTCAGTGCCCATTTGAGGCTCTAGAAGGCTAACCCTGCCATACCTTGTCCCAACTAGGTGTTTTTTGCAGGGTTGGACCAGTCACTACTTTCTGATTGCTTGGTGCTTCCATTGGTCCTTGTGACCACTAAGGTCTCCATTAAACCAATTTCTGTGCTCCACTTGACTTTGGGTGGGGTGATTTTTTTTGTAAAGGTACCGGGGAGGGGGAGGCTGAAAGAAACGGGGCATAGGGGCATAGAGCAGTGCTCCTAACAATGCTCCAAGCCATGAATTTAACTACTAACTGCACAGGAACAGCGCCGAAGAGGAAGAGACATTAGGGGGATTAAAGTTCCCTTTTAAAGCGACTCCGTACCCACAATCTGTCTAGGCGGCTGCCCAGGGGCCCTTGCGTCTTAGGGGGCCCCTGCCCTCTGGGACATACCTGTATTTTTCGCTTTATATGACGCACTTATAAAACTAAGTGCGTCCTATAAAGCGAAGACGGCTCCCAAGCAGTGCCGAGCACCGCAAGGAAGCCGTCCCGCCCGCCCCCTCAATTGCCGGTCACTATGCATATGCATAGTGAGCGGCCCTGAGCGACCCCCTCCGCCCGCCCAGCCCGCCCCTTCTATCACCGCTCAGCTGAGCAGATCAGAAGCCCAGGAAAGTGCAATGAGCAGCACTTTCCTAGGCTTTTGATCGGCTCAGCTAAGCGGAGATAGAAGGGGCGGGCTGAGCGGGGGCGGTCCCGGAACTCACCCATCCGGCGGCCCCAGCAGCTCCTCTCCCGTCAGCGCGCCACTCCCGACATCCTCCGGGCACAGGCAGTGGGGTACAGAGACGCTGCCTGTGTCCCGGAGTGTTGTGCAGCCTCTATCATTCATGATAGAGGCTGCAGGACACTTCCGGCACAGGCAGTCTCTCTGTACCCCGCTGCCTGTGCCGGAGGATGTCGGGAGTGGCGCGCTGACGAGAGAATTATATCAGGTGACATAACTAATAGCACTAATAACCGATGAATGGGGGGGGGACTAGAAATATTGCACTAAAATCTTTTAAATCCTCTCTTTCAGGGGTGTGGCTAGGATTCATGGGAAAAAACTGCATGGGGCCCCATGCATCCTGTGCACTCCACTAACCCCAATCTCCCTGATCTGATTAACACATATACTGACCCAGTTCAGCTCTCTGGGGAGATTTGGGTTTGATGGGTGCCTGCAGCTGTCTGGGGGCGGGAGGCTGGTGTGGATTGGTGGCTGTCCCGGGCAGAGGGGTGGCATCAGCCAGGAATGGGGCGGGCTGGTGGGGGACCTGTGCGGGCCAGCGGCTGTGGATGGGGGCCTGTGTGGGGCGGGAGCTGTTTGGGGTGGGGGGCTGGTGTAAGCAGTCCCATAGAAGCAGACCACGCTTTACCAGGGTGGGCCCGAGGTCCCTCTGCCATACAGACCCCGCAGCAGCTGCTCTGTCTGCCTCTATGGTAGCTACACCAGTGCTCTCTTCAGAGCAGCTCCTTCTTTATAGCTGCTGGTTGAGTTTTGCCTCCATGCTTCCCTTCTCCGCATGCCACCTCCTATTCTTGCATTAACAAGTATTGTCTTAGGAGACGGCTATGAATCACTGTGTAGCATGTCTGAGCTGTAGCAGATGGCTTTCCATAGTCTTCACTTTGCTTGGGAGCAGACAGCATGTCATCCATTATTAAGCACGCTCTGTCCCCATCACCAAACTGACTCTCTGTCTAGAATAACCTGACCGAGCAGGCATCGATTCCAGGTTATACTACCAGATATGGCTACTAATAGCTCATACACAGAAAATATATATATATATATATATATATATATATATATATGGATTTCACATTTATAATATAGATTATTAGGTAAGCCAGTAAAGTACTGTGACCTCACAAACTGATATATTAATGCAGGGGTAGGGAACCTTGGCTCTCCAGCTGTTGCAAAACTACAACTCCCATCATACCTGAACAGCCAAAGCTAAAGCTTTGGCTGTTCAGGTATGATGGGAGTTGTAGTTTTGCAACAGCTAGAGAGCCGCAGTTCCCTACTCCTGTACTAATATAATAAAGCCAGCTACATGGTATAAAATATACCACAGCTAACATCAGTGGCTGCTGGGCAATAAAATATTAAAGGGATAATATAGTTCTCATGTGGGATTAAAGTCACAATATACAATGTATATGTTGCGCCACAGTGACTACTTAAAGGCGACCTGTCACCTCTGAGAAATGTGCAGAATAGAGTGTTACCTTGGATTCCTTTAGAGTTGTTCTGTTCCCCAACTATTCCTCTCACCATTTTTGATGTGTATTATATAAATCATTCTTTTGGCATAATTAAAGGGGTATTCCACTCAAACATAACTTTTTATATGTTGCTGCCCATGGCGAGACTAACGATTCCTTCCATACTTGTTATTTTCTATTTACTCTCATTCTTCCAGTTCTCAGCTGCTGCTTTATGCTGAAGACACAAAAATCTGTGTGTGAGCCTTTCTCTCTGCCCCCCCCCTTTCCCTTCTGAAATGGCTGGTGTAAACATGTCTCTGGCAAGCTTTCTTTGCAACATTGTAGCTTCTTTGTAATGCTGGGAGGGTTATTCTAAGGTCAAGTTGCTGATGAACTTAACGTGATTAACCCTCCAACATTACAAAGAAGCTACAATGTTGCAGAGAAAGCCTGTCAGGGGCTTATTTACATCATCTGTCTCAGAAAGGAGAGGGGAGACAGAGAGAAAGGCTCACACACAGATTTTTGTGTCTTCAGTAGAAAGTAACAGCTAAGAACTGGGGAAAGGAGACTGAATAGATAATAAAAAGTATGGAAGGAATTGTTAGTCTCACCTGGGTCAGCAACATATCAAAAGTTATGTTTAAGTGGAATACCCCTTTAGGGTGCGTTCACACCTACAGGATCTGCAGGATATCTGCAGCAGATTTGATGCTGTGTTCAGTTATTTAAATGAAATCTGCTGCAGAAAATCAGCTGCAGATCCTGTAGGTGTGAACGCACCATTAATGAAATAGTTGAGAACTTAGAGGTCCAAGCCAACCAGTGTAAACTAGCCAAGAGGTGAGTGACCATGCTCATTCAAGCTCACTATTCGCTTGAGTATCACAGTATGGTACCAGTGTTATCCTGTCTAACCAGTGTCATAGTGCGACAGTGTAGTGGTGGTGACTGAGTATACGCCGCTGTATACAGTGCTACACTTTTTTTGTTGACAGTACTATACTCACTAATGCCCAAAACTTGAATAAATTTCTTTTTCTGGCTAGTGTTATCCCTTTCTGGAAAACAAAGCACAAAAAAATCTGTATATAAAGAGAGTAGAGGAAGATCATATGGAATCTAAAGCTTGCCATACACATTAAGGCTATGTTCACACAACGTAAGTTGATGACCATTCAATGTGCACAATAGCCTCCCATCTCTCTTCTCGATGGCAGATGCTGGGTGAGAAAAGCGTCCAGCATGTTGGATTGCAACAAACACAAAATCATATAATAATAATCACTGAAACCTATGGCAACCTTAAAAGGGTAGTTCACCTAAAAAAAAAATATTTTAAAATCAAATGGTGCCAGAAAGTGACAGTTTGTAATTTACTTCTATTAAAAAATCGTAAGTCTTCCAGTAATTATCAGCTGCTGTATGTCCTGCAGTAAGTGATGTATTCTTTACAGCCTGGAGAGCAGGAGAGGTTTTCTATGGGGATTTGCTACTGCTCTGGACAGTTCCTGACATGGACAGAGGTGGCAGCAGAGAGCACTGAGTCAGACAGGAAAGAATACACCACTTCCCGCAGGACATGCAGCAGCTGATAAGTGTTGGAAGACTTGAGATTTGTAAACAGAAGTAATTTACAAATATGTATAACATTCTGCTACCATTTGATTAGAAAACATTTTTTTCCATGCAGGGGTGCCCCTTTAATGGTACTGCTTTTTTTTTTAAATAAAACTTTTTCACCTATTACTAAAGAAAACAGTTTTATAATTTTCCCCACTACTTACCTCCATGGCTTTATCTTATGGGACCAGAAGACTTTGTGAAATACAGATTTCTATAATGATCTATGCAACAATTTGTCCTTGGCAACATGTCCACATGGGAGCTCTGGGCAGATGTGCTATCCACAATCCCCATCCCCTCCATTGGCCTCCTCTTGAGTATAGCTCCAGCACTTCTCTATGGTCACTAATGACTCTATGGTCATTAGCGGTTTCCCTGGAGAACAAAATTGCAGGTGTTTGTTGTTGTTTTTTTTTTTTTTTACGTTATTTCATAGCACACACCAATGCTTGCAAGGATTGCATCGAGTCCCTGGCATAATAATTATAGTGCAATTAATACAACAATTATATCTGCAAGAATTACCAAGATCTACTAATGAGAAGGACAAAATAGAGCTGCTCAGAAGGAGTCATCATGAAGAGCAATCACCAACCCACTGGGCTTTATTTAATGGGGGAAGAATATTTGCGGATTTTGCACTTTACTGTGTGCCAGGTGCTCTGCGATGGCTATACACATACTAAACCTTGTTCAGACCTGCTTATAAAGAGGGCATATGTGAGTGTGCCCCCTCAAGATATTTAGGCTTCCTTGTGTGCTCCCACATTATATTTAGGCTTCCTTGTGTGCCCCGACATTATATTTAGGCTTCCTTGTGTGCCCCACATTATATTTAGGCTTTCATGTGTGCCCCTACATTATATGTAGGCTTCCTTGTGTGCCCCCACATTATATTTAGGCTTCCTTGTGAGCCCCCACATTATATTTAGGCTTCCTTGTGTGCCCCACATTATATTTAGGCTTCCATGTGTGCTCCCACATTATATTTAGGCTTCTTTGTGTGCCCCACAATATATTTAGGCTTCCTTGTGTGCCCCCACATTATATTTAGGCTGCCTTGTGTGCCCCCACATTATATTTAGGCTTCTTTGTGTGCCCCACAATATATTTAGGCTTCCTTGTGTACCCCCACATTATATTTAGGCTTCCATGTGTGCCCCAAATTATGATTAGGCTTCCTTGTGTGCACCCACATTATATTTAGGCTTCCATGTGTGCCCCCACATTATATTTAGGCTTCCTTGTATGCCCCCACATTATATTTAGGCTTCCTTGTGTGCCCCCACATTATAATTAGGCTTCTTTGTGTGCCCCACAATATATTTAGGCTTCCTTGTGTGCCCCCACATTATATTTAGGCTGCCTTGTGTGCCCCCACATTATATTTAGGCTTCTTTGTGTGCCCCACAATATATTTAGGCTTCCTTGTGTACCCCCACATTATATTTAGGCTTCCATGTGTGCCCCAAATTATGATTAGGCTTCCTTGTGTGCACCCACATTATATTTAGGCTTCCATGTGTGCCCCCACATTATATTTAGGCTTCCTTGTATGCCCCCACATTATATTTAGGCTTCCTTGTGTGCCCCCACATTATAATTAGGCTTCCATGTGTACCCCCACATTATAATTAGGCTTCCTTGTGTGCCCCCACATTATAATTAGGCTTCCTTGTGTGCCCCCACATTATATTTAGACATCCTTGTGTGCCCCCACATTATAATTAGGCATCCTTGTGTGCCCCCACATTATATTTAGGCTTCCTTGTGTGCCCCCACATTATATTTAGGCTGCCTTGTGTGCCCCCACATTATATTTAGGCTTCCTTTTTGTGCCCAGACATTGTAATTAGGTCTTCCTTGTGTGCCCTTACAATGTGATTAGACATCATGCACCCCACATTGTTCTTAGGCCACAGAAGAAAAACTCAAAATCAACTCACCTCTCCTTGCTTTTATGTTTAGTGTCAGGTTCTTTTTCTATTGTTAGCATCCCTAAGAAAAGTGATACAGTAACATCAAGCAGTTTTCTCTGGGAAGTCCTAGACTTTCCTGATCTCTTGTAGGCTACATGCCTAAAACCTAAGGCCTACATTTCAGCTGCCTTGGACATAGACACGGTTGAAAGAGGAAACAGATACTGGTGAAGCTCACAGAGCATAGAGGGGAATCAACGTTAACCTAAAAGTAAGGTCTACTTTCGCTGGCCAATGTAAATATCAGACAACAGAACAATCTACTTAGTCCTCAAAATGCCCCTATTCAGTGTGTAGTAGTATAGATTTGTGCATAAATACTATTCCCAAAGGTTAAAAACATAATTCAATATATCAGCGTAAAACAGTGTTATATAAGCCCAATCCCATATAATTGGTTCAATGGACTTTGCAGTCTTTGATGGCCCAGTTTCTATAAAATCCTTAATGGGGAGATTTATCAAACATGGTGTAAAGTGAAACTGGCTCAGTTGCCCCTAGCAACCAATCAGATTCCACCTTTCATTCCTCACAGACTCTTTTGAAAATGAAAGGTGGAATCTGATTGGTTGCTAGGGGCAACTGAGCCAGTTTCACTTTACGCCATGTTTGATAAATCTCCACCTAAGGATTTTGTTTTAATCTTTTATCATTAGTTCTTCGAATCCAAGAACCTCAAAGCTAAATAAGAACCCTTACACCAATACATTAATAATGATGAGTAATTCACCAGTTATTATACTAATCATATACATTGCATGGATGAGTTACAGACCCTTATCTAGTAGTGCTTTGGATCTCTTTTGGCCTTTAGAACCACAGCAATTTGTTGGGACCCATGCGGACAGCTCTTGTAGTTGCTGTACTTTAGATGAAGGTATTGATATGCTGTAAAGAGCCTGTTCCTCCTTATCCCAGAGATGACCTCAAAGACTACGGACTGAGGACTGTGAAGGTCATGGAAGCAAAGGTCCACATCTAATTCAGCATCTTTGGCTCATCGGAGAAATATCTGCCATGCGAGGAAATTGGTTGCCACAATGCTTCACGTAGAAAAGTCCTACTGGTAAAATGTCTATTCATGGGTATTAGAGGACCCAAAGCGTGTCAAGAAAATGTCCCCCATCCCATTCCACCACCCCTTCAAACCAGAACTGTTAAGATCTGAAATTAAGCCTTTCCCTTAAGGCTTACCCTTACAAACAATGGCGCTGGAACTGGTCATCTACTGTTAGGCTATGTTCACACTACGTATGAGACCGGCCATTCTGTGACCCCGGCCGGGTCACAGAACAGCCGGCCTCTGGCCGGATCATCTCGTCATCTGGCCGGATCATCTGGGGGGCAGGAGGGCTTACCTCACTCTTCTGCGTCACACTCTTCCGAGACAGCCCGCCCGCCCTATTGCTTTTGCCTGGCCGGTGGAGTGGTGACTTGTTCCTGCTCATTGTCACAGCAGCTCCAGGCTACTGTTTGCATGGGAGCCCCCCGGCATCTCCCGGCGGTCAGCCAATAAGTGCGCTGCGGCGGGGCAACGCACTGATTGGCTGACCGCCGGGTGATGTATGGTGGGTAAAGGGGCTGGGTTACATATCGGCAGCGGAATGAAAATTTGAAACCTTCAAAGTAACAGTATCCGCAGCGGATTTCGTGGCACACCCGCAGCGTAAAATCCACTGCGGATCAGGTACGTGTGAAGGCACCCTAAAACAGATCACCTGTTCCTACAAGTTTCTACCAAAAGGGCTACTCATTGTATAGATAGATAGATAGATAGATAGATAGATAGATAGATGATAGATATATGTAATCTCTTTTCTCTTGGTGATCCAGCATTGAGGTGTCGGGATGGTGGTACCACCATCACATATCTCCACTATTATTATTGTATAATGAACTACACCTATAAATTGTAGATTCTGTTATCAGAAGATCAATATCCAAACCATAGGTTTCTGGATGATTATGGTATAAACTCAACACCTACCAATACATCCAGAATCATTAAAGAAATCACATGAAGATTTAGATATATATGCCCAAAACTTTATTGAAAACATTGCAAGAAAAAAGGGGGGAAAGGAAAGATATTAAAATCAAAACCTGGGAGACCATACAGGAGGACAGGTATATGTTAACAATAAAGTGCAAGTGCAAATATTAGGTATAAATACAGTAACTCATTACAGCCAGGTTGTAAACCAAAATTTGTATATAAAGTGCAAGTGCTAAAGTATGTAAACCACAGGCTGTATAAGCTAAATGTTCACCATATGTAGGCACATGCACATAAACAAAGTTACCCGTGGTCCGGCGATGGCGTCCGCGCTGATGGCCGCCGTGTAACACGGTGCAGGTGTGAGTATCCAGCCATCCAATAGAGATCAGGGGCCCCTTATTTAAACATCCTCTGGGCCTCCCCCTCATTACTCCCTGAGGAAGCGGTACAGCGAAACGACGTTGGAGTGTGAGGTGGGAGGCCTGAGGCTTTAGGGATTCTATCCCCGGGTAACTTTGTTTATGTGCATGTGCCTACATATGGTGAACTATTATTGTATAATGCCTGTAGATCCCTCACGTAGTTTCTAGCTTATGACTATTTGTTTGGTTGCGCAATAATAATAAATGTTTTCTTTATAAAAAATAAAGCATAGAGCACAATGTGGCTGTAGAACATCTACAAATTGTTGCTCCATTGGTAGAAAAGTAAAATAACCTGTATGTGTATAATTTTAGGCAGGCATTCAAAGCAACTCCATTATTTTCATCTTTCGGCATACAAAGGACACATTCAATGGCTTTATAAATATGTAGATGGGAGAAGAGGTCACAATGAGGATGGAGACAAAGTATGCTCCGGTTTTGGTGTAGTATACAGAGAACTCCTCTATTCAGGTTCTCTTCTACCGAGTGCTGTAGGCGCCAACAAAACTTCTAATTCCGTTATTGCTAGGTTACAACTATATCCCGGATACAGTCACATGTGCTAGAGGGGGTTTTCATTTTTATTTTTCCAAATGTGCGAAGATGGATTCTGTGTTCCCATCTCTCACTGGACTGTAAAGAGAAAAGTCTAATTGTTAGGACCAGCAAATAATGAATTCTGGCAAATCTTGCTCGGCTTTTATGGATCTTGTGGAACATCAGATTTACATTATTAGAGTCTGTAAACATAGATTATCCAATAATCTGGTAAATACTACCAATCATTACAAAAAAAAAAGACATCAAAAAGACACGTCAGAAGTTTTAAACAATCGGGATCTGAGTGTTCAGAAAGTGACCGATCCGGAGAAGCAGTGGAGAGAAGACCACGCTATTGTGTGCTCCTCTTCCCACTCTGTGTCTGTCCAACTTGAACGGCTCCATAGAATTACATTATGTGGATGTCTGGGTCACATAACACGTGAAAAACGCGCTTAATTAAGGATATCTCTCAGATCATTCTCCTGATCGGTTGCAATTTGAACACTCAGACCCCGACCAATCAAAATTTTTGACAAAATATGCAAATAATGTCCAGCACTCCAACACTTCTGTTCACACTGTGCAGTTCGTACGAGCGTCAATCTAGCAGATCAACGCTCATTTACAGTTTGTGATCAGGACCCTTGGGCTCATATTAAGGCTACAAACTGGGCTTAAAGGATCCAATTAATTTCTGTTTAAAAAACCCACAGGAAATGGGTAGGGTGCAAGCCAACAGGAGCAAGCCACACACCCCACACCCTGTTGGCTTGCACTCCACCCATTTTCAGTTGTTTTTTTTTTAAACAGAGATTAGTTGGATCCTTAATGCCCAGTTTGTAGGCTTAATGTGAGCCCAAGAGAGGCCATTGCTAGAGTAGGACCATCTCTATGAGGGCACCTTGGTGTGGTGAGATGGTACACTGTTTGATAAGTCCAGACACTTGCAAGTTACTGCTGAACTTTCTTGTTATTGTGAGTCTCTGTGACATGTCAAAAGTTTTTTCTCGTTTTTCACTTTTTTTTTTTTTTTTTTTACAGAAGTGCTTTATAATTTTTGTTAGTACTAGAGATGAGTGAACCTGGAGCATGCTTGAGTCGATCCAAACCCGAACTTTCGGCATTTGATTAGCGGTGGCTGCTGAAGTTGGATAAAGCCCTAAGGCTATGTGGAAAACATGGATATAGTCATTGGCTGTATCCATGTTTTCCAGACAACCTTAGAGCTTTATCCAAGTTCAGCAGCCCCAGCTAATCAAATAGCGAACGATCGGGTTCAGATCGACTCAAACCCAAACCCGGTTTGCTCATCTCTAGTTAGTACACATCTAATAATAAATGTAAAACCTCTCTTAGGCCTCTTCACAAGTCAGTCTATTCTGTCCACAAATTTGTGGACCTCCAAATGCCAATAGAACAAGCATGCATTCTTTTCTATGGACCCATGTATATACCCATAGGTGTTACGGATCTGTATTGGGTCTGTATCTGTGCACAGATCACCTGCTCTAATGAATGCAAACGGCTAGGGATGTGTGAACGGGGCCTTACGTCATTGAGCTATGCTTTAGGCAGAAGTAACTAAGGGTCTTTGGCTCCTCGGGTCTACACTTGCACAGTGCACAAAGTTTGCTGTCCCACAGTTATGTGCAGGTTGTACATCCCAGTTTATGAGCTTCTCCACTAGTACCGTGAAGATATTAATGACATTATTATTATCCCCCTCCGCAGCTCTGATTCTAATGTGATTTTTACAGAGGTTTATGTGATTTCTATTCTGTTGTCTTTTCTGCACTGTTGTCGCAGCTCATCCGCCGCCTGTAGATGCGTCACTTCCACTAAGCAATAAACAGCGTTTATAGAAAGTTATTATCAAAGGAAAATGTCTGAGGAACACGAGTGACCTTGAAAGTGCCCTATGTTCTTCTGAGAGGGAGAAAAATCAGCTGCATTATGCCGGAGCAGAGATCCTGTAATTATAAGTCTAATAGCTATTTCATAGCTAATCGAGCCAAACATCCTCCGCTCCATCCAAGCGAGCACAGGGAGTATAAATACAGATTACATCTATCTATCTATCTATCTATCTATCTATCTATCTATCTATCTATCTATCTCCCATCTATCTATCTATCTATCTATCTATCTATCTATCTATCTATCTATCTATCTATCTCCTATCTATCTATCTATCTGTCTGTCTGTCTGTCTGTCTATCTATCTATCTATCTATCTATCTATCTATCTATCTATCTATCTATCTCCTATCTATCTATCTATCTATCTATCTATCTCCTACCTATCTATCTGGCTCCTATCTATCTATCTATCTATCTATCTATCTATCTGTCTGTCTGTCTATCTATCTATCTATCTATCTCTCTATCTATCTCCTGTCTATCTCCTATCTATCTATCTATCTATCTATCTATCTATCTATCTATCTATCTCCTATCTATCTATCTATCTATCTATCTATCTATCTCCTATCTATCTATCTCCTATCTATTATCTATCTATCTATCTATCTATCCATTATCTATCTATCTATCTATCTATCTCCTATCTATCTATCTATCTATCTATCTCCTACCTATCTATCTATCTATCTGTCTGTCTGTCTGTCTGTCTATCTATCTACCTATCTATCTATATCCTATCTATCTATCTATCTATCTATCTATCTATCTATCTATCTATCTATCTATCTATCTATATCTTTTTTCTATACTATAGATTCCTATTAGCCTATAATGCTGAATGTATTCTTGGAAACTAATAGTATGCATACATAAATATGTAATGAATGTAAATGCTTTTTAATTATGACTATATATCAGACTGTCAGTCTACGGAACAGTAGTTGATCTATTTACTATTCAGCCAAAATGTAAACCATCCATGGTTCTCCTCCTACTTAAAATATTCATTGTTTATATGACATGCTATTAAGTATTAAAAGTGATTCTTGACCACGTATTAATGTATAATTTATTGTGTCTTGCAACATTAGCTAAAGTAACTGCTGATAACTTTCTGCCTGTTCTGCTGATTCAGCCCTGGGCAATCTATTTAGACTCGGTTTTGATGTGATTCTCTGAAAATTGCCCTAATTATGTTCCGGTGTTTTGGGTAGAACTTGTCATAGATACCAAATGTGATCAGCATAAAAGATAGATCGCTGAGCTGCTGACAAACCCAGGATAAGGAAGACGTTGAAGCTTTTTTATCCTTCTTCTGTCTGTTGGCATTTGGGCCCAATTTTTCTCAAAAGCTGGAACACGTGAGAGCAGGAAGGGAACTGGGACAAAAGACGACTTCAAAACACTTAAGAAATATAAATTATACAATACACCTCGGCCAACGCTAAAGTCAGGTCAGGTTAGAAGGAATAGAGAATAGTTAAATGGTCACTTTCGTTTAATTAATTTTTTTTTATTTTTTTTTTGCAGAAATCAATAGTACAGGCGATTTTAAGAAACTTTGTTATTGGGTTTATTAGCTGAAAAATGCATTTTTATCATGAAAAAGCAGTTTGAAGCTCTCCCCCCATCTTCATGATTTTCTATGGAGAGGGGAGGGATGCAAGGACATGAGGCATCAAAACAGGACAACAAAGAGTTAATTTACAGCTACATCACTGGGCTATCTCCTCTGAAGTCAGCACTGACCTCTCTGGCCTCTGAATACCAGCTTTTATGCAGCTCCTGCTGTGTAATCCTTTGTTCTCTGCTCTCTGCTGGCGACTAATCTCCCTCCTCCTCCCTCCCCTCTACATAGGTTACACAGGGCAGAGTGATGTAAAAGAGTCGAGATTTTCTGATATTTTGCAGTGAATGAGAGAGAGAGGAGGGAGGGGGACCTGGGGAAAGTCTTTTTGAATGCAGATAATGATATATTTGCCTAATAAACCCAATTACAAAGTTTCTTTAAATCACCTGCACTATTGATTTCTGCAAAAAAAAATACAAATAAAATAAAACAACAGTGACACTTTAAAGATTTTGAATAATTTCCTGTTTTCCTGCCACACAATTACTTTGTATTTTAATGATCACTAATTTTCCAACAAACCGTTCAGGATAAACTGTCATGTCTTTGCACACGAGGAGTGGCACTATTTGCAGTCATTATATAACTTAATAACTTGCATATGGTAATTTTTCACCAGTTTTCTCTTCTCAAATTTTATAGTTGTCCCTGAGTGAGGTGGCAGAGACTAGCTGCTATGATGTCTTGCATACACTGCACAGAAACAAAAGACCAGGGGGGAGATTTATCAAACTGGTGTAAAGTAGAATTGTCTTAGTTCCCCCTAGCAACCAATCAGATTCCACTTTTCATTTTCTAAAGAGTCTGTGAGTAATGAAAGGTGGAATCTGATCGGTTGCTAGGGGCAACTAAGACAATTCTACCAGTTTGATAAATCTCCCCCCCCCCCCCCCCAGATCTTTTCCCCGCTATAACTTTATAGCATACTCTCACAAGCAGCAGCAGTATGGAGGGCATTATAGAGCAGTACTGAATAGTGCTAACTATAAATCAGTTACTGGGTTCAGATAAAACACTTAGGCCTCTTTTACACATCTTTTAATCCTATCTGTAGCTGCAGGTCCACAGCTATGAACAAAATGCAAAACCATTCATTTTTATGGGCCCAAACTTAGGGCTGGAATCAGTGCCGCGGGTCCGTGGCTATAGCGGGACTACAGATGTGTAAATGTGGCCTTATAGGAACTTTCAGCAGATATGTATCTAACTCTGCCTTTGCCTCATAGCTAACTCTTCTTCCCTCTCCATGGACTTTTAGGGGCAGCATGTAATCTGATCCAGCTTTGTAGAGTGGATGAAGAGCTTACTGGGTGGAGGATGATTCAGATCGTAATATATATATATATATATATATATATATATATATATACACTACCGTTCAAAAGTTTGGGGTCACCCAAACAATTTTGTGTTTTCCATGAAAAGTCACACTTCTTCACCACCATATGTTGTGAAATGAATAGAAAATAGAGTCAAGACATTGACAAGGTTAGAAATAATGATTTGTATTTGAAATAACATTGTTTTTACATCACACTTTGCTTTCGTCAAAGAATCCTCCTTTTGCAGCAATTCCAGCATTGCACACCTTTGGCATTCTAGCTGTTAATCTGTTGAACAGGAAATATGGATACTGGGTCAGCTCACCATGTGCAGGATAACATAGTAGAGTGAATGGTTTCCCAATGTAGGACTGGAGCACGTGTAGGAGGCTGGGCTACACCACCAGCTGGGCAATCATGGCAAAAGGAAATCCACAGCTCCAAATAAAGTCCAAAAGTTTATTGGGTGTCCATAAAATGCATACAAAATTTTTTTGTATTTTATGGACACCCAATAAACTTTTGGACTTTATTTGGAGCTGTGGATTTCCTTTTGCCATGATTAATCTGTTGAGGTAAGCTGGAGAAATTGCCCCCCACGCTTCTAGAAGCAGCTCCCACAAGTTGGATTGGTTGGATGGGCACTTCTGGCGTACCATACGGTCAAGCTGCTCCCACAACAGCTCAATGGGGTGGTGATCTGGTGACTGCGCTGGCCACTCCATTACCTATGATAGAATACCAGCTGCTGCTTCTGCTGTAAATTGTTCTTGCACAATTTGGAGGTGTGTTTAGGGTCATTGTCCTGTTGTAGGATGAAATTGGCTCCAACCAAGCGCTGTCCACTGGGTATGGCATGGCGGTGCAGAGGGATAGCCTTCCTTATTCAGAATCCCTTTTACCCTGTACAAATCTCCCACCTTACCAGCACCAACCCCAGACCATCACATTACCTCCACCATGCTTAACAGATGGCGTCAGGCATTCTTCCAGCATCTTTTCATTTCTTCTGCATCTCACAAACGTTCTTCTTTGTGATCCAAACACCTCAAACTTGGATTCATCCGTCCACAACACTTTTTTTCAGTCTTCCTCTGTCCAATGTCTGTGTTCTTTTGCCCATCTTAATCTTTTTCTTTTATTGGCCAGTCTCAGATATGGCTTTTTCTTTGCCACTCTGCCCTGAAGCCCAAAATCCCGCAGCCGCCTCTTCACTGTAGATGTTGACACTGGTGATTTGCAGGTACTATTTAATGAAGATGCCAGTTGGGGACCTGTGAGGCGTCTGTTTCTCAAACTAAAGACTCTAATGTGCTTATCTTCTTGCTTAGTTGTGCAACGCGGCCTCCCACTTCTTTTTCTACTCTGGTTAGAGCCTGTTTGTGCTGTCCTCTGAAGGGAGTAGTACAAACCGTTGTAGGAAATCTTCAATTTCTTAGCAATTTCTCGCATGGAATAGCCTTCATTTCTAAGAACAAGACTAGACTGTCGAGTTTCAGATGAAAGTTCTCTTTTTCTGGCCATTTTGAGTGTTTAATTGACCCCACAAATGTGATGCTTCAGAAACACAATCTGCTCAAAGGAAGGTCAGTTTTGAAGCTTCTGTAACAAGCTAGACTGTTTTCAGATGTGTGAACATGATTGCACAAGGGTTTTCTAATCATCAATTAGCCTTCTGAGCCAATGAGCAAACACATTGTACCATTAGAGCACTGGAGTGATAGTTGCTGGAAATGGGCCTCTATACACCTATGTAGATATTGCACCAAAAACCAGACATTTGCAGCTAGAATAGTCATTTACCACATTAGCAATGTATAGAGTGTATTTCTTTAAAGGTAGGACTAGTTTAAAGTTATCTTCATTGAAAAGTACAGTGCTTTTCCTTCAAAAATAAGGACATTTCAATGTGACCCCAAACTTTTGAACGGTAGTGTATATACAATTTTTAAAAAAAGCTTCAATATTATGTGATGTCTAGAGAGAAAGGGGCTAGTCAGATACTTAGATATAAAGAACAATGAATGCATTTCCTTCCATGACTATACGTCACTATATGTTATGGCAGGTGCCCCAACCACACGGGTCTATGAAATGCTGTGACTGCTACAACCCCTTTCACTTTGTCTTTGAGACCATTAATCCTTCTCCATGACTATTCCTAAGTCTTAAACCTCTGTCGACTCTAATATACTTATTTCTAACAGTCTCTTGTCCCCATGCTCCCCCAACAATTGAAGAATTGAAATGTATAAACCGTCCTTCACACACACATATACTGACTGCATCCTGGACAGGCCGCCCCAATAAATCTGCCAAAGGTATAACAACAAAACAGTCGTCTCCCCAGCCGCCATGCTGCACAAGTACCACTACGTCCTTATTGTGACCTTGGGAGCATTCCTCGGCTATGGCATTTATAAGGTGGGTAAGATGGATGAACGGCCAGATAAGGTTTCATTCAGCTTCCGAAGCTCACATATCATCCTGCAATAAAGGAAAAACTTACAGCATGAAAATTGGTTTTGTAGCTGAACAAATTGAATTTCACCCCTATCCTCCAACACGGTATGCTTCCCTAACAGCCCTGAAATGAGTTATCTTCTTAAGGAATGTAATAACTTGATTCTTTACACCTCCTTCTCCATTGGTAAATTAAGGATTTCATTTCCCTTGTAATGTACAATGGTGGAGAGAATGCGTAATATGGGAAGAGATACTTATAGATGCAATGTAGATGACAGGATCCTGATCTCTTTATTATCTTCCTTTTACAGTATGATGGATGTTCTAGGACAGACCAATTCACACAATGCACTGGTTTCCATCACAAATGGCCACTTACCCTTGTTGGGTTGTTTGGTTCTTTTTTCTTTTGCTGATCTCCCTGAGATCGGTGATCTGTTTCCCATATGGTGGGCATTATAGAGCAGTACTGAATAGTGCAAGCTGTAAATCAGTTGCTGGGCTGAGCTAAAACACTTGCTACATCGTTTGGTGGTATAAGGTGCCCTGATATATCAGATTAATTGGATCATTTTCTACTATACTAAGAGGTTTGTCATTTCTGAAGCCTTTACAGATATCATACAACAAAGTGGAATCATAGCAGGTGGGATTTGAAAGGTATAGGTAGTAAAGAGGGCCTTGTCCACCTCCACCATGTAAACCTGGGATGCAGGTTTATTGGTGCAAATGCTTGTTGGTTACTGTACTGTATACATAAAGGTATAGTACAACAGAAAAGTGACTGATGGTTCCACCTGCCCTCCGATAGCAACAAATCCAAGTCGCAGACAGAACGCCACTGTGTGACTCAAGGCTCAAGTAGGGTGCACAGCCTGGTGGTCCCAGACCCAGGTTCCAGCGGCAAGAAAACAAGGTGGCACTCCAAAAGTCAGTGAATAAAGTGATTTAGTTTATTCACCCAACATGTGCAATGTTTCGACCTTCTCTCATTGAGAAGATTGAAAAGTTGCACATTTTGGGTGAATAAACTAAACCACTTTATTCAAAGACTTTTAGAGTGTTGCCGCCTTCTTGTTTTGTTGCTCTTTGCTAGCAGATATTATCCAGCCGGCCATGGGTAGGATGGCTCACCAGCATAGCTGGGCTGAGTTTTACCATGCTAACTCTCTCTTGGCTGCATCTGTCTCTCTTGGCACATAGCATTTTTAATCTGTGTACAGTTTTCTTGAAACAACCTTTCTCTCTGTAAGGCTGTCCCTTCATTCTGGGGTGGTTTACACTGTTTGCAAATGGTAACCTAGAGCCCCATTATTTTTGTGGGAATGTTTTTTAGCAGTTTAGGGGGGGGGGGGCTGCTTTTAACTATGTTCATGTCAGTAGTGGGTCAACATCTTGCCATTGCTGGTGAGCACTTTTCTGTGTTTTCGTGTCCCTGGATTCTCATGAGGAGTGCTGATGCACCCACTGGAAAGACTGTTCCTGAATTCTTATCAGGAGTGCTTGTGCACCCACTGGACAAGGTGTCCCTGAATTCTCATGGGGAGTGCAGGTGCACCCACTGGAGGAGTTGCCCCTGAAGTCTTATGGAGAGGGCTGGTGCACCCACTGGACAGGCTGTCCCTAAATTCTTATCAGGAGTGCTTGTGCACCTACTGGACAAGATGTCCCTGAATTCTCATGGGGAGTGCTGGTGCACCTACTGGACAGGCTGTCCCTGAATTCTCATGGAGAGGGCTTGTGCACCCACTGGACAGGCTGTCCCTTAATTCTCATAAGGAGTGCTGGTGCATCCACTGGACAGGTTGTCTTAGAATTCTCACAAGGACTACTGCGGTTTCCCTACAACTTCGGGTGTGTATTGTAAGTGAAGTTTTGAACTTTTTCTAATCTGTACATGTAATATGTATGGAGACCTCAATTACTAACTAGCTGTAGCCGTATAATTGAGGAAGACAACAGGGAATTCAGCTAATACATCTATTTTACTAATATGCAAATTTTTCCATTAATTGTAATTGCTTCATTTCTACAAATCTTCAGAGCTGGGATGGTGCTACCTTACTGGCTGAGAGAGTCCGAGTCTCCAGTAACCCTCCCCCACACCACCTATTGTTATGCATCAGAGAGCGGCCTAGGTGTACTAGAGCTCTACAAGACTCCGCAAATCACTAGTGCTAAAGATACAATATACTCCTGGAAGAAAGAATCAGAACATTTCTTAACATTTTTTAATCAGAACATTTCTTTTCAAATTCAATTTTCCTTTCAAAGATGACTGAAATACAGTAACTGTTGGATAAAAGCTAAAAAAAAATGTAAATGCATCTTATCTGTGTATAAAGTAAGAGGTCCCATGTGATTTCCGCAGCAGCCAATTTAACCCTTGTGTATTGCAGAAACCAGCACTTTGGGGAAGGAGCTATAAAACTACATGCGAGATGGAGAAGCGATTTACTTGTTTTAACTTCTCCACGTCTGTGCCACCCATGCCAATGGAGGGGGGAGGGATTGGACATGTGTTGGCGAAGCACATGGAGGGGTCATGGCCTTCCCTTGTGCCAGATTTATGACAATTTAGGACTGCAAACTGCTGTTGATTTTGGTGAGGACACACGGTCAGCTCTGATGTACTTATTTTATCTATGTGGCATCCAGGTGCTAGAGAAGGATTAAAGGGGTATTCCGCTCAGCTAAAATGCACTTTGAATCACTCCCCCCCCCCATCCTATTTCTTCCATACTTGTTATTATTTATTCAGTCTCCTTCCCCCAATTGGAAACCTAAAGACACAGAAAACTAAGTGTGAGCTGTTCAGTCCATCTCTACTCTGAACCCCCTCTTTCCCCCTATCTTCCGAGATGGCTCATGTAAACAGCGTTCCTGGCGGGCTGTCTCTGCACTCTGTAATGCCAGGAGGGTTGATCACAGTGAGTTTATCAGCAACTTAACCTTAGATTAAGATCCCGGAATCACAGAGTGCAGAGACAACTGGCCAGGGACCTATTTACATCAGCTGTCTCAGAAGGGAGGGGGAAGGAGAGGGAGATAGAGAATTAGGCTTACACATAGATTTCTGGGTCTTCAATAGAAAGAAGCAGCTCAGAACTGGGGGAAGGAGACTGTATAGATAATAACAAGTATGGAAGGAATCGTTATTCTTCAGGAGGGGGTATAATTCAACATATATTTTACCTAACCGGAATACTCCTTTAACTTAGAAGAGCTTTTGAGGAACCAGTCTTTGTATTCTTCTCCAGCACAAACTAAAATAGCTGAATGCCATATGGACCCCTGCCCCTAGAGGGAGCAGAGGAGCTGACTGTATACTGTAGTACATTGAACTCTATCCAATAGTAACAATCTACATCATACGTTCAAATATAGTCAGGATGATACATTGGCATGGGCTGCAGCATGACGTTCAGCGGGATGTGCGGCAGGACCAGACCTCAGGCCTACATCAGGACCGTGTGGTTGCTAGGGGCAACTGAGCAAGTTTCACTTTACACCATATTTGATAAACTTCCCCCCTAGTTTTTTTTTATGTTCTGTGCACTTACACGTCTTTACTTACACTGTAATTTCATGATTGTATTCTTGTATTCTTATGAACAGGGGTGACAAAATCAGGCCCTCCAGCTTGTTGCAAAACTACAATTCCCATCATGCCTGGACAGCCAAAGCGTTAGCTTTGGCTGTCTAGGCATGATGGGAATTGTAGTTTTGCAACAGCTAGAGGGCCTGAGTTTGACACCTGTACCTATGAATCTTCATAATTGCAATGTTATTTGCAAGTGTCTGATTCCACCTCCATTTCCTTATGGCCGCCGTTCCTTTGTCTCGTGCACTCCATATGAACTCGGTATGAAATAGGGAAACGGGTGAGCATTTCTCCTTACGTTTTATAATGTATGAAGGCTACCTCGGCCCAGTCAATGTATACGACCATTATCACAACAATCTACTAAAATATTTAAAGGCAGGGGAAGCCGAAGAAGACGGTATAACTGGCCCCAGACTGCAGACATATTATATAATAAAAGGTCTATAGCATACTGTATATTACATAAGAAAGATAAATGCTGGTAAGGGCTGCCAGCGTTTTTCTATTGATTTCGAGTTTGTATTTCCCTGAAGACTTCCTGCGTTACTGATAGAGGAATGAAGATTGTAGTTTGGGTGATTTATGACCAGAGGCAGACAAAAGATTATAAAATATGGAACAATAATATTCTGTGCATACAGGGGATTCAATGTCCAGGAAAAAAAAAAAAAACGCTGAAAGACAAAGACATTGGGGGTTCTAATTCCCAACCAATAACCTGACCGGCTGGAAATATGAAGCTCAGTTCCCTTACAGGGCAATTTACAGCTTATATAATGTACAATGGAGGATTGCTACTCTTACAGCAACTCTCTGGCCAGATAATAAAACATACATACTTATGGCTGTTCTTCGCCTCTATATTAGTGTTTGAATGGTCGAGGTAGTCGTATGTTTTGCATAATCACGGCCGTTGTTGCAATTTGCAACTGCCGTGATTTATACGAAACAAACGTATGTGAATGAATGGAATTTCGGCCGGAGCATATACACATAGTATAGGCTCCAGACGGGATTCCATCCGGCCGCACTAAAAACTGACCTGTCAGTTGTCTGTGGCCGCTATTCATTGAATAGTGGCCGCAGAGAACATGTCAGGTCACACAATGGAGCGTGCAGCTCTGGCCGCACACTCCATTGTGTTTGCAGCGATGAATTCGGATGCGGGCGAATTCAGCAGAAATTAACAGCAGTACCGGTCGGGATGATTTTCAGTAAAAACGGACGAAAGTGGTACAGTACATGAGGTGGAGGCAGTGGTACAGTACATGAGGGGGAGGCAGTGGTACAGTACATGAGGGGGAGGCAGTGGTACAGTACATGAGGGGGAGGCAGTGGTACAGTACATGAGGTGGAGGGAGTGGTACAGTACATGAGGGGGAGGGAGTGGTACAGTACATGAGGGGGAGGCAGTGGTACAGTACATGAGGGGGAGGCAGTGGTACAGTACATGAGGGGGAGGCAGTGGTACAGTACATGAGGTGGAGGGAGTGGTACAGTACATGAGGGGGAGGGAGTGGTACAGTACATGAGGGGGAGGCAGTGGTACAGTACATGAGGGGGAGGCAGTGGTACAGTACATGAGGGGGAGGGGCAGTGGTACAATACATGAGGAATAGGCAGTGGTACAGTACATGAGGGGGAGGGAGTGGTACAGACATGAGGAGGAGGCAGTGGTACAGTACATGAGGGGGAGGCAGTGGTACAGTACATGAGGGGGAGGCAGTGGTACAGTACATGAGGGGGAGGCAGTGGTACAGTACATGAGGTGGAGGCAGTAGTACAGTACATGAGGGGGAGGCAGTGGTACAGTACATGAGGGGGAGGCAGTGGTACAGTACATGGGGTGGAGGCAGTGGTACAGTACATGGGGTGGAGGCAGTGGTACATTACATGGGGTGGAGGCAGTGATACAGTACATGAGGGGGAGGCAGTGGTACAGTACATGGGGTGGAGGCAGTGGTACAGTACATGGGGTGGAGGCAGTGGTACAGTACATGGGGTGGAGGCAGTGGTACAGTACATGAGGGGGAGGGAGTGGTACAGTACATGGGGTGGAGGCAGTGGTACAGTACATGAGGGGGAGGCAGTGGTACAGTACAAGAGGTGGAGGCAGTGGTACAGTACATGGGGTGGAGGCAGTGGTACAGTACATGGGGTGGAGGCAGTGGTACAGTACATGAGGGGGAGGAAGTGGTACAGTACATGAGGTGGAGGCAGTGGTACAGTACATGAGGAGGCAGTGGTACAGTACATGGGGTGGAGGCAGTGGTACAGTACATGAGGGGGAGGCAGTGGTACAGTACATAGGGTGGAGGCAGTGGTACAGTACATGAGGTGGAGGCAGTGGTACAGTACATGGGGTGGAGGCAGTGGTACAGTACATGAGGAGGGGCAGTGGTACAGTACATGGGGTGGAGGCAGTGGTACAGTACATGAGGAATAGACAGTGGTACAGTACAAGAGGTGGAGGCAGTGGTACAGTACATGGGGTGGAGGCAGTGGTACAGTACATGAGGGGTAGGCAGTGGTACAGTACATGGGGTGGAGGCAGTGGTACAGTACATGAGGGGGAGGCAGTGGTACAGTACATGAGGGGGAGGGGCAGTGGTACAGTTCATGAGGGGGAGGGAGTGGTACAGACATGAGGAGGAGGCAGTGGTACAGTACATGAGGGGGAGGGAGTGGTACAGACATGAGGGGGAGGGAGTGGTACAGACATGAGGAGGAGGCAGTGGTACAGTACAAGAGGTGGAGGCAGTGGTACAGTACATGGGGTGGAGGCAGTGGTACAGTACATGAGGGGTAGGCAGTGGTACAGTACATGAGGGGGAGGGAGTGGTACAGTACATGAGGGGGAGGCAGTGGTACAGTACATGAGGGGGAGGCAGTGGTACAGTACATGAGGAGGAGGCAGTGGTACAGTACATGAGGGGGAGGGAGTGGTACAGTACATGAGGGGGAGGCAGTGGTACAGTACATGAGGAAGAGGCAGTGGTACAGTACATGAGGGGGAGGCAGTGGTACAGTACATGAGGAAGAGGCAGTGAGTGGTACAGTACATGAGGGGGAGGCAGTGGTACAGTACATGAGGGGGAGGCAGTGGTACAGACATGAGGGGGAGGCAGTGGTACAGTACATGAGGGGGAGGGAGTGGTACAGTACATGAGGGGGAGGCAATGGTACAGTACATGAGGGGGAGGCAGTGGTACAGTACATGAGGAGGAGGCAGTGGTACAATACATGAGGAATAGGCAGTGGTACAGTACATGAGGGGGAGGGAGTGGTACAGACATGAGGAGGAGGCAGTGGTACAGTACATGAGGGGGAGGGAGTGGTACAGTACATGAGGGGGAGGGAGTGGTACAGTACATGAGGGGTAGGCAGTGGTACAGTACATGAGGGGGAGGGAGTGGTACAGTACATGAGGGGGAGGCAGTGGTACAGTACATGAGGGGGAGGCAGTGGTACAGTACATGAGGAGGAGGCAGTGGTACAGTACATGAGGGGGAGGGAGTGGTACAGTACATGAGGGGGAGGCAGTGGTACAGTACATGAGGAAGAGGCAGTGAGTGGTACAGTACATGAGGGGGAGGCAGTGGTACAGTACATGAGGGGGAGGCAGTGGTACAGACATGAGGGGGAGGCAGTGGTACAGTACATGAGGGGGAGGGAGTGGTACAGTACATGAGGGGGAGGCAATGGTACAGTACATGAGGGGGAGGCAGTGGTACAGTACATGAGGAGGAGGCAGTGGTACAGTACATGAGGGGGAGGGAGTGGTACAGACATGAGGAGGAGGCAGTGGTACAGTACATGAGGGGGAGGGAGTGGTACAGTACATGAGGGGGAGGGAGTGGTACAGTACATGAGGGGGAGGGAGTGGTACAGTACATGAGGAATAGACAGTGGTACAGTACAAGAGGTGGAGGCAGTGGTACAGTACATGAGGGGGGAGGCAGTGGTACAGTACATGGGGTGGAGGCAGTGGTACAGTACATGAGGGGGGAGGCAGTGGTACAGTACATGGGGTGGAGGCAGTGGTACAGTACATGGGGTGGAGGCAGTGGTACAGTACATGAGGGGGAGGCAGTGGTACAGTACATGAGGGAGAGGCAGTGGTACAGTACATGAGGGGGAGGCAGTGGTACAGTGCATGAGGGGGAGGCAGTGGTACAGTACATGAGGAATAGACAGTGGTACAGTACATGAGGAGGAGGCAGTGGTACAGTACATGGGATGGAGGCAGTGGTACAGTACATGGGGTGGAGGCAGTGGTACAGTACATGAGGGGGAGGGAGTGGTACAGTACATCAGGAGGAGGGAGTGGTACAGTACATGAGGGGGAGGGAGTGGTACAGTACATCAGGAGGAGGGAGTGGTACAGTACATGAGGGGGAGGGAGTGGTACAGTACATGAGGGGGAGGCAGTGGTACAGTACATGAGGGGGAGGCAGTGGTACAGTACATGAGGGGGAGGGAGTGGTACAGTACATGGGGTGGAGGCAGTGGTACAGTACATGGGGTGGATGCAGTGGTACAGTACATGAGGTGGAGGCAGTGGTACAGTACATGAGGAGGGGCAGTGGTACAGTACATGAGGAATAGGCAGTGGTACAGTACATGAGGAATAGGCAGTGGTACAGTACATGAGGGGGAGGGAGTGGTACAGACATGAGGAGGAGGCAGTGGTACAGTACATGAGGTGGAGGCAGTGGTACAGTACATGAGGGGGAGGCAGTGGTACAGTACATGAGGTGGAGGCAGTGGTACAGTACATGAGGGGGAGGCAGTGGTACAGTACATGAGGGGGAGGCAGTGGTACAGTACATGAGGGGGAGGCAGTGGTACAGTACATGAGGGGGAGGCAGTGGTACAGTACATGGGGTGGAGACAGTGACAGTTCATTAAGACGTGGTGGCACATTAGAGGGTGTCACCTTAACCCCTTAGTGACCGCCATGCTGCCTTTTCACGGCGGCCACTAATGGGCTTTATTCCGATGCGTACGCCTTTTAATGGCGGGCGCATCGGAATAAATTACCGCCCGGCGGCGGCTGCAGGACGGGTGATCAGCGGTCAGTGTGACAGCTGACACCCTCCTGTAACTGCCCGGAGCAGAGGATTCTCCGCTTCGGGCAGTTTAACCCGTTAAATGCCGCTGTCAAACCATGACAGCGGCATCTAACGGGTCCCGGTGGATCCCGTGGGTCAGTTACGTGATCGCGATGTCCCGCTGCGCCGTCCGGTCCTCAGATGTCTCCATGGTGATCCCGGGTCCTAATGAAGGTCCCCGGGGTCACCATGGAGATGCCTCATGCTGACAGGGGTGGCTGTGGCTATTGCCTGTCAGCATGAGGCATGATACAATACATTGCAGTACATCAGGTATTTTACACTAGTGTAAAAGTAAAAAAAAGTGTGCACCAAACACAACACAGCCCCCCCCAGCCCCCCCCCCCCAATAATAAAGATGCATTACATTCCCTATACCCAATAAAACGTGACATAAAAGTGATCAAAAACACAAATCCTATACATATTTGGTATCGTTACGTCCGTAACGACCCAATCTATAAAACTATATCAATAATTATATCGCACAACACACGCTGTAAAAAAAAAAAAAAAAAAAAAACAGTACCAGAATAGCTGTATTTTATCAATCCACTTTAGAAAATGCATCATAAAAGAGATCAAAAAGTCAAATACATATAAAACTTGGTATCAATAGAAACTACAGATCTTCCCGCAAAAAATAAGCCCAAAACCAGCTCTGTCGCGCAAAAGATGAGAACGCTATGGATCTTGCAATGCGGCAACAGTTTTTGTGGGTTTTTGCTAGGAAGATAGTTTCTATTGCGCCAAAGTGATAATAGTTAAAAAAACCTACACAAATGTGGTTTCGCCGTAACCGTAGTGACCCAGAGAATACATGTATTATGTTATTAGTGACCGCCGATACGGAATTTTACAGCGATCACTAATGGGCTCTATTCTGCTTCCATCAGCTCTTTATGGCGATGGCGCAGAATAGTGCAACGGCGCCGGTAATGCCCGCAGCCCCCTCCTCTCAGCTACCGGAGGTAGCTGAGGGGTTTGGGCAGAGTGTGGGGTCAGTCCCGGCAAGTCCCCTCACCGGCGATCGCCGTTATTACCAGTATAACGGCGGCCACCGATAACAGACATTGCAAGCACAGCTGAACGCTTTCATCTCTTTTCACCGTGAATCCACAGTGAGAAGAGATGAGAACATGTCCCCCCTGTCCCCAGAATTAACCCTAGTGACCTGGTCACTGACCCTCCCCTCCCAGGGCGTCCATCTGATCCAAGATGGCCGCCGCCATCTCTGTGAACAGACTCTGTTCACAGTGATGGATTCCTAAAAATGATCAAAGCTTCATTCTCTCCACCACCAGAGGTGGCAGAGAGCATGGGGCAATGATCGGTGACCACCCGGTGTGGTCCTAGTACAAGTGATCAGCGGTATATACTATATACCACTGATCGCTTGTTCCAAATGGTGCCAGCACTTTTTTACGCCTGTCACCAAAGTCAAGTGCCCTGGATTACCCGTAACCACCCTGGATTACTTGTAACCACCACAGATTACCTGTAACCACCCCAGATAACCTGTAACCACCCAAGATAACCTATAACCACCCCAGATTGCCCGTCACCACCCCAGATTGCCCGTAACCACCCCAGATTGCCCGTAACCACCCCAGATTGCCTGTAATCTCCCCAGATTGCCCGTATCCACCCCAGATTGCCCGAATCCACCCCAGATAGCCCATAACCATCCCAGACAGCCCATAACCATCCCAGACAGCCCATAACTACCCCAGATTGCCCGTCACCACCCCAGATTGCCCGTCACCACCCCAGATTGCCCGTCACCACCCCAGATTGCCTGTCACTACCCCAGATTGCCCGTAATCTCCCCAGATTGCCCGTAATCTCCCCAGATTGCCTGTAATCTCCCCAGATTGCCCGTAATCTCCCCAGATTGCCCGTATCCCCCCCAAATAGCCCATAACTATTCCAGACAGCCCGTTACCACCACAGATTGCCCGTAACCACCCCAGATTGCCACAGACTGCCTGTAACTACCCCAAATTGCCTGTAACCACCCCAGATTGCTCGCAACCACCCCAGATTGCTCGCAACCAGCCCATATTGCCCGTCACCACCCCAGATTTCCCGTCACCGCCCCAGATTGCCCGTTGCAACCCCAGATAGTCAGTGAACACCACCAGATTGCCCGTCACCAACCCAGATAGCCGGTGAACACCCCCAGATTGCCCATCACCACCCCAGATAGCCAGTAAACACCCCATAACCACCCCATACAGCCAGTAAACACCCCCAGATTGCCCGTAACCACCCCAGATTGCCCGTGACCACCCCAGATTGACCGTAACCACCCCAGATTGGCACAGACTGCTCGTAACCACCCCAGATTGCCCATAACCCCACCAGATTGCCTGTTGCCACCTCAGATAGCCAGTAAACACCCCCAGATTGTCTATTACCACCCCAAATAACCAGTAAACACCCACATATTGCCTGTAACTAAAATGACACTCCTTCTCTTCTGAGCCCTTCTGTGTGCCCTTACAGTGGTTTATGCCCACATATGGGGTACCATTGTACTTAGGAGAACCTCCGTTACAAATTTTGGGGTGCTTTTTCTCCCCTGTTCCTAGTGAAATTGAGAAATTTCAAACCAAACAAACATGTTATTGGAAAAATTTAATTTTTTTCATTTTTACGGTCTAGTTTTGAATACTTCCCTCCAATACCTGTGGGGTCAAAATGCTCACCACACCCCAAGATGAATTCCTTTAGGGGTGTACTTTCCAAAATGGAGTGTGATAATTTGCTGATACATTTCTAAGCCCCGTAATACCCTTAAAAAGTTAAATATGTTTACGAAATGAAGCCAGAATAAAGAGGACATATTGATAATGTGACTTACTAACTAATTTTTGTCATGTGCCTTTTTTTTTTAGAAGCAATGAATTTCAAAGTTCGTAAAGTGCAAAATTTTCAAATTTTTCATTATATTTTGATGTTTTTCACAAAAAACACACAAAGTAGTGACCAAATTTTACCACTAACATAAAGTACCATATGTTACGAAAAAACAATCTCAGAATCGCTAGTATACGTTAAAGCATCACTGAGCTATAAGCTCATAAAGTGAGACAGGTCAGATTTTGAAAAATGAGCCTGGTCATTAAGGCCCAAACAGGCTTGGTCCCTAAGGGGTTAAAGTCATTGGATATAACTTTTTTTTGTCCTCTGACTGCCCATCAGCTTTAGCTATGCCACTGGGGCCAACTACAGGGGGAGGTATACAGTATGGGGACTACCTACAGAGGGTGATGTATACAGTATGGGGACTACCTACAGAGGGTGATGTATACAGTATGGGGACTACCTACAGAGGGTGATGTATACAGTATGGGGACTACCTACAGAGGGTGATGTATACAGTATGGGGCAACAGCTACAGAGGGGGAGGGGGGTATATAATATGGGGGAACAACTGCAGAGCGGGACGGATGTATACAGTATGGGGACTACCTGCAGAGGGGGGAGGGAGGTATACAGTATGGGGACTACCTGCAGAGGGGGAGAGGTATACAGTAAGGGGACTACCTGCAGAGGGGGGAGGGAGGTATACAGTATGGGGACTACCTGCAGAGGGGGGAGGTATACAGTATAAGGGAACAACTACAGAGGGGTAGGGAGGTATGCAGTATGGGAACTACCTGCAGAGGGAGAAGTATACAGTATGGGGAAACAACTACAGAAAGGGATATACAGTTTAGGGACTACCTGTGGACATTCATACCTAGTGATCCCTCTGACCGACATCTGTTTTGAGGGCTCCCATTAAATGGGTTTTTTGGGGATCACTGTAATGTCAGAGACTCTGCCCATCTGAGAATCCAGTGCAATCCAGTGCAATCTATTGGGGCCCCGCTGGCAGAAAACACCTATAATAATAACATATATGTAATAATACAAGAAAACACAATTTGTAAATGTAAAAGTATAGCGTTATAATAAAGGACAATAAGGCAAATCTGCACGAGCGACGTCCAGCTCCTAAATGGCCATGTGGTAAATGGACTGATGTTGGAATAGACTGCAGCTATTACCTCTAAATAACCTCTATTTGCAGAGATGTGCTTTTCTACAACGTCCCTTCCATTAGATCAACGTCACTACTGGGCCTATACATTTGTCTCAATCCGGAATATCTGGAAATGTTTCTCTTTCATTCTAGCAAATGTATTTATTGGTAAAATCAATATAAAATGTTAGCGATGAGAATCAGCAATCCATCTATCCTGTGCGGACGGTGATAAGCTCCGCTGCTGTTTGTATACGGCACAATGTGCCCTCCGGGGAATGGCCCCTGCACTGGGCCGGCTTCATAAGAGCCCCCTCGTATTCCACTAAAAGGGTCTTATGCCAAAGACACAAAGGAGGAAAAAGCAGCGATAATTGCCACAGTAACCAAATTATCAGTAATGTGAAGTCCTAATGTGCTCAGAGCGGCGGAGAGATCGGCTTGTGTCATATAGAATACGGCCAGAGGAAATCAATTCACACCCATGTTGTAACAGGTATTTTATAAGTTCAATAATAGCTCCTGGCGACGGCAATTATCTCCACCAGGTCAGGGCCCCGCAAAACAATGGCAGATGGGAGGGGCTGGGGGTGACCGGATTGTTTCAGCTCTATCTGAAATTAATGTACACAAATCAGTCTCGAGGATGAATGGATCAATTTTATATCATTAAAGGGGTAGTTCACCAATTTTTTTTTTTCTTTCAAAATACTTTACTTCTAATAAAAAAATTCAAGTCTTCCAGTACTTATCAGCTGCTGTATGTCCTGCATGAAGTGGTGTATTCTTTCCAGTCTGACACAGTGCTCTCTGCTGCCACCTCTGTCCATGTCAGAAACTGTCCAGAGCAGGAGAGTCTTTCTATAGGGATTTGAAACTGCTCTGGATAGTTCCTGACAAGGACAGAGGTGGCAGCAGAGAGCATTGTGTCAGACTGGAAAGAATACACCACTTCCTGCAGGACATATAGCAGCTGATAAGTACTGGGAGACCGGAGATATTTTAATAGCAGGAAATTAAAAATCTCAGCACTGTTAACAAGTGGGACCAGTTGATCTGAAAGAAAGTATTTTTGTGAACTACCCCTTTACGCATCTACTATTTTTAGATTATTATTATCAATTATTATTGTTATAATTATTATTTACCTGTGGCTGAAGAAGTTGGATACAGCCCTAAGGGTACTATTCCATGAATCGAGTTTTTGACGATCAACGATGAACAATAGACAAACTCAAACGACCGCTATGGCGAACGACCTGAAATCGTCCACCCAATTACACGGAACAATGATGGTTACTTATGATAGTTATTGTGTTCATCCTGTCGTCGCTACTGCGAACGACCAAACGTATCTTATTTAATGCGAATGATCAGTAATAAAAATAGGTCCAAATTCTATTAAACGATCCGAAGGATTTAACGATTTTACGAACCCTAATCGTTTCGTGTAATACCACGCTAAGGCTGCCTGGAAAACATGGATAGAGCCATAGCCCATAGACTGTATCTATGTTTTCCAGGACTCCCTAGGGCTGCATCCGACTTCTTCGGCCGCAGGTAATCGAATGCCATGCGTTGTGTTTAGATACACCTGAGCATGCTAGAGGTTCTCTTGTATTGTACAAATGACCTAAAAATAATCAGTAGCCCAAAACCCTCAATACCCAGTAAGGCTATGTTCACACTACGTAAGTTCCCCAGAAATCACGGCCGTTGTAACAACGGAACCGCCGGTCTCATACAGCGTCTGAACATAGCCTAACTGTTAATAACTCTATGAGTGGACGGCACATAAATCAATCACCGATAGAAAAGTGAAGCTTACATCATCTTCCCGCCTGACGTCTGTCTATGATTTGTTTTCTATTCTTAATCACTTATTACAGGTAGAAACAAGACTGGAGCCAACTTTTTCATCGTCAATAAAGATGAATATCAAACCGGGAGCCCAGTAAAGTTCAAGATCCCCTCTCACCGTCTAATCAGGCCCTGACACAGAACGGACCGACTCTCATTCAGGGATATTGACCTATCATTGACAAGTATTTCATAAACCGGCTTTACTGCACAAGAGGGACAATGATATTGACCTTTAAAGGTCAACATGACCGAGGAATTAATTAACATTTTCCAAAACATTCCTCCATCTCGTCATTAACATTAAAGTAGCAAAATGAAATGAAATTGAAAAGTAGTTCTGGTAAAAAGAAAAAAAAAACAGTATATAGTTATCTCTAGTTTATGAGAACGACAGATGATTTACATACTGGTTGTTACTGATTAAAAATACTGCGTAACATTCAGTGGGGGGATGACTTCTCTGTAAGAGTACACATGCGCTGAATATTTCCACTGAGGATCTCTGGAAAAATTTGCACATGTAACCCCTGGATTTTGCTGAAGATTTCACCCCTGCTTTATTAAAAATTTAATTCAATTCAATAATTAATTTTGTTTTATTTATTTCTCTTTTAAAGGGGTTATCCAGCGAAAATATTTTCTTTCAGATCAACTGGTTTCAGAAAGTTATATAGATTTGTAATTTACTTCTATTTAAAAATCTCAAGTTTCCCCATACTTATCAGCCAGCTGCTGTATGTCCTGCAGGAAATGTTTTCATTTCAGTGTGACACACTGCTCTCTGCTGACATCTCTGTCCGAGACAAGAACTGTCCAGTCTCTCATTGCTGGCTATTAAGGTTCATACCTTGATCCCAGCTCCCTCTGTCTACTCCTGCGATCCCCATTCCTAATTCCTCTGCTTGCTCGACTCCATACCTGACCTCCCGCCTGACCTCTGACTTTCCGTTTGATCCCTGATTTTGTACTGCGTTGCCTGTTTGGTTCTGACTTGGCCTGTTGACTCTCCTTTGTTGTGTTTGTCTGTCTTGTCTGTGTTACACTTATACAGTATAGGGCACGTCTTCGTGGTTGTCCGCAGCTGCCTAGGGCCGATTGAGGCAAGTAGGTAGGGACAGTGGGTAACTTCTGCAGAGGATATGTAGCATTAAAGGAGAAGTCTGGATATTTAAAAAATCTCACAGCTGGCAGGGAGTGGGAAGAACATAACAAACAGTCGCTACTTACCTCTCCCGATGACAGGCTCTGGGACCCCAGCCGGAAGACCTGAGTTCTGATGACGTCATGAAAATGCCCATTCTGGCTGATGGATTGTGCGCTCAGCTGATCAGTGACTGCAGCGGTGTCAAGCCCCGGTCACTGACTGGCTGAACAGGCAGTCCATCAACCAGGTTGTGACGTCAGCTCAGCAGGAGATCCTGGAGCCCAGCCGAAATCCCGGAATGGTGATCCAGCGTCTGCGAGGCACAGGGTAGAGGTGAGTTGGGATAGTTTGTTAGGTTCCCCCTGGTCCTGCAGTTTTAAAAATTTTTACATGGCCGGACTTCTCCTGAACAACTATATATCCAGAAAACATGAAGCCCTTCAAGTTCTCTGTCATTTTTCAGCCTCATAGGCTGTAACCCTCCATGCAAGAGGTAGATATTCATTTGATTGTTACTAGAGATGAACGAGCCGGGTTCGGGTTCGAGTCCATCCGAACCCGAACTTTCGGAATTTGATTAGCGGTGGCTGCTGAAGTTGGATAAAGCCCTAAGGCTAGGTGGAAATCATGGATATAGTCATTATAGTCATACATGGCTGTATCCATGTTTTCCAGACAACCTTAGGGCTTTATCCAGGTTCAGCAGCCAGCGCTAATCAAATGCCGAAAGTTCGGGTTCGGATGGACTCGAACCCGAACCCGGCTCGTTCATCTCTAATTGTTACCTATAAATTCTATTCTTTCATAAGGGCAGAGCAATGACTAAAACTACGGTGCCAAAACCATTACATGAAGGACACTGACGGCAACCAACTTACCCAATTAATTTTAAGCGGACCTCTTGGGTTTCCACCATGGACAAAATCTCATATCTGCATATCCTTACATACCCCTACTATTCAAATTGGTATTTTGAACATCTAAAACATCCAACAGTATAACAAGTAAAATACTGTCATCAAATCCTTTCTTTGCGAGGCCTCCGTTTAATCCGTTTTCATAATAAAGTAGAAAACCTGAATGGAGGAGAAGTTGAGCGGTTCCAAGTGTCTAGTATGATTTCCGCACCTGCCGCTGAGATCATATATAATAGTCTTTTGCCACCCGCAGAGCAAGGAAAGTCATGGATGTCTACATAACCAAAGATGGCCTATATTGGGCCCAGGGGGACAAAGTCAACCAGATGGGTCCAATTTAATTTTTAGTACAAATATGTTGGTTGCCTATAGGAGTAGTTAGGTCCCTAGTAAAGATGAGCAAACCTCCTGAGATTTGCATTTTGTCCTAAACTCTGTGGGCCAGGTGCAGAGTTAAGTGGTGACGCCATATAGGAAGCAGTGGTGAACAACACAACGCTCAGACTGAGACTCCTGTTAGAATGATAGGAGACCCAGCTCTCCGTGGCACCATAGATACTTCATAGTGTGGAGGAGGCTTGTATTCCTCCAGCTCAGTGAATACTTGCAGGGCATCTCTAGGGCTGAATGCCTAGCCATTTAGTGAAACAGAAAGAATAAAAAAAAAATTGGATTCAGACAAAAGCTGATTATTAAAACGAATGTACCATGAGGTACATTCACTTTAAGTGTTGCATATGAATAGAATGGTGCCAGTATGGGGAAGCCAGTGCCACAGTCTTTTTTTTTTAAAACCATGACCTGGTTCCCGCACATGGGCGCAGCTTTAGCCTGGGCCGGTGCTCAATAATAGACCGGCACCATGCTGGGAATTGGGCCGCGCTTCAAGAAGAGGACCGCAGCAATGGCTTCCCTGCACCGGACCAGGAAGGCAACGGGAATCAAATACGAAAGGTTCGACAAGGTTCGAGTTCTATAGAACCTAAGATTTTCTGATGTTCGATTATCTCTAGTCAGATGCAGCCGTAAAGCCAATGGCCTATGCCTGTATTCATGCTTTCCAGAACTCCCTAGGGCTGCATCCAGCCTCTTCAGCCATCGGAAATCAAATGCCGAACAATCGGGTTTGGACAAACTGAAGCATAGTCAAGGTTTGCTCATCTCTACTTATCACACATTATTTTTAGCCACCTAAATCTCCAAACACCATTACACGATGGACACCAACGATGCCCGATAGACTCTAGTAATCATTGTGTCTGATATTTAATCAGACAAAACAACCCAGCATGCTGTGCTACTTTTCATGGACTATATGGCGGACGCTCCTAAGGCCACTTCCATAGTAACAGTATTTTAGTCAATATTGTACATCAGTGTTTACAAAACAAAACTACAAGATGCAAATCTTCTCATCATAGTCTTCCTCTGAGTAGTTTCCACCCCATATTCTGAATGAATATAATGAATATGTATGCACAGGTATACCTGTCTGAAGCTAAACTAAGCCTATAAAATCCCCCATAACAAACAAAATAAAATGTAATTACCATACATTAACTATACATAAACATACATTAGCGCCGCCATCTACATGCTGCCGGAACAACTTGAACTACTGACACCGGCGCTCGTCTCCGTGTTTCTTGAGTATGTGCCTATACGTGCTGTTATATGGGTGTATTTCCTAAGAGTATAGTCCAATATATTCATTTTCTTGCTACTGTAAAATAAAATCTGCATACTATTAGGTAAAGAATTAACGGCCAATGAATGCGTAATGACAGCTTATACCGTATACAGGGCGCTCAGGTTTAAAGGGACTTGCAAATATGTAATGGATGGAGCTGAATCTACTATGCAGTCACTAAATCCAATTAAAAAGGTAGCACTTTGTCAAGGAGTGATTAGTCATTTACACCTCGTCGGAAGGTGCAAGGAGCGCCATCCTCGCCGTATCGGCTCATTTGCATTCCTAACCAGCTCTGATCTCATCCACGTTTCCATCATGCCAGGACTTCTAGCCGTAACTTCTCTCCTGCCCTAACCTGCCCCGGATTGACTGGAAATAAATCTTTCCGCTCATGAAATGGTAATTGGAAATGTTAGCTGAGATAGGAAGGAAGGGGTTAATGACGGAACGGGGGTATATTATTTTGGTGTATTGTTTAAGCTCCATCCAATGTTCCGTAGGGGGGGGGGGGATTAATCACGGCCATGGTTTTCATTCTGAGATGGAATAAATTCCATTAACATTAAGCAATGTCGAATCATAAAACGTCTTGCATTATATTACGCCATAAATGAGCTAAGTAGTAAAATTCTGAGGGATTTTTATTTTCCCAGTGTCAGAGATGTTGCTGTGTTTATTTGTTACTATAATACGCCCGGCGTGATAGCAGATATATGCGGCAATAGATTGCCACTGCATTGGATTGATATAATGTCGGAGTATATATCCTTGTTTTATGAGGTATACAGAGTACAGGGATGAAGCGCACAGCTTCTGGTAAATAAGATGCAGAGGAAATTGGCCAAATAGGTCACCGTTTTATCACTTTATGTTATTATACTCAGGCATGATGCTCTTCTCCTATGGACCAGGACACAATTACTATCTGTTCTGACAACAGGGAGATTCCGAGAAGTGGCGGATTAGGCCATGGATGCACGTCACTATTTGGAAACACAGAAGAAGAGAAAATATTCTTATTATAGTTCCCACGGCCTCCGGGATCTCTTCTGCTGCCAACATCAATACCCGGCTGATGGATTGGCCGTTCGTGATGTCTTCAATATTTTCACCGAAATTCTAATTTTTAGGTGTCAAAGTCTGGACAACAGTTATTTTACTCATATAGACCCTAAACCAAATCCCTTAAATTAATACATAACCTACATACCCTAAAAAAATGCTGGCCCCAGACCAGACTCCTTCAAACCAATACAGTTCCTAGATTATGCACTCACTTAAACAGACATCAGAACAGAGTCCTTAGGTTAATACATAGAGCAGAGCCCAAAATTAATACATACACTAAATGTGCTAATCTAACACTGACCCCAAACCAACACTGATTCCCCACCAAAATACAGACCCCAGACAAGTTCCTTTAAACAAATACAGACAGTTGACCCCCAAACTAATAAAGACAGAAGGCCAGGCCCCCTAAACTAATACAGGCCCTAGACCCACTAAGCTAATACAGGCCCCGACCAGACCCTTAAATACATACAGGCCCCAGACCAGACTCTAAATACATACAGGTCCCATACAGACTCTAAATACATGCAGGTTGCAGACCAGACTCTAAAAACATACAGGCCCCAGACCAGACTCTAAAAACATACAGGCCCCAGACCAGACCCTCTAAACTAATACAGACCCCAAACTGTAAATACATACAGGCTCCAGACCAGACTCTAAAAACATACAGGCCCCAGACCAGACTCTAAAAACATACAGGCCCCAGACCAGACTCTCTAAACTAATACAGACCCCAAACTGTAAATACATACAGGCTCCAGACCAGACTCTAAAAACATACAGGCCCCAGACCAGATTTTAAAAACATACAGGCCCCAGACCAGATTTTAAAAACATACAGGCCCCAGACCAGACCTTCTAAAGTAACACAGACCCCAGACTCTAAATACATACAGACCCTAGACCGAACTCAAAATTCTTACAGGTCCCAGACCAGATGGGATTCCAGACAAAATACAATTTTTAAAAAGATTGGGCAAGGATCATTTTTCCTCTCTCCTTCTTCATTTGAGTATCATCTTATAGCGGCAGCTCTTATGTTTAATGATGTAAGCACAGCTGTAATATATGGAGGTTTTTCGGCAGGCAAGATCTCTCAGCATTAATACTTGTTTACGTAGCGCCAGGTGTCAACCCTTGAAATAATGCCTAGCTAATAGACTGTGTAAAAGCTCAGCGTAAACACCAAACGTATCAGTGAAGCCTTTTAAGTTCTTTACTACATAACCCGTGAACCTGGGGGAAATCAATGAATTAGCCACAAATTATCACACAAGTGCTCAATCATTTCCGAACCGACACAGGGTAGAAATCACCACTACAACTTCAGCCGGTGCTGCCATTACTGTTGCTTTCCACCTCCGTCTGTATATTGGTCAGTCTGGAACCACATGGGTAATATCAGATTTCATTCCACTTTAATACGGTAAAAGGTATTGATCAGTTTGGTGCCTTTTTCATATTATGATTTGTTAGGAACAAAAACACCATGCTAGAATAATAGAGAGACCAATAGTAATTCCAATCCAACACGACATGGAGAGAGAGGAGCAGCTGCACCCACGTATGGCTGACACTAGTGCCGCTAGGCCTATATTAAAAACTGTCAGGGTGTCGGTATATAATTTGATCAAACCATAATAGCCCCGTGTACCACGTGCAGGTCCCCTGGTTCACACAGGTCCCCACGCTAACTCACCGCCGTGTCGGTCAGCGACCGCCACCCCCGCAAAGCGTGCACATGCAGGGAAGGGAGGCCATGGAATGGCCCTGCCAACCCAATGTCACAGGACCAAACCCAAAGTGCCCCCCCAAAACCCGGCTGGCACCACCGGCAGGGAAGGCTGCCCCCAAACAACACAAGTATGAATGTGGTATTGCACTCACCAATGCTGCTGCAAATGCGTGGTACAAGGGGCTATTATGGTTTGATCAAATCATATACCGACATCCTGATGGTTTTTAAAATAGGCCTAGTGGCACTAGTGTCAGCCATATGTGAGATGTGCGGCCGCTCCTCTCTCTCCATGTCGTGTTTTACAGTTCTCCCTTTTCTGAGCAGCTGGCACTCCCCTTTAAGATCCACATGACCCAAATTGGCAGGATATACCTGTGCTCACATGTTAGTACCTTATGTCTTTCCCATTCTGTTTGCAGCAGTATTGGTGAGTGCAATACCACATTCATACTTGTGTTGTTTGGGGGCAGCCTTCCCGGCCGGTGGTGCTGGCCGGGTTTTGGGGGGGCACTTTGGGTTTGGTCCTGTGACATTGGGGGTTGCATGGCCATTCCATGGCCTCCCTTCCCTGCACGTGCACGCTTTGCGGGGATGGCGGTCGTTGACCGACGCGGTGTGGAGTGAGTGGAGGGACCCGTGTGAACCAAGGGACCTGCACGTGGTACACGGGGCTATTATGGTTTGATCAAATTATATACTGACACCCTGACGGTTTTTAAAATAGGCCTAGGGGCACTAGTGTCAGCCATATGTGGGATGTGCGGCCGCTCCGCTCTTTCCATGTCGTGTAATTCCAATCCAAGCCTCTGATATACACTATGTGACATGTCAATTCTTTGGATGGAGAGCTGCTGAGAGTGGAGGGGCACAAGGCATCACATTTCAATTCTTTGAGCAGAGTGGCGCAAGGCATTCCATAGAAACAGATAGCAGGCGGGATTCCGAACGGGGTCCGCGGGCGGAGGTTCCACTCTGAATTTCCGCTCATTTTCCATAATGTGAACTGGCCCTAAGAGGCAGATGGCAATCCCTGAGAAACACCCCTATAGCATTATCCTTCCAACACCAAACTGTCCAGGTGGCACAATCTGGTCAGGCAGGTAATGTTCTCCTGACATCCACCAAACTCAGACTCATCCATCAGCTACCAGATAGAGAAGTGTGATCCATCACACCACAGAACATGTTTCCTCTCCTCCAGAGTCCAGTGGCTCCACCTCTGGTTACTGAAAGGCTTTCATGCATCTGCTTGGTCATGCCATGAAGCTCCCGGTAGGCAGTTTTTGTGCTGATGTTGATGCCAGATGAGGGTTGGTCTCTGCAGTTATTGATGACTTTTATACACTATGTACCACTAATGCAATACATATGCACCTATGTCTCTCAGCTTTTGGTGACCCTCCTGTATAACCTTTTGTGGTCATCTCTTCATGGCTGAGTTGCTGTGTTTCCTAAACACCTCCATTTCTCTATAATGCCAGTTACATCTAATGGTAGAAGACCTAGGAGGTGAGAAATCTCACACATTGACTTGTTGCAGTGATGGCTCCTACTACAGTACACACTGGTATCAGTAATCTCTAGAGAACGACTAATGTTTGTTTCCACATGGTTTAGCACACAGTACCTACAAAGACTAGTGTTGATCGTGCACTAAAAGGCTCAAGTGCTCGTTCCTGGAGTTTAGTATTTTTTAATGCTCAAGTGCTCGACTCGAATAAGGGGCCCCATTGAAAACAATGGGATACTTGTGCATTTAACTGGCAGAGCGGAGGGTACCTGGTTAACCTGAAACTTACAAAGTGGCAGTTGAGCACCATGTTCACTCATTTTCAACAAAGACCCATCTAATGGAACCTGAATAGTTGGACGCCTCGTAGTTGGATAGTTGGATGCCTTGTAGTTGGACACCTTATAGTTGGACAGTTGGACGCCTTGAAGTTAGATAATTGGAGACTTCATATTTTGATAGTTGGATGCCTTGTAGTTGGATAGTTGGACACCTTGTAGTTGTGTAGTTGGACTCCCTGTAGTTAGATAGTTGAAAGCCTTGTAGTTGGATAGTCAGATGCTTTGTAGTTGGAAAATTGGACGCCTTGTAGTTGGAAAATTGGATGCCTCGTAGTTGGATAGTTGGACTCCTCATTTTTGGATAGTTGGATGCCTCTTAGTTGGATAGTTGGACACCTTGTAGTTGTGTAGTTGGACGCCTCGTAGTTGGATAGTTGAAAGCCTCGTAGTTGGATAGTTGGACGTCTCGTAGTTGAAAAGTTGGATGCCTTGTAGTTCAATAGTTGGACTCCTTGTAGTTGAACAATTGGATGACACGTAGTTGGATAGTTGGACTCCTTGTGCTGTGACAAATTTTGAAAAAGGGAGACGCGAGAAAGCCCCGAGAGGCTGAGGACGTGCCGACACTGTGAATGGCGAATAAATTAGAAGTCTTTAGCGGAGGATGCAGACTGCTAATTATTTAAAACATAAAATTCACATTAAAGTGTCCTCAGAACAAAGTCTTGAATTATGTATTGCCTTAAGAGTCTTCTACAAAGTGTTAATGAGCTGCTTTGCTGTCCGAGAAGTTAAAGCCATCTAATGAAGAATGGAAGGATCATAGTCACTAGTTGTGCTAATGCGCAGATTAATTAAAAATAAAAAAGCAAATTATCAAATGGCTTTTCCTTCTTTCTACCATGCGGTGCAGAACTAATCTTACCATTGCTTACAAATGCCCATACCAGATCGTTCTGGGTTTTATTAGATCTTACTTGCCTCCAACTTCCATGTGAAATATGAATAGAATGCCAAGGACTAACTATACCTGAAGAGGCTCCAGGAGAGTTCAATCAGATGGCTTATCCAGCTTCTAAACATTGGATCAGGACATCGACATTAGATCAGTTAGGATCTGACTCCTGTCGCCCCCTTCGATCAGCTGATCTCGGCCATTTACTTGTCCCCATTCCTGCAACCGCCATACTGTTATTAGCTGTGGTGCAAGGAACCGCAGCATTGTCTCATTCACTTGAATGGGTTGACGCTACAGTTTCTTGCACTGCCGCTACTGCAAGTATGGAGCGTGCAGGAATGAAGCAAACGTAAACACTGAAAAGACTGTGGGACTATGCTGAATGCTATGGCCCCTTAACACCTTCATGACCAAAGGTCATTGATGCACAGATGTCCTGGTCAAATTGAGGCAATGATCCTCCTAGTCTTCTAAGAGCCATATCGCTTTTATTTTTCCACCTTCAGGGCTGGTTAAGAAGTCATTTTTTGTGCCATGATCTCTAGTTTTTTATTGGTATCATATTAGTGTAAGAGAAAAAATTTTAATTCTATGCTCTGATTGCATATACTGATGAATGCTATGCCATAGCATAGCATTTATCCGTATTATCGGCGATCTGTGCATAGAGTCTGCCTGAGAGCAGACTCTATGAACAGATCAAAGATCTGACAGGACGGAGGTAAGTGGCTTACCCCCGCCTTCTGGTACAAGTGGTCGCTTTGCATCGCAGTATTTAAGGGGTTAATGACAGGCAGCTGCAGGACTGCAGCTGCCTGTCATTATGCTCGGTTCTGGGGTCAGTAATCGCATTGAAACGTCCCTGCACACATTAAAACCCCTTGCAGATTGGCGCTCATCTACAATATTGATTGGGCCATCATCGGCCTATGTAAAGGACTCTTAAACTGCCTGGAAACCATAGGCTGTATCCATGTTTTCCAGGACTCCCTGGGGCTGCATTTAACTTCCCCAGCCACCGATAATCAAATACCGCACAATCAGGTTTGGATGAACCAAAGCATGCTCGAAGTTTGTTCATCTCTACATCCTGTACATTGTGCACATGATTCCCTGTGCTTGTCGGCTGTCTGGGTAGGATGGGAGTTGTAGTTTTCTACAGCCGGGGTAAGCTTCTGATCTCAGTATATGTACTAAAGAAATCACTAAACCTTAATATTCTGACATAAAACTACAAATAAGAAACATCGCATATCTAGGAATCTGCGCTATTCCTGGGTGTCAGGGTAGATAATACGGCATTCAGGTATCTTGCGGTTTTGTATGTTCCATATAAAATGGTTTTCTGCTGCTACACAAAGCATGAATTATTGGTTAGGGAGGCAGGGGTGGGGGGCTGACCGCGCTACCACTTCCAAATGAGATGCTGCAATGACTGAACACATATTCGGCCTCTTGATAAAAGCCAATTATAAATTCAGCAATAAGTTTAATTAATAAACATGGCTTTTCCTGAGGGTTTCCAGTACATAAACGGCAATCTGTCTGCTTTCCTCAATCTCCTTTCTGCATCCACCACATCCATTACACTGCATCTCATTACAGCTCACATCTATCAGAGTGTTTGCATATCAATTCCAGCAGAGCCATTTCTAGTGGGCAATCATTGAGCCATCCTGATCTAGGAATTGTGCTATTTATTACAGATCTGTTCAACAGGCTGTGACCAGGTCAGGGTCAGAATCGTTTACAGATAGTGGGACATGGGAAATGCTCCAGATAGGTCCATGTAGAGCGTCATCTAGTAAGTATGTTTTATATGAGCTTTTTACATTGGCGGAGTGTAACAAAGATAAAAAGAGAGGGGTAAGTAGTACAAGGACCCCATAGCAGGATATTAGAACTGAAGTGTGCTCCCAGCCCAAAAAATAGTTTTCAAACCAAATGGTATAAAAATTATATAGATTTGTCATTTATTTCTATTTAAAAATATTGTCTTCCAGTACTTATCAGCTGCTGTATGTCCTGCATGAAGTGGTGTATTCTTTCCAGTCAGACACAGTGCTCTCTGCTGCCACCTCTGTCCATGTCAGGAACTGTCCAAAGCAGGAAAATGTTTCTATGGGGATTTGCTACTGCTCTGCACAGTTCCCGACATGGACAGAGGTGGCAGCAAAGAGCACAGTGTCAGATTGGAAACAATACACCACTTCCTGTAGGACATATAGCAGCTCATAAGTACTGAAAGATTTGAAGTTTTTTTTTTTTTTAGTAAGTAATTGACAAATCTGTATAACTTGGAATACTGGAATATTTTAAATATTAAACATTTATTTAAAATATTACTTAATTAATGTTTATTAATAATGTAATATTAATTATTATTTTATATTATTATTATATTATTTTATGTTATTTATTTTTTATATTATTTAAATATTTATTAAATATTCTATATACATATCAAATATTTTAAATAGATGGAGTACCCCTTTAACCATTAGGCTAGTGTATATATTGTATAGCTTTGTCACAATCAAGCCATTTCTGCATAAGATACATATATATATATATATATATATATATATATATATATATATATAAAAATGTTTGCTCTCATGACAGACTTGTCTCTGAATTGAGTAAACTGATTCATGGGTAATTTCTTTTTATTCCAAGATGAATAGAAACAGGTTGCTTTCTGTGTAGGGCTGACCTAGCCGCCTTACTCCGCACGGTGACACGTATCGCTTGCCTTTCCCTACAGCGAGGAGATGACATGTCTACATTCCTGTATTCAGGTCTCATTACACATAAAGGCAGCAATGACTGAAGCATGTGCTATGTATTCTGGGTACACGCGCTTTTACTCCCGTCAGTGTTTTATTTGACACGTAGCGGTCCCCTCTTTCATTAGAGCATCCTCCGCATTATCTCGTCAGTAGTCCTCCAGCGTGTCCGACACGTCGCAGCCGGGATAAAATCTAATGATGTGCGACGCTGAATAGAAGTCGTACAAGGCTGCGCCAAGCCAGACACAATAAAGGAGACATTGAGCCTCGTGTGATGTGTAAAAGTCACTTTATCGTTTGTTTTTGCTCTTCGGCAACAAAAGAATCCGTCTTCAAAGAAGAAGGAAGGCCTGAAATCTCTCTGATAACCATTCCGCTGACATCCTAATAACAGGTTCCTCACCGAGCTCTGGAAGCCATTTTCCTTCCTTTTCTTGGCTTGTTAAATTTAAGGGCTAACCTTCTCCGAGAGGTCTGATGTTTCTTTCCCCTCGAGAACTGTCGGCTCTTGAATGTTCCTGAGCCTTTTGTCTGTCTTTCTTGTATAAAAAGGCTCATTGTGAAAGAGAGGAGCATATTACATCCCGTAACCGTCTAATTGGACGACCTAATGAAAGGGAAAACTAGACGGAGCAAGACTTAAAGGGACCTTGGATGTAAAGAGTGTGTGTGTATTGGCTTGTGTGTATTTCTTAGAGGTGCTACTGTATGTAACTAACAGCGAAGAGACAGTAAACTCACATGGGTGGATGTTCTTCTTAGGCTGGGTTCACACTATGTTTTTGCAATCTGTTTTTGCAAAAAAAAAAAACGGATAAAAAAAAGAAGCATTTATGTGCATCTCTTTTGATCCTTTTTTCTATTCCATTATAAAAAAAAAAACGGATCACCACGCATCTGTTTTTTTTTACGTACACAAAAATGAGGTCAGCTACGTTTTTGTGTACGTTAAAAAAAGGATGTGTTTTGATTCTTTTTTCTTCACAATGGAAGTCAATGGGAAAATGGATCATAACGATTTCACGCAAATTCATAAATTTTTCCATCCGTTTTTGAAAAAAAAAATGGATCGCAAAAACGTAGTGTGAACACAGCCTTATCTAGATTAATATTCCTGCTGGTTTGGTCCTAAAACAACACTGGGATTGATATGTGTTATACAAGAAAAAAAAAGGCCACATAATTCAATAAAAAAAAATAATTCTGTTTTACTAATATGATTTTAAAACGTAACAACATAAGATTTTTTTCACTGTGCACAAAAGAGACCCTGTTCTAATATTACACAATGAGAGCAAAAGAAGATCGCACAGCCTGGCTTCCCACCCAAAGGATCCCGGATGGTCAAACCAGCCAGACACTCTGTGATGCTCAGTCCATGAAATAACAGTGTTGCAAATAATCCAAAAAGAAAAGTAGGGTGGCACTCACCTACAGTATGTGATCGGTGAGTGCCGCCCTACTTTTCTTTTTGAATTACCTGTACTAATATAACACCGATATATGGGATCAATAGACAAAAACAATTGCACTTTGCCCCCAGACAGCTCAAGATGCACATCCAAAATTTGTTATAAATTGTTATAAATTGCTGACGCTGGCCCTCTGACTGTACGCGCTTTTAATCTGGTGCTGTGATTGACCCAGCCGGGGTCTATTGGTTCCCAACCTTGTCCATCACTTTTGTGGCATGAGGCAGCATTAAACCGCAGGCCACAAGAGACCGCTCTATACCAGTGCCAACACCCCCCACCCTGTGTGATGTCACTCGTGCGCATGCAGCACCAGAACAGTGAAGGAGAAACCAGAGGAGAACAACGCTGCAGCATGCAGCATTTTTTTTTTTTAAACATTTTTTTAACTCCTCTTCTTTTTCTTTTACCAGAAACAGTGATGATTTTATGAAGTCTCTTGAAGGGCTCCTGATCAGTGTTTCCTGACGACAAAAATAGCCAAGGACATGTTAAAGGGGCCTAAGAGGGCGGGCATGGAGGAGCATGTGACCATGCCCCGCCCCCTAGTGTCCTCATCTATCTGCTATCTATCTATCTATCTATCTATCTATCTATCTCCTATCTATCTATCTATCTATCTATCTATCTATCTATCTACAATGTAGAGAAATGGTGCAGCACTCAATAAGTCAAAAAAATGTTGTGGTGCCTATCAGTGTGCACCCTTGAGACCATAGGTGCTGAAATATACAATATAGGAATCACTGTGGCACTCCAAAGTAGTGAAAAAAATGTGGTTTATTCGCCCAAAACCGCAACGTTTCAAACTCGCAATGAGTCCTTTTTCAAGCACTGCTTGAAAAAGGACTCATTGCGAGTTTGAAACGTTGCGGTTTTGGGCGAATAAACCACATTTTTTTCACTACTTTGGAGTGCCACAGTGATTCCCATATTGTATCTATCTATCTATCTATCTATCTATCTATCTATCTCATATCTATCTATCTCCTATCTATCTATCTATCTATCTATCTATCTATCTATCTATCTATCTATCTATCTATCTATCTATCTATCTATCTCATATCTATCTATCTATCTCCTATCTATCTATCTATCTATCTATCTATCTCCTATCTATCTATCTATCTATCTCCTATCTATCTATCTCCTATCTATCTATCTATCTATCTATCTATCTATCTATCTATCTATCTCCTATCTATCTATCTCCTATCTATCTATCTCCTATCTATCTATCTCCTATCTATCTATCTATCTATCTATCTATCTATCTATCTATCTATCTCATATCTATCTATCTCCTATCTATCTATCTATCTATCTATCTATCTATCTCCTATCTATCTATCTATCTATCTATCTATTTATCTATCTCCTATCTATCTATCTATCTATCTATCTATCTCCTATCTATCTATCTATCTATCTATCTATCTATCTATCTATCTATCTATCTATCTCCTATCTATCTATCTATCTCCTATCTATCTATCTATCTATCTATCTATCTCCTATCTATCTATCTATCTATCTATCTATTTTTTTTCTTGTATATATTCACACAGTCTTTGTATATATTCACACAACTTTTGCAACACTGAGATCACCAGTGATTATTTATTTGTATGCACCTGAATTTCTTTACCTAATAGATGAAGCACTAGAAGTTTACACATGTGATTGACACATCTCACAACCAATGAATTGTTTGATTACACGACCAATGAATTTGCTTGATTTTGATTATGCACCTGTATAAATGAATATGGTTTGTTCACTACTGTGGCTTGAAAATGGTGGCGAGAGGCCACAGAAACGTTGCCTAATTACTTTGTATGCTGTGCTGTGCACTTTGTGAATAAATGTGAAACCTTTTTTGTCACCTTATCTGGAGTGCCGTCAAGCTACTTTACATATCTATCTATCTATTTCCTATCTATTATCTATCTATCAGGGGCGTAGCTAAGATTCATGGGGCCCCATAGCAAAAAACTGTATGGGGCCCCATAAATCCTGTACGCCACCCCCCCCCACCCCACCCCCGCCAAACACAGACATTGACGCACATATACACACACAGAGGCACCATTAACATATATACAGATGCGCCACTGACATACACACACATATACGCTGTAATGTGATTACACTAGTGCTGATGTATACACCATGAATAGACGGTACACAGGGAAATCATATCAGTGTAATAAGAAATACTCAACCACAAATAAAAGAAAATGCTGCAGATATTAGTGGTGGGTTCTTTTATTAGAGCCCAGCATTAATAGAAGCTGCTGCAGAACATCTTTGGGAGCAAACACACACATATACACCAGTGCTACAGACATTGCTGACATACATACACACATATAGCCACAGATACAAACACATACTGACATATAAATATATACACAGATACATATATATACACACACTGACATATACCCACAGATACATATACACACACTGACACACATACACAGCACTTACAGCTCCCAGGCTTCCCCCTCCTCCCCCTGTAGTCCGGGCTGATCTTCACATAGAAGTATTGAGGACCTTTGGGTCATGTGACCCAAAGGTCCTTCATCCCTCTCCTGTGCCGTCTGGCAGGTCCTGCTCCTCTGTTCATCCCGCTCACCCGGCACTACAGTGAGGGGGCTGAACAGTGCAGTGGGGGTCCCTCTTCCTCTCTGGACCCCTGGGGGAGCGGGGTACCTACCATGAAGGCAGGGCAGGCTTCCTCGGGCCCCCTTCATGCAGGGGCCCCATAGCAGTCGCCTTCCCTGCCTTCATTGTAGCTACGCCACTGCTATCACGAGGCTGAAGTTGGTTTCTTATTCGGCCAGTTTCTTATTCGGGGCTGAAGTTGGTTTCTTATTCGGCAGTTTCTTATTCAGAGGATTTTTCTTTTTCCTGTTTTAGCTATTATTCTTACAGAAAATGAATAATATTCATACCCTACCGTAAGTGAGGGGCCCTGAGAGGACTGGTGATAAAAATGGCAAAAAAGACCCCACGGTTGGCATAAAAATGGGCATGAAAGTAAAACCACAAAATTATTATTTAAAAATAAAATTGACTTTGGGCCACTGATCTCACACTGATAATATACAGATAGGCATGCCCCGCATCATACCCAAGAGAGTCCAGCCTGGCCCAAAGTGGTTCTGGGTATAAAAACTGGCATCAAAGTTGGCAGATTGGCAAAGTGGGCACATAGCCATTTTTTTCCTAATTTGAATAAGTAACAGGTGTTTTCAAAGGGTTAAATGAGTTTGGGCCACTGATCTCACACTGATAATACACAGAGAGGGATCCCCCGCATCACATCCAGGAGAGTCCAGCCTGGCCCAAGGTGGTTCTGGGTATAAAAACTGGCATCAAAGTGGGCACATAGCCATTTTTCATGATTTGAATAAGTAACAGCTGTTTTCAAAGGGTTAAATGAGTTTGGGCCACTGATCTCACACTACGTACACACAGATAGGCATGCCCCGCATCACATCCAAGAGAGTCCAGCCTGGCCCAAAGTGGTTCTGGGTATTTTGTGAATAAATGTTTAGCGCCGCACTATCCCTTTAAGCAAACAGGGCTAAAGTACTCAGGAGGCATTTGTCAGCATAACAGGATCCCAGAATTAGCTGTCCCATCTCGTCTTATTAAACATTTCTCGGCTAACCCTGAATACATTTCTATAATAACAATACCTGCAGCAATGTTTTCTGCTGACAGGTCTGCTTTAGGCTATGTTAGGCCTCATTCACACATCCATAGTTCAGCCAGTGAATACGGACCTGTAATGGTGGACCGCACTATGAATGTGCAGTAACAGTGCTACGCAGTTTACGGAGCACTATGTAGAAGACAATGATTCGTGCCGCAAATGCAAGTCCGCACTATAATCTATCCTTTATTTTTTTGTAGCGCGGGACGTGGACCTGAACACTTGTACAGATGTGTGAACAGGGCCATTGAAATATATTTGTCCTATGTGTTGCCTGCAATGTCAGGGTCCCCTTGTAGCCATATAGGACCCCTTTGTAGCCAGTAAGACTGCCCTTGTAGCCAGCAGAACCTGATTACGGGAGCATTGATGTCCCTGTACCCAGTGGGATTAGCAGATGCATGCTGCAATACTAATGATCGCACTGCGCACGTGTAGGAAGGCCGTTCTGGGTACGAGAGATGGCTTTGCCCCCAAGTGCTGACGTCACCATACCCAAGAAGATGAAAGGAAGTAGGACATCACTGTAAGAAAGGTTGCATCATGTGACTGGACCAGCAATCTCCGAGTAAAACCAACAAGGAATATATAAGTTCTTAAGTTAAGGGTTAATTTTGGTTCTTTTTTTTTCAATTTTTCCAGGAATACCCCTTTAGGCTATGTTTAAACAAAGTAAAAATAAGGGCAAATAATGACCATTATTAAAGGGGAACTGTCAGCCAGTTAGATTAATCAAAACTGCTGATAGCTCCTTATTGCACCAAAAACACCATGGATAAAGGTGTGTTTTACCTTAATCCTCATTACCGTTTCAGTAAAGTTTGGCATTTGCTCCAAAGTCTGGTAAGGACCCACAGGGCATCCCTCTCTGTGTATTATCAGTGTGAGATCCGTGGCCCAAACTCATTTAACCCTTTGAAAACACCTGTTACTTATTCAAATCAGGAAAAAATTCCAATCTGCCCACTTTGATGCCTGTTTTTATACCCAGAACCACTTTGGGCCAGGCTGGACTCTCTTGGATGTGATGCAGGGCATCCCTCTCTGTGTGTACGTAGTGTGAGATCAGTGGCCCAATCTCATTTAACCCTTTGAAAATAGCTGTTACTTATTCAAATCATGAAAAATGGCTATGTGTCCACTTTGATGCCAGTTTTTATACCCAGAACCACTTTGGGCCAGGCTGGACTCTCTTGGGTATGATGCGGGGCATCCCTCTCTGTGTATTATCAGTGTGAGATCAGTGGCCCAAACTCATTTAACCCTTTGAAAACAGCTGTTACTTATTCAAATTAGGAAAAAATGCCAATCTGCCCACTTTGATGCCAGTTTTTATACCCAGAACCACTTTGGGCCAGGCTGGACTCTGTTGGATGTGATGCGGGGGATCCCTCTCTGTGTATTATCAGTGTGAGATCAGTGGCCCAAACTCATTTAACCCTTTGAAAATAGCTGTTATTTATTCAAATCAGGAAAAAATTCCAATCTGCCCACTTTGATGCCAGTTTTTATACCCAGAACCACTTTGGGCCAGGCTGGACTCTCTTGGGTATGATGCGGGGCATCCCTCTCTGTGTATTATCAGTGTGAGATCAGTGGCCCAAAGTCAATTTTATTTTTAAATAATAATTTTGTGGTTTTACTTTCATGCCCATTTTTATGCCAACCGTGGGGTCTTTTTTGCCATTTTTATCACCAGTCCTCTCAGGGCCCCTCAGTTACGGTAGGTTATGAATATTATTCATTTTCTGTAAGAATAATAGCTAAAACAGGAAAAAGAAAAATCCTCTGAATAAGAAACTGCCGAATAAGAAACCAACTTCAGCCTCGTACTGCTATCTATCTGTCTATCTAGAAAAAAGGGGAGAAGCCGCACCTCCGATTCCAGGTAGCGGGTGCTGTACGGAGTAAGTCCCTAGGCTCGGGATCCCAACTATCTATCTATCTCATATCTGTCTATCTATCTATCTCCTATCTATCTATCTATCTATCTATCTATCTATCTATCTATCTATCTATCTATCTATCTCCTATCTATCTATTATCTATCTATCTCATATCTATCTATCTATCTATCTATCTCCTATCTATCTATCTATCTATCTATCTATCTATCTATTTCCTATCTATCTATCTCCTATCTCCTATCTATTTATCTATCTCCTATCTATCTATCTATCTATCTATCTATCTATCTATCTATCTATCTATCTATCTATCTATCTATCTATACAGCAGAGAATATAAGCAGCACTGCAAAAAGGTAAAGGCTTTCGGGTGCCCGCGGTCCTGGATCTTGACCGTAGATCCTTAATTAAATAGCAAGTAGAAAGTCCACGGCACTCACAGGGTTAACGGTGAAAATAGCGGTGATTTATTGCATACAGCACTCCAGAAAACAGACACGACGTTTCGGTAACCTCACGTTACCATCCTCAAGTGTACAAAGTGAAATACATCTATGGTATAAATACACACCCATTGCTCAGTGATAGGGTAACATTAATTACAAATAATACACACATGTGTTAACTAGTAGCAAGTTAGTGCAAAAGTTAGGTTGTGCAGGTAAAGAGGACACTGCCCACTCTGGGCGTGTGTGTCCAAATACATGTGATCAGATCATGTGATCGCAATAGCTTCTGCCCACCTCTCAGTGTCCGTGTATTAAAAAGAGTCAAAGACTCTGTTAAGGACTAGATCACCTGAATGAGGTAACGTAAGGCATAAATATTATACAAAGAAAAAGTCTTTAAACATAGTAGCAGCTTGCTGGAAACCGGGTGTAGATCCATCACTCAGCTCGGAAGGTTTAAAAGCTGGCACATGCGCAGAAAGGAGAAGAGGAAGAAGCCTGCGTTCTGCGTCGTCAAGGTGACGTGAGCCTTCCCATATACACGGAGAATCACTGTTGGATAGCTTAACCGTTTCAATGCCGTGAACACGACCCCGGGAATCCATATGTCCTGTGAAGGGGTGTGAGGGGTTCCTTCACAGGACATATGGATTCCCGGGGTCGTGTTCACGGCATTGAAACGGTTAAGCTATCCAACAGTGATTCTCCGTGTATATGGGAAGGCTCACGTCAACTTGACGACGCAGAACGCAGGCTTCTTCCTCTTCTCCTTTCTGCGCATGTGCCAGCTTTTAAACCTTCCGAGCTGAGTGATGGATCTACACCCGGTTTCCAGCAAGCTGCTACTATGTTTAAAGACTTTTTCTTTGTATAATATTTATGCCTTACGTTACCTCATTCAGGTGATCTAGTCCTTAACAGAGTCTTTGACTCTTTTTAATACACGGACACTGAGAGGTGGGCAGAAGCTATTGCGATCACATGATCTGATCACATGTATTTGGACACACACGCCCAGAGTGGGCAGTGTCCTCTTTACCTGCACAACCTAACTTTTGCACTAACTTGCTACTAGTTAACACATGTGTGTATTATTTGTAATTAATGTTACCCTATCACTGAGCAATGGGTGTGTATTTATACCATAGATGTATTTCACTTTGTACACTTGAGGATGGTAACGTGAGGTTACCGAAACGTCGTGTCTGTTTTCTGGAGTGCTGTATGCAATAAATCACCGCTATTTTCACCGTTAACCCTGTGAGTGCCGTGGACTTTCTACTTGCTATCTATCTATCTATCTATCTATCTCCTATCTATCTATCTATCTATCTATCTATCTATCTATCTATCTTTCTATCTATCTATCTATCTATCTATCTATCTATCTATCTATCTATCTATCTATCTCACATCTATTTATCTTCCTAGGACACAAAGCCTGTATTTAAATATAATTTTGCTCCATCTGGCCCAGAAGCTTTTAGTATATTACACCCTGTATGACAAATGGCCTCCCTAACAGATTTATGTCTCGGCTGATTCTCTTGGGTACTTAAATGTAAGTTAAAACTATTTCCCAATGTACTAAGTATTGATTTAAGTGTTGCAGCAATGTGAGCTACACTTACTGTGGGATCAGAATGATCCAGCGTTCTATAGCTGTCAGGGAGCGGGATTTATACGCATATCAATTTAATAAGCGCACTTGTAAAAATTAAAGTTTTATGTCATAAAAGATTAGCTTCAGTTTGCTAACCATACGGATCAATGTCTGTGAACGTTTTATATGGAGACGATGAAACATTACAGGAGGACTGTAAGCTGCTGACTACATCAATTGCCTCAAATACACAATAAAATCCCATCCGGAGAAAAGAGATCACATGAAACAAACTATCGGAGAACAATGGTTCTTATTCCAATAGAAGGCTGTCAATCGGCCCCGGAGGAGAACGTCTCTTCGTAAGAACCTTCAAATCTAATGTTATCATGTGCGTCAGACGTCTCACCAGACATGCCTTTCAATTAGTACTACAATTACTACTACCACAACTGCTACCTCTACTATTACAAATACTACTACCACTACTACTACTGCTGCTACTACTACCACTACTACTACTACCCCCACTACTACCACTACCACCACCATTACTACTACTACCACCACTACTACTGCTGCTGCTACTACTACCACTACTACTGCTGCTACTACTACTACCACTACTATTACCACCACTGCTACTACTACCATCATCACTTCTACGACCACTAATACTGCTACTACTTCTACCACTACTACTACTACCCCCACTACTACCACTACCACCACCATTACTACTACTACCACCACTACTACTGCTGCTACTACTACTACCACTACTACTGCTGCTACTACTACTACTACTACTATTACCACCACTGCTACTACTACCATCATCACTTCTACCACCACTACTACTGCTACTACTTCTACCACCACTACTACTACTACTACCCCCACTACTACTACTACCACCACCATTACTACTACTACTACCACCACTACCAATACCATCACTGCTGCTACTACTACTACCACTACCATTACCATCGCTGCTGCCACTACTGCTACTACCACTGCTGCTACTACTACTATCACCACTACTATTACTACTACTACTCCAACTACTGCTGCTACTACTACTACTACAACCACCACCAACACTTCTACTACTACCACTACTACTGCTATTGCTACTACTGCTACTACTACTACTACTACTACTACCACCACTACTACTGCTATTGCTACTACTGCTACTACTACTACCTACTACTACCACCACCACTTCTACTACTACTACTACCACCACCACCACTACTGCCACTACTTCCTCTACTACTACGACGATGACAACGACGACTACTGGATATAAAGTCCCAAAACCTTCTATTTAATCCGCTATACTTCTATTTTTAAAAATTCAGCCTTTCAGTCTGACACAGTGCTCTCTGCTGCCACCTCTGTCCACGTCAGGAACTGCCCAGAGCAGGAGAGGTTTTTCTATGGGGATTTGCTACTGCTCTGGACAGTTCCTGACATGGACAGAGGTGGCAGCAGAGAACACTGTGTCACACTGGAAAGAATACACTACTTCCTGCAGGACAAACAGCAGCTGATAAGTACTGGAAGACTTGAGATTTTTAAGTACAGTCCGGGACTGCACCCTCACTTTCACCTCACAATAGTTCTACAAAATGTCCGGTGCCCGTGTTTCCAGGGGGTGGGTTTCACCACTCCGGGCCCCCCAAAACCCCAGAGACCACTTGCTGCACACAACACCTGCACCAGCGCCAGGTCATGACAGGATGAGTTCGAAATTTTTCCTTAAACTAGAAATGTTGGAAATATAAGTGATTAGTGAGTGGTTTAGGCAGAAAAGAAAGTAAAAGGAGTAGTCTGCAGAAACATTCTATTCCGTGTAATCCTGATATCTGCAGAGTATCATCTCGGCCTCCGCCATCCATAGTGATATATGAGACGTGCCGCCCTCTCCGCCTCCCTGTCCTGCAGACAGTGACCTTATTGCTCCGCTGTTACTTGGAATTAATTGCAGGTCTTTAAGGAGCAAACAAAGATTTAGGGCGGAGATGAGGCAAAACAATGCAGAAGACCGGAGACGCAGAGATCGACTAATATCATCCCCATTAATATCAGAGAAACATGAGCTACGACTGCCGTCAGGATTAATTATGGGACAGAGTCAGGTGACACCGCGCTGTATTCTACCTGTGTCCCTATGCATCATCTGTACCACCATGGCTCACCTCCAGTGAGGGGGCCCCAACCCCAATGACTGTATTTATGCATATTATTATATGTCCATGTATCCATCCATTTCCAGTCTTGTGATTTTAATTAAAGTGACTCTGTACCCACAATCTGACCCCCCAAACCGCTTGCAGCATCAGATAGCTGTTTTTAATCCAAGATCTGTCCTGGGGTCCTTTCGGCAGGTGATGCAGTTATTGTCCTTAAAAACAACTTTTAACCCCTAGACGACCCTGGGCGTACCCGTACGTCCTGGGCCGCCTAGGGTGTTCAGAGCGGGGTGCTGCTTGTAGCTATTGGCGGTCACACTAATTAAGGCTATGTTCACACTTCGTAAAACTACAGCCGTAGTTCTCGCCGCAGAACTACGGCCGTAGTTTTAG